>NW_027272008.1:845000-1182500 GCF_040938485.1 Diadema antillarum
AAGTGGAACGGAGGCAACAACTAAAAATGTTTGTGATGCGCTTTTTTTTTCCTCAGGACTTTATTTTCTCCTCGATCAAGAACGGAAACACGGGCACTCTGGCCTTTGTAGTCTCGAGTTTCGAACAGGTAAACATTTTTAGCACCGTTGGGCGGAAATGTCACGGACCTCGCACGTTCAATGCCAGCCGGACGTATAGTAAAGACAAGAAGAAGAGGAGAAAAAAATATAATCATTGATTTTTGTCTCTTCTTCAGGTCTCTCAAAAGCTTAAACGATTTTTTTCGTCATGCCGGGAGTACTTTGGGTAGAGGTGGGGGTTGGGGCATAATGTTTAGGCACTGTAGTGGGCAACAAATACTAGTACATTTAAAAGCAACATCATGGGAGGGGACAAGAAAGGGAACGGGACCCTGGCTGACTAAAAATAGTACGGATTTCACTCACAACAATAGTACAGTTGGATTGGCAGATGAGTGGATAGGTAAACAAGGGTAGGAGAGAAGAGGCTGGTCAGTTTACCGCGATGAGTGGTGAGGGGGAGGGGGAAGGGGATGGATCTGATAACATGAGAACGGTGGATAATGTTTTTGAAAAGCCTACAGTGTGTGTGTGTGTGTGTGCGCGCGCGGCGCGCGCGTGTATGTACGTGCATGAAATAATATGTATGTAGTTCATTGATGCTTGCTTGTTGTTATAGGCCTACTATCAGATTTGTGGCCTCAGAAAAGAGGTACTGATTACCTATTTTGAATGTACTTCACTGAAACAAATAAATGAGTCCCCAATTTCTCAACAGAAATAAATAATATTTTAATTACACCTACACGAAAGCACACACAGATACACACGCGCACTCAAACATAGCATGCAAGTGTGCAATTAGGTTATAGGCATTAAAAGAAGAAAACGTCTTTATCTTAGAGTATAAAAAGAAATGGCGTGGATAGATTGATATGGAATAAACGGTTAGAAATTCGGGGGAGCAACGTCAGCTCAGTAATTAATGTCATATTATGCTTGAAGATTCCACATAGAAAAAGTATGGCGTTGTTTCATCGGATAAAGCTCCCATTCCGCGGCTTAATGCTGCAGAGATGAAAGGAGCAGAGCGAGCTCAAAAAATTTGCGATCGGAGAGTCCGACGAGGCATCCAAACACAACTTGGCTCGGGAATGTCGCCGGGACGACATCCGAGCCGCACGCGGCTCTTTCCTCTACCCAACCTCCGACAACTATCCCCCGTGCCCCGGTGACGCGTGTTTGTGCGAGGGGCGGCGCGACCTGCGAGATCGCGTTACCAAGGTCTAGGTCTCGGCCGCGCTTTTCGTCTCGCGCCGATCGATACGGGCTCGGCTTCCGCTCCGCTCGCCCGGCTCGAGTGACGACGGGCTCACACTCGGGCTTTGCGCACCTTAAGCGCATTTGTCACCCCCTTCCCCTCTTCCCCTTCTCCTCTCCAATGCTCCCCCCCCCTTTGCTTGACCTCCACCCCTCCTCCTTTCGCTAACTTTCTACCTGCCTTCAACTCTCTCCATTTTTCTCTCTCTGTTTGATTTCTCCCCTTCGCCTATTCTTTCCGTCCTTCCTTCTCTCTTGATCTTACCCCTTTTTCTGACCTCTACTCCTCTTTAACCAATCCTCTCCATTTCCTTTCTCTCACGCTCTATCTTATTTCTACAGTTCGCTTTTCTTCGACCTTTTTCGATCGAGATAGAGAATGTACGCATGATGCGAGAATTGCATGTATGTATACTTGACCGTGATAGGGTGTGTTTGATGGTACGGAGCTACCGAAAAAGCCTTCACATTTAATCTGTATCATACATGCATAATTATGTTTGTATCTTGCATGCATGAGATTGCATTGAATTGAAAAACATGAATGCATCTAACAAAGACTGATTAATGCTGCCCTCTAAAGTTCGTATCGGCAAAATTCTACTTATTAGTTTTGCTATTGCCGGGCTGATTTCTTTGTGACAGTAGACCAATTCATTGTACGAGCGAGAGCCTGGTTAATGTTTCGATTAAATCGTTGATCAAAGTGTCACCTATGACTTCTTCAGAATTGGATGAAAAATGACAGCCATGCAGAATTACAAGCGATACAACCAAGGCTTAGTCTCCAAGCGTTCATTGTAGGGATCATTGTGGCACATAATATTTCTAGTTGCAGTTACGATCATTTCTGGTCATCTGGTTTCAAATCCATTACAATTTATTCCTCTTTAAAAAGAATCATTTCATCCTATAGGAGATCACCACTATAACATAATATGTCTAATAAAGCTGATGTTGTACTGTACAACCTTTTTTTGAACCTTGGTCAACTTTTGAAACTCGTGATGAATTCGTCGATTTTGCTACACAAGCATGGATTTACTTACCTTCATTTTATTCCGTTTATGTTTGTAGGCATAGAATGTTATAAAATATGTTTTCTTTATCCCTTATGTATTATGTAAATAATAAAACAAAGATAATGTCTGGGCAACCACCCCCGCCGTCTAATACCAATATGTGCTTGATTTCTTTCCAGTTTCTTTCGTTTCCTCTCCACTTCTCTGACCCCAACCCCACTCGATCCTAACTGAGCCACACTTCTTGTGTTACTCCATTGATTCTCTTTGCGATTCTACTCATCTTTACTCAAATCGGAAATCCTTACAATACATTTATCAATCTTTTTATGCTTGTTTTTATACCTTGCCCTCATTTATTTTTATACCTCTGTAAACTCAAAGCTTATCCTACAAGCGTTTACTGATTAATCATTCCAGTAATTGTCAGAACGGGAATAAATTGAAGCAGCAAAAAAAAAAAAAAAAAAAAAGAAGTGATAATAGGTAAAAGAAACAAACAGCAAAACAAATATATTTTAAAACCTTCGACGGTGCGCTGTTACGAAAACTGCCTGACCCCCAACGCGCCCCGAGACAAATTTGACAAATGTGTTGTAATGAGTGTGCAGCTCCCCCACCCCCAGCACCCCCTCCTCCTCTTCCTCCTCCATCTCCAAAGGTCGGATTATCGGCACGAAGTGTAACGACCGTGACATCGGCCTCATCAACGGGGATCGTGCCCTCGCACCCCGATGTCATCGATGTCACATTGGTCGATTTATTTACCTAGTCTGCTCATTCAGACACGCTCGCAATTTGAAAGCAGGGTTTCCGGAGGTTTTCCAGTGTATAGCTCATGATGTGCAAGGGATGCGCTCATGCTTACACAGATTCGCAAACTGCTCTCTATCTTAACTTTGTTAAGAGTAGCTGGACATGTATTCTGTATGTACTCTGAATGGAGTAAATCGATGAGTTTATACGATTAATAATCATTCAATTTCATAATATGTCGTTATCGAAATACCTCGAAATTTCGATTTAGGTAGCATTCCTTAGAAGTCTTGTATTATGTATTTTTTTAATGAAACTTTCATCATTTTGACGTCATTTAACGTCATTCAAGGAGACATTGTAAACGTGACTATGCCAGTAGCCATCCATCGTTTTGTCTTTTAAATAAAATATACGCACTCATTTGTTAATTGTTGTTTTCGTGACAACGGGGATGGTGGGCGCAATTACTTACGGTGTGAAATTCATTTGCGTCATGCAATAAGTATAATGTGAAGCGACGTCAACATGCCAAATGCAATGTATGTTTCGGTTGTTTTTTTTTTCTTTTTGTGTGTGTGTGATTTTTAGCTCTAGGAAAAAGGAATACATTGTCCAGAGACAATCAAACATAAAACCCCGAACCTCCCCAAGCTATATCCGCGCGGACGAATGGACATAAAAGAGACGAAGAGAGAAACTCTGCACACACACACACACACACACACACACACTCTCTCTCTCTCTCTCTCTCTATATATATATATATATATATATATATATATATATATATAATGTGTGTGTGTTCGAGTATGTGTGATTGAGTGATATAAGAGAAAGAGAAAGAAAGTGTATATATATATATATATGTTTGTGAGAGAAAGATATCAGAGAGAAAGCGTGTGTATGCGTGTAAGTTGTATGTAAGAATAATGTGTGTTGTGATAGATATGAGAAGAGATATTAGAAGAGAGAGAAAGAGTGTGTGTGTGTGTGTGTGTGTTTGTGCATATGGGCGAGAGACATAGTGAGGTAGGGAGATGGAGAGAGAGAGAGAGAGAGAGAATGTCTGATCACATTTATTAACACTACTAGTAGTTCCATATCTACTGCTGATGTGTTTGGTCAAATGTACACAGTATGCACAAGTATAACATGAATACTTCCATTACTGATGAGGCGAGACAATGATCACCAAGTGGCTACCTGTGCATGGCGCTCCCATTCAGATAAATCAAACCAGCAAACAATCCCGAACATGGCGAAACCGCGAACTATCTTTTTTTTTCCCCTACACAACTGGCGTCCACTTCAAAACGTTCTTCGCTCTGCATACAAGGTATACTAGTAGTTCATCAGTTTTACTTCCTAATTTTCATATAGTCATGGACAAACTTTTTTTTTCTACTGAATTTCCTGAACTTCCTTATGTTTTGATAGAAAGAAAATGAGTTCATATACGCACGCGCATTTTCACACACCACAAACATAAAACCATTTCGTTCACACGTATACAATACACACATTTTTTACACACCCACACGCACGTCTTCCATCTGTAAATCCCCTACCTCATGCGACCTCCCCAAGTACGCCCTCACTACACACAAACAAATAGAAACACAAACAACAGACTGTCACACACATACGGTTCGATAGTCCGTCTTTCCGTCGTTGTTGACAAGAAGTAAATTCCTGAGGGGTTTGCGGCATCTTTCCGTTCCCTCTGGTTCTCTCGTCGACTACCTGCGAAAACCCCGCGGCCGGCTAACCGCAAGTAATGGCGTGCGACACAGCCCGTGTCAACATCGACCCTTTATTTTTCGCCCACACCACAGTCAAGTTCCGAGGCGATAAAGTGACATGCGTCAAGTTAACCTTCCTATGGGCACGCGGTGAAATATTCCGGTGGGATAGTGGAAGGCGCCTGGCAATTAACACAACTGTAATTCCCACAAACCACCCCTGGTCAGTAGAAGTACCGAGGTTGAGGAGTCCGAACAAGAAATGGGAAAGAAAAAGTCAACCGGCAGTTCTTTTTTCCCTCTCTGAGGTATGATTAATAGTTTCGGGCATCACTGAATAGATTACTTCGTTATCTTTTTCGCCATGATGGGACGAACAGTATAAAGATAAAGTAATTGTGGTTTTCATGGGCCGAAGCAAGTTGAGCTGCCTTCGGTGTAGTTTGCATTTACCTGGACATCAATGTGATGATAGTGAAATTGTGAAAAAGCGGCAGAGAGAGAGAAAAAAAAAATATTTGCGCTGAACGCACCCCATCTTTCTTTATGTGTGTGTGTGTGCGTGTGTGTGTGTGTGTGTGTGTACCAACTCTGTAACTCAAACGTACGATCAAATCAATACTATGCAGAGTCCACAACACGCAGAAAAGATTTTTGACAAATGACTACAATTTGATCCGTTTCTTTGAGTCTGACAGAGTTTCTCGGTGAGCAACTCGATTAAAAAAAGCAATCAAACGCAGGCGATTTGTTCAGTGAGTTCATTTACACTACCCATGGCGAGATCTTGCTTGTGAAATATGTTTAAGTTGTCTCTTTGTTCAGTTCATTTTGACGGTACAACGATTTAGCAACGTAGAGGTCGCTCCGCTGATCGAGATTGTACGGTTTGTTTTGGTTTGTACAACAAACAAACACACTAATCATAAATCACAGACTCTAAATGACATATTTGTATGAAACAGATATATATTGACGCACAAAAATGATGTAATTGAAAAAAAAAAAAGTCTGATCTTTTTTAGCTGTGATTATTTGAAGACAGACGTATCACTTTTCTTGATTTTTTTAGTGTACCTTTCATTTATAGTTCATGTTTTTTTAATCAGTAGACAGAGGAAAGGAAAAGAAAACATTATATCTAAACACCTGTTTGAATGTACAAGTATGTGTAAGTATGTTTCATGTGTAACGATTGAGATTCCCATATAAGTTTAGAAAATCTAAATAGAGCAATGCAACATGACTTTTTCGTATTCTTAGATAACTGTAGATTTGCGCGTTTTAAATGGACAATGATTTATGAGTTATACTAACTAATTCTTACAACCGTAGATCAACCTGCAATATTCAGCTGTAAGAACTCTTATTCTGCATGCAAGAAGGCTTGTTCGCTTAGAAGTGTGTGAGCGTCGGAATACTGCAGCGAAACGCACTGAAAAACACATCAAATATGAAATTACGATGCCCATCTAAATCGAGTTACTACAGAATGGCAACGCCGCCATTTCCAAGTAAAAAAAAAAGAATCTTACGAAATCGTATTAGAGAGGAATGAAATAATCGTATTGACGTAAACGTTCAACTGATGTAATATCAGATATGCAATAGGAACGTTATCGTTTGGTGATTATCATGCATAGTCTGCTGATAAGGGGATGAAAACAAGGAATGATTTAACTGGGCACCGTCGTGAGTCATCCGCTTGGCTTTTGATATCAGTAAGAAGACACTTTGTTAAAAACACATCAAATTGTAGAATAGAATAATCAGTAACATTTTTAGATAATAATTGTGTTTTTAATTCATTATAAATCACACACACCTTCCGCAAAGGACTTGTTAAAACAAAGTGTTTGTCCACTTAATGGCATACACTTCTGCTGGTTAATTTGAGGTATTCTTTTTTATTTACCGGCCTATGACATAATTATATAAGTCAGCTTAAATGCAATAGATTACAAGACATCATCACAATTTTCTTCATTTCAAAGCTGGTAATAATTGGTTAAAGCACGAATGACCCTTTAAAGGGTTGATTTGGTTGCTAGATCAAAAACAAACGTAAAAACATAAAAGATATGTTAACATTTAATAAACTGAACACAACCGAAGAACAGCTAGCTGAAAGTTTCGTTAACTCATCTATTGTACATGTGATAATCACAACTGTCGCTCTTATGCAAACACATATAATATATCATGATTGTTTTCATTTCTTTTCAGATATGACGAAACTGTTGCTACTCTATCTATTTCCTGTTTGTGTTAAAGGTTGCAAGTATTAAACATAAAGCAAGGGTGTAATCTAATATATTGACGTCCAGTATTACTGATCCTGAAATATCTGTAACATAAAAGCAAATTAAAAACAACCCTACAATCATGAACCTTTTAAAGAAATTTGATTCTTTTAAGACCCCACTTGATTTCTCTTCAATGATCGAGATAAGATCGAGATCTTATACTGTCATGTTCATAGTGTATATACTTTGAATTAATGTTATTTGTAAGACAGTATGCTAAGCTTATGCGTCGTGTAATGTTATTTTCTAAATATATGTATTCTTTTGCTATGTGCGATTTGGACAAAGGTAGAAATAAAAAAGCAAACCAAAGATATAATTCATAATCATGTTGTATGGTGAATATGTCGCACCTAAACCATGGATCAAAAGAAGACGAAAACATCAAAGATTCTACCAAAGGTAGTATTGACGCTCAGTCATAATACATTCCCCACCTACTTTATTCGGTTGAACCCTCAAAACGCATAATAGTTATAGTAATAGTTCCAGTAGCAAAAACAATGCCAACACTCTCAGTGCGGTTTATTCCTAGCTACACAGTAATAACACTATGCACGTCCACCCCCTTCCCCCTCCCCCCCCCCCCCTTCGGAGGTTGCGATTTGCAATGAAAACACCGAGAAAAATCCGATAAAAGGCTAGCACGACCTGCCCCTGGAGATGTCGACTGTGTAAATGACGTCATCAAAGAACCGTCAAAAAAAAGTGACTGAATACCTTGGAAACTGTTGCCTTATCGTATGTTGCCGGTTGCCTTGGTGAGCGGCACATTGTGTTGAAAAGCGGTAGATAGAATTATAAAATAACAAGAAAAATAGAACGCGAACCGCAGACTTATAGGAATCTTCAATGAGTGTAAGATCAGATGTCAGGGAAATTTCTTTTAAAATTCATGTCTAAATGTAGGCCTATATCAAAGATATATATAAGGTTTATCATGTCCTCCTGTCAACGATACCCTGATGGAACAGTGTTTCGTTATACTTTATCAAAAGTCCTGTTATTAAACAACACTAGTAGTTTCGACGCATCATGCACCCGCGCAAACACACACGCATAGTATACGTATTTATGTATGTATGAATGTATGTACGTATGTATATTATATATATATATATATATATATATATATATATATATATATATATATATACACGATGTATTACATTCAAATGATACATGCATGAATATGCTTGCATAGGTAGTGCTTGGAAATATCTTGCTCGATATGACTGATTGACCTACTGACTCTATCCCTTTCATCGTGTATACTTTTTAATTGTGTCTTTTCTTTCTAGAATAATTTCTATACCGTATCTTATCTCAAGTGTATAGCACAATGTAACCTGTACATTCTAGATTTGTTTTAGAATAATGTTTTTTTTTGCCTAAGTAGTCAGCTGCGAGGATGTGAAAGTATGTGTAACGTTCCCTTGTCTTTTAGTTACGTTTCCTTTTGTCGTCAAAGTTTCCTGTATGATAAATACTTTGCGTTTCTTGATTATTAATTTTTGTGTACTTTAAAGACATTACTAATGATCGATCACCTAGCTCATATAGCAGTATACGTTGTATCATGAGTGGCGAAAAACAGCAACTCAACGCAAAACGCCTTACGATGCATAAATAATGCAGTTCACAAATGCGTATGACACCTACACTTTCACTCTTCAATTAGTGTACAAATCAGTATAATATCTTATCAGTAGCAGTTTAAATCCATTAAAAATAGTACGGTCTCCTTAATGACAAAGGATCATCGTACGAGATATGAGTTTTTGACTTTGCCATCGGCAAAGTAGTTCCAAATTCGTTGTTATCACATGCAGCTTGCCAGGATAAAAAAAGTAAAGTATGAAGAAAATCTCCATCAAGCAGAGAATCCTTTGATTCTTCGCCGATCCTTAGTATATCACATCGGGAAATCACTCAATTCATTAAATATATATACTCTTGGACTGGGATATCCCTTATTGTTCTGAAAACTCCAGTCCGAAAGACTTTTTATTATCATTGTTGTTGATTTTTTACCGGCAATGGCAAAAAATCTACGCCCCGCGCCATGAATATAAATTAATCTACAACGACTCTTGTAACGACTCTCATAACGTTCCTCGTTACTGTTTTAAATATTTCGTCAGCATGACAATCAATTGAAATAAATTCAACGTATTTTCAACCAGATTCCATTTTGCTCTGCGTCACAATGTCCCCCCCCCCCCCCCCCCTTCTGGGCAATGCTGCATGTTTAATGAGAGTTATATCAAAATAAAATAAACACACATGCAATATTATGCACAAGAACAAACTAAATGTTATAAGCACAAATACATACACACTTTCATGGTGTATGTGGTTTTTCATGCGTTGTGCTTAAGCATCGTGATCATCCTGATATACAATGTCCGATATATCCAGATAAATCTCATAGTTACTATGCACATCAAAGAGTCATTTAATTAATCTATGCCCTGGAATGCGACGTAGGGAGTATAAAAAGATCTCAAACTTGTTAAATCGTGCTATTCTTACACCACAAATTGATATGCGCTTTAATGATTTTGATTATTGTCTTCCAATCGCTTGGCTGAGGGGAAAACTTGAATCAACAACCACACACTTCAGCTTTGGCGCCTATAATGGTAGAACTTTAGGGGAATCAGATTCCTCGATCTCCATTTCTATTTGCGGGAATCTCCTATAGATGGAGTTCACGCGCATGGTCCTCAACGAAACGTATAGCGTAAAACGTCCTTATACGAAACAGCCTATTTTTCCAGTCCACTCCGTTTTCTCTGGCTGAAATTTCCTACCTATTGGCATCAGAAATTCATACTGTAAATTTCAAGGTAGGAGATCACCAATTAGGCTGACTGCGTGCAATAATGAAACTACTAACAACATTCTTTTTTATAGTATAGCTGACGACTTTGAGAGGTTCAGGTCACATTTCCTTCATTTTCATGGCTTGGGGATCAAAACTTTGCTCGAATTTCATTTTGATAATTGTGATGTCATCCGGTTATTTTGGTTTAGAACGTCTGAGTTTTATTGTCCGTTGTTTTATTTTATCCGTTTTGTGTTCTTTTATACAGTATGAGTCCAACAGGTGTATCAAAGAAGTGTAGGCCTAACGTTCTCTGTTAGAGGGATGTGATCACAAGGACAGGATAATTATCATTTAATCAGATTGAGCCATTTTCTTCATGCAACTTTACGGGGGCTTTCTTGACTCTGTGAGACCATTATCACAGCGAAGTCTGAAAAGCTCGTATGTGAAATTGTCATGACTTTTTCAATGACTCTCTCTTTCCATGTTATTCTCTAAAGAGGTGTATTGGTCTGATCGGGGTCTAGTAAAAGCCGCGTGCAGACTCACATTCGGTTTTTTTTTTATAGTCACGATTCATTACTGGCGATGTCACATGCTCAACGATGCTACTCCTGATAGCTACCGCAAACCACAGTGGTCGTATAATGTATTTCATGCTATTTTCCAAGAGCTATAATCATGATAGTATGGCAATGGTTGTTGTCATAACATTATACGACCACACACACACATACATACATGTACACACACAGGTGCAATGCGAGGGCAGTATTTACGGCAGCGCTTGTCATCATAATGATGCTGTTCTGGTGTGTCTGTCAGGAGTCTAAATTTGGAGCTCTCTGATTTGCATGAGTGGGTTCCTATGAGACGTTCTGTGTGTAATTACTGATGGTCTTATTAATGTTTGGTGTATGATTGACTAACCTATATACGGCTCTTTGGATAGAGTGGGTTGACCTAGATATAAACCACGTCTCATATACAGATTATCCCGTGAGCGAACAAGTTGCCTAAAAGAGCATGGTGTCATGCAAGACTACAAATCTTTGCCCAGAGGAAAATGTCCTCCCGAACCATCCGTCTTGCTTTTCAGTCCAATAATGCCTTAATAAGACGGTTCCGCCACCAAAGTCTGGCCCATGTTCATGATAAGGATGCCGAGAAAAGTTTAATATCTCCGTATATACGTATAACAAGTCCCCGAAACCAATGCACTTTTCAGGGGACAGTACAGTGGGTACACCTTCCCAATTGGAGCTGGATGAAACCTGTATTTGCTTGGGGAATCAGCTCCGACTCCCAGTCTTATTCGCTGCTAACTATTGCCCGCGTGTTGACTGAGCCAAGCAAACGTCGGTCGTTTTGTACCCGGCACGTCTCGCGTTAAAATTTCATCGGAGACCCACTTTTCGCGGCAATGCCAGCCCCTTTGGCTGCCTGCAGCCGAAATCACGAGCTATAGGTCGAATTCTTCACAAAATATCCGGCATTTACCTGCTTCTGTAAACAGGCGTTTGCCAAACACACCGTTTTGCCTCCCATCCTCTCAGAACTCGCGCTGTGAGTTGCACTTAATTGTAGCTCTGACTCCTCGGATCCTTTCTGTGAACGGCCGGCCACCCACTTTCCCCTCCCCTCCATCTCTCTCTCTTTCTTTCTCTCGTTCTATATATTTCTCTCTCTGATATCTCATTTTCTCTCTCCAAATTTCTTGCAACGTCAGTCAATTATACCTGTCTCCCTGGGATATTTCTAATTATGTCGCATAAAAAGCACATCGTTCCAACTTCCACATCTCATAATCATCCGTAGAGTCACAAATTCGACAACAAGATCTATGAATGACTGTGGATAAAAACAAAAGATGTCATTCTTGAATTCGTATTTTCTTTTCTCTTTTTTACGTTCAAAATGATGATATTCCCAGTGAGAAGTGTCTGGGGTCAAATTCTGTAAAATATATGATCCTGCTATATGTGAGAAGCCCTTCTTGATTTTCATCTCTTCTTTTTTTTATGCACATCTGCCTTACCCCCTTAGTTTTCTCCAATAGCTCCTGTCTGTGCTCTGCTGTGATCTTTGCAGACGACTGTGTGTCATTAGCAATACTTCGTATCACACAATGTCACAATATTGTACAGTACACACACAGCGCTGTTCAAACCAAGATTGTGAATTATCAGAAACATATTTCTCTTCCATTAGTGCATCGTTTTGTTTTGTTTTTCATATTAACATAATAAGAGCCGTGTATCTATCGAGAACACTTCGCAGAGACGAAGAGTGGTGATGGGGCGGCGGGCTACCGCACGAGCCTCAGCATTATCCCCTAGACGCCACGGTCTCTCGCGGGGTCTAGCGGCCCTCGACATAGATGCACAAAAAAAGAGGCTGAAAATATTGCACAAAAGTCTCACCAGGCAGCCCGAAAATGCCATTAATCACGATACTTTGAAATCCGAGCCATCCCCCTTGCGACAGCATCAGCCTCAGCAAACACAACCATAAAATACCCGACGATTTCGGGGGGCCCCCAACGTTTTCCAGATAAAAGGGCGCGCAGTTCTGTTCAAAAACGAAACCCGAGAGTTGAGGCAGGCGCGAACACGATCTCCCGAACCAATCGTATCTTTTGAAGAAAGTTGAAGGCCATGCAAATGATCAAATAGAAATGAGAGAGTCGGAAGAGAGAGCGGGAGAGAAGCACAAAAAGCCAGAGGTTGTTTAAATTAAAGAATTATTTGATCTTGCTCGAGATCTCTTGACATTTTGGTCCGCCATTTTGTTCAAATACTCCTCGGTGTTACGGAGAGGTCAAGCCACTTTCAGCATCAGACAAATAACTTTGGTCAGTTTATGGAGAGTTCCCTGCTCGCGCATTAACATTGGAAATGATCAATTTGTATCTAGGATTTGCAGCAAGCGAGTGCTCAGAGAGAGAAGCAAGAAAGTGCACTTCAAGGTCCCAGACAGGATTGGAATTAAGGTTTCTCAAGATGATTATCACGAGGTTGCATGATGTTGATGAGTGTATAAGGATGAATTCCATGAAAATGAGGGCAATGTGCTGATGGTAATAACGCGTGGTCATAATTTTATGATGATGACATGATTATAGTGATAATATTATCATCATTGTCTTCGTATTCATTGTGATTTATATACATGATACAGTATAAGGATAATTAGGAGAAGGCGAACCACAATAGATAAATTATCTTCATAGTAAGTGTATAGTAGTCAGTGGCAGAAGTAGTATAAGAAGAAGAAGAAGGAGAAGTAGTATAGTTGTTGTTGTTGTTGTAGTAGAAGTAGGTACGCACCTAGGTAATATATAGTAGTGATAATTATAAAAAATATGTTTTTATCATGATATTATGATATGAACTATGTTGACGATGATGCCACTATTTTCACTGCTTTTATTGAAACACCATTGTTCTATCTTTACTTACGACTGATGTTTAAAGTGAGTTTGTGATGATGATAAAATAAGTGGAATCCCTTGTAACAAGAGGTGATCTACATAACAACGCATCACCTGTAGACAAAAATATATATATATGTTTTCCCCGTTACTAATTCATGTTTTATCGTTTTTAAAAGACAAAGATCACAAGAGTAGATATGAATATATTGGCACATATAACTTGAGTTTGCTAGATTGGAAAGGCATGGAGATCTGTGACGTTTTAATCAATGGTGTCATAAATATATAATCTATACAATGTATCACGAATGATCATCTGAAAAGAACATTCACGTTTAGAATATCTATTCATTCATTCATTCATTCATTCATTCATCAATTCATTCATTCATTTTCACATCTCCAAAGAAGTTGAAATTATTTTTTTACATAAAAAATGGCAAGATATAACATTACAATGATTGATGATAGCATTGATACTTTATTTTCATTTTTTATTTTTTCCAGACCTGCGTATCTCAAAATAACTACATGTATATTTATACAAATGACTTAAATAATCTATTTCAAATACAATAGCTATAAAAAACCTTGAATAATATATTGTTTACTCATTATTTATCTAGCGATCCACGTCCCACAAGCTTTGCTTTTTAGTGGATCACTATTTTCCATAATCGAATTTATTTTCTGCACGCCCACGAAGTATATATGCATTGTTCCTCCTAATTATTGCATATGTATATATAAATGTTGTTATATAATTTATCTCGTATACTACATGAATCTTTTGCAAATGTTTGAACAATATCATTTCATGACATGTATACTTTGTACAATGTTTTGATTTTCGTTGATTGGAAATAAACTATGATTGAATTGAATTGAATCGAATTGAATGTACAATTAGTTCTCTCAAAACATTATGAAACATAAAATATGTAGCTTCACGTACTCAACACGGCTACACAAGGCCAACAATGAGGGGCCAATTCTAAAAATTCTACCCACATTGAATTAGATCGAATCATTACGTTGAACAATCACGAACCAAGAATTGAAGATCCCTACTCTTAAACAAACAAACAAACAAAAAACAACGTTCTGTTGTCACTAAATATAGCTAAGTTACTTTTGTTTTTAAAACATTTTCAACTATACCTCGGGGAGGAAACAAAACTACCAAATGAAAAAAAAAAAGATAACAGCAACAATTGCACACAAAACAAAAACACCCCTAATCAAATGCAACCGAAATTATTTGACGCCAAAAAGAAATTATTCTATAGGAAAAGTGTTTTTGTTTTCACCTACACTAAAGTAATGGACGAGGAAGTGACGTCACGTACTGCAACGCGTAATTAAATAAACTACCATCAGATAGATTCTTGGCGTCATCAAAATAATTTAGTTTACTATCAATTTCCCACAGCACAGGACTACACACGCCATATACAGAGATGCCAAGTTCAAAAAACTTTTATGAGTGAGATTTTTATGACTCGGCATCTCGGCGCTCGCGCGCATGCGCACGCGAACGAGGAGGGTGTCCCCCTCCCATGGTAGGGAGCTTTTTAAAATTATTAGCTCTTAATGATGCGATCTAGTGCATACTTTAGTGACTATTTTTTACTAATTTTGAAAGGCAAAAGGGAAATATACCTTCAATTGCAACTATCACTTTAATCCTTTGAGCTATGCTTCTTATTTTTGGCCCAAATTGCAGACTTCACCAGATGCGTGAGAAAAATGGGTGCCACGCGTGAGATCGTGAGACAGACCCTAAATGCTTGAGTCTCACGCAGAATGCGTGAGACTTGGTAGCTCTGCATATACTAAAACAGAGAGAAATGTGGAATTCGTTTAAAATTCGATACAAATAAGCAATCAAACAGAAAAGGAAATTAAGAAGGAAAATATAAAGAAGAAAGAAAGAAGCATGGAAGGAAGAAAAGAAACTTTAGTCTTTGAACATGTATCTTGCTTTCTTCTTCTTCTTTTCTTCTTGTTATTTTCAATTCTTTTTTGTGTGTAGGATGCCTATGGTTTGTGCGTCATTCTTGTATCAATTTTATTCACACTGTTACAGTTATATCAGTGTACCCCAGCACAAGTTTCAGTAACTTCTCGAGACATGCTCTCGTTATCGCGTCACTGTGTATAGCTGCCATGTTCCATGTAAATGTACCCAGGCTGAATTTTGTTATTGATACGACTGGAATGAATCTAGATGTAGGCCCTAAATGTAGGCCTAATGTATAGGCCTAGGCTATGATGTGAGAAAGAAAGAAAGTCGAAAGCAAAAAGGAGCCTGAAAAGAAAAGGAAAGACGTTTAAACATAACCACAACCACAACAACAACAACAACAACAACAACAACAACAACAACAACAACAACAACAATACCAATATCAACAACAACAACAACAACAACAACAACAACAACAACAACAACAACAACAACAACTGACGACGACGACGACGACGACGAAAACAACAACATTAACGACAACAGCTAGGAGACACAAGGATTTTTCCATAACGCCAGCCCTTCCGAATCCGAATCACTCGCATACAATCCGGGTAATACCCGTACCGTACCAGGCATATACCCGAACCGTATCCGTACCGCAACCGGCCGGCTCCGGCTGCTCGGACAGCATTTTCCTGTGCAGAAGATGTGATGTGGCTGTTGGTTGCATTCCTGTTGCTGGAGTTGGTATGTTTAAACACGAGATCAAGAGTAAGTAGCATCTGCACCATTCCATTCATACATAATGGCGTAATGACTCAGCCCAAAATGGCTAATGATAAACAGAGAAAAGCAGAGCAAGTAGAAGTTCAAGATGTTACCCACTTGTAGCCTTACCCCGTTGGGTCACCCTTGGTCAGTCCCATATACTGAATTTAATGCTGGACGTACAAACACGGGTACCGATCTGTACACCCACTGTCACTGATCTCTGTGTAGCCATCATAGGAAGATAAATCAGTGTACCGCACGTACTCGAGGACAAAGTTATGAATAAATCAACGTTAGTCTTCAATCTGACACACCAGTATTTTATGTTCTGCATTACAACTCGATAAATAAATCATAACAATGTAAATTACATTTTTTTTTTTTTTTTTTTTACTTGCGGTATAAGTGCACAGGAGGGAGGAGGGAAATGAGGCTTATTGAAAATATGTGGACTACCACGTTAATGTGTTCGTAGAGAATTCTAACATTAGGGCCTAACAATTGTGATAGATTTTACAGAAGCCAACCCAATAATTACTAAAGTTAGGGGTGTACAAATAGGTATAGTAAATAGATCTACCGTAGTTACGGGTAAACTCGGCCTAGCGGGTAAACTCGGCCCCCAGCGTGCGCATTACAAGTGGCTGAGTTTACCAGCTAGGCCGAGTTTACCCATAACTATGGTACTCATAGCTCATTAATGTTCCCAGGTCTTACTTGAATTCTCGTTCTTGTGATATCAACTACATTTGCAAGCTATTTCATTTCCAGGCCATGGATTTTGATTTTTTTTTTTCCACATTGTTTTGCAGATCACCAGATTGGATTTCACTCACCTCAGCCTATTGGGCAAAGTGTGAATGAGACCCCCACTTTGTGAGTAGGAGTGAGGAATACTATTCTGCAAGAATGGCTGCTAGTGACAGCAAGGAAATGAAAGCGGCACTGAAGCAAGCCAAGGAGGCTGTGAAGGGAAAGAAATATGAGCAGGCACTGGAACACTTAAAGGTTTGTGGATCAGTTGTGTGATCAAGATTTACTTGATTTATTTCTGATAATTCCTCACAACAAAAATGCTCAGTGATATATTAATATCGCAGGTTTGCAACAACAACAAAAAAAAATTGCATTTCAGGATATCATTGTTAATACTAATTTTTCCCCCACCAGATTTGGCAAGTGAATCCATACAAAGGCTGCCCCAGGTGGAACAAAAAAAAAATGCAAACAACACAGATCAGATCATCATCTTTTGTGCGTACTCAATGCACTGTAAACAGCAACTGCTACACAGATTGCATCATTTCATGCTTTAACCTGTCTGCATTATCTGATATTTGAGACAAATCTCATTATTTTGTGAAGATGAGATCGATGCACTGTAGGATGAATAATGGTATGCACAACTGGATGAGAATTTCTATGTTTACTTGTCTGTTGCAAATTGATTTTTCTTTTTCTCGATGAGCAGTCTGTTTAGAGTGTTGCACCCAGCATTAATATTTCTTCATTGTAGTCGTGTGAATCAATTATTGCTGCTTATGAGGCTCTGTGTAACACTGTTTGAATGCACACTGGCTACTTTTGTTGTTGTTGAGCATATAATTATATGATTTTCTGTCTCTTAGACATGTCATACTTTTTATGATACAATCGGGTTCATTGTCATAGTTACCCAAACACGTCTTCTCTGTTTTCTAGTTCTGTTGAGTAGGTAAACCATGTGAATGAACAACTGAAAATATGCTCCTTTACTATCAATACAATGTTTTGTTGTTGTTTGTTTGAACTTTGCATGTGTAGGTGGTACTGAGCCATGATCCCAGTCATTACAATGCCTTGGTCCTTGTTGGCAAGTCAAGCACTGAAGTGGGACTTAGCACGGAGGCGGAGCAAGCATTCAGGAAAGCAACGGAGGTTGATCCAGGTCAACTTTTGGCTTGGCAGGTCAGGGAGAGAGTCTTTGTGAAAGGGACACTGAAACTAACTTAAAAAGGATTTTTTTTTTTTTCAGCCAACACATCCTTTTCTTTGTGCTGTCTGTGGCATCAATTAGTGAACTTAACATGCATTAGATTTTGATCAATTATTTGTATAAACAGGCATTGAGGTATCATATCATCATGACTAGGTGAGGTTCTTTATACTGCTGTTAGATACAGAGTTAAAGAAAAAGAAGGGATAGAACTAGTGCAGAACTTCTCAATTTCTCTGAGGGAACCAGAAACAAAGTTTTCTATTAGGAAATCATTTATACCATCATCCACACTTGCTTATTAAGACAAAACAGTTTTTATGTTTTGGGGAAAAATGTAAAGAAAAGTCAGTGTAGGGGAGTATCTTAGGACTACTAAGCATATTTCATCTTCCCTGTGATCTAGTACTTTATTGAATAGTTCTATAGAGTTGTAAATAAAGTGTATGTCACATCAGTTTTGCAGTTAGTCACATGATACTGCATACAGTACATGATGCTGTACATTTCATGTCTATTCCTATCATAGATATCAGTGAAGGAGAGAAAAAAGAAATGATGAAAGAACTTGAAAGAATTGTAATCGCAAGTTTCTGTGGTGTGCCACATTAATGTGGAAAGACAACAAAATATGACAATATCAAGTATGATATTCTAAGAGGTAGGAAGTGATGTGTTTCTCTCTATTTCTACCCATGGCTTTGTTGTAGGGGTTGTCGCAGCTCTATGAAAAATACAGCACTGATGTGAACCAGAGGCAGCTGCTTGGTGTCTATCAGCGCCTCATGACATTATTCCAGGACGACGCAAAAGTCCTACAGGTTGCTGAGAAGCTATCTACCTTGCATGAAAAGCTTGACCAGCCAGTAGAGGTAAGATGTATCTTTCACATTAAACCTAACATAACTGCTTGAGTTTTTGTACAAAATATGTGCAATTCTAAAAATGACCACCATCTGCTATGTCAGCAAGCCATGTTGATATTCATGGATGAAGGAGAAAAGGACATAGAGTTATAGAGAAAGAGATAGACAAACTGACAACTAGACAGATACAGAGATAGATTGATGAATAGATATAGACAGATAAAAAAAGAAATGGATAGATTGATTAATTGATTGATATAAAGCTGAATTGATAAATAGATATGTAGATTGATTTATAGGTGAATAAAAAGTTGCTAAATGTAGAAATAGATCAATAGATCAATAGAAAGATGAATATATGAATCTAAAGATAGGTGTAGATTGATAGATGGAAACAGAAATAATTTCCAGAATTAGGGATGTGTGGAATTAGATGAAGGGATGAAATGAGTTGAAATGTAGGAAAGTAGGAGGGAGGGAGGAAGGAGTGGGGATTTCATGAAATAACAAGAGAGGAGTTGAATAAAGGAGACTGCAAGGCTTGGGTGTTGCTGTACATTATGTAATGTGTATGTTTGTTTATTTGTTTGTTCATTTCCATCTGAGAAGATGGCTGGATAGCCCATATTCAGCTACACTAAGCTGGTCTTCCATGGGGTCCAGTTGGATGTGAGGTGGGACCACTTCACTGGGTTAAACACCCTGCTCTTTGCGATGAATCAATGAAGCGGGATCTTTTACGTGCATGAGTTGTGACTCTCTCATACATGGGACCTCCATTTATGTTCTATCCGAGGGACAGAGTGTTTTGCCTCTTGCTAGAGGGGACAGTATGATTACACACAACATTGCTCAGTCCAGACTCGGGTTTGAACCCGGGCCCTTAGGATCGTGAGGCAGATGCACTACCGACTGAGCCAACTCACCGCCCTATGTAGAGCAGCATACTGGATCATACTCCATGCAGTTAGTGTGATGGTTAAAAGAAAAAGAGTAGGATAGAACAACTAATGACGGATGAAAAAATGTAGAGAGTGCAAAAGGGGTAGACTCAAGTGTACCACAGGTACACCAAACAAGAGATGAAAAGGTATTAGTGAAATGGATGAATAAATTACCAGGTAGATACGAGTAAGGGAATAGAGCACTGATCTTCTTTCCCCCCCCCCCCCCCCCCTCTGTTTGATTATGTGTTTGTTTCTCATCTTGAACAGGCCTGTGATGTACTACACACAGTCATCCAGAGGTCAGGGGAAGATCCAAACAACGCCAAACGATGGGCGAAGATTGTCCGTCTCTTGTCCAGACTGGAGTCCCTCAACCAGAGTAGTGCAAACTTGGTGAGACTATTTTGTATTTAAATTGTCATCTAGAAGATACTACATAATGTTTTGCTATGCAGTTCTTGGATAAGTGTATTATTCAATACAGTTGAACCTCTCGTATCCGGACAAGTCGGGACCGGGGCTCATCCGGATAAGGGATTTGGCCGGATACGGGAGACTCAATGCTTTATACATGTACATAGATATATATATATATATATATATACAATAATACTGATGTAGCCCATTGTAGTACCACATGTAGTAATGTGTACTAGTATACTGCAACCTTTTCATTGTTACACTCAGTAACAGACCCAAAAATAGAGGTTTGTGTTTGCAAGAATGAAATCATTTTCTTTTATAAATTCTTGGGGTGATTTTCCTAAATAATTATTAAGAAATGTATTAAGTAGAACTTGAAAGTAAACAGTACGAGTCGACGCAACTACGCTTCAAAATTCGATCATCATGTTGGAAGTAATATGTAATTCATGTGTGTTTGTGTAGGAGTTGTCAAGGAGTTGGGAATCCCCCTTTCCTCCTGTAATTATTTAAAAAAAATCACGGCGAGATTGCGTCCGTATAATAGAGAGATCCGGATAAAGGGAGGCCGGATAAGAGAGGTTCAACTGTATTAACTTTCTCTCGACCGGGAAAACGTGAAGAAATTCTGTAAACTATGAAATGACTTTGTGACAGTAGAGACTCCAACCCCGGGCACCTTCTGATCTGGAGATTCTCCCGCCTGAAACCTCTAGCGAACGGGAGACTCCAACTTGATGTGCAGTTAGCGCACATCATGAGCGCGAAGTTCCTTGCGGCCGGGGTCCAGGGTTCTAGATGCTCTCTCGTGCTATGTAAGGCTTATTTTTCAAAATACAATGACACTAATTAAGAAATTATTTCAAGCGGGAGACACAGAGCCAGGGCGGGAGAAATTAAATCTCAAGCGGGAGAACGGGAGATTTTGCAAAAATGGGCTCTCGGCGGGAGATCTCCCGTCGAAAGCGGGAGAGTTGGAGTCTCTGCGACAGTTACTCATAGATTCTTCTTCTTGTGGCAGTCCTGTGTCCTTCAGGCTGGAAGATTATTGCAGGCATGATTCATGCAGTACTGTTTGTGCTGTGCTTTTGTGAATGTGTAGTTGTATAAAATGTCTGAGGATATGAGTAAAAAATCTGTCAGCATGTTACACTCCCAATTCCAACCAAGTATATGTCAGATATCTACCTGGTCATCCAAACTGTAATACTAAACATTTCCTCACACTTCCCCCACCCTCATATGTTATCTTACTGAAAATACTCTTTGTCATGGAAAGTCACAAAGTTACTTTTTCTTGCCTTCAAGTATCTAATATACTACTGATAATTCTTGACAACTCTGATGGCTTCTAAATTTCAGTCCATCCTATCGTTTTACGTTAAAGTGTGTATTCCCTATTGTCTCAAGTGAACAAGACACACATAAGACAAATTGGTACGAGCTCTCAAGTTGCAAATGGCCAATACTTTGTGATGTTTTTCTGTTCCTTCAGCTGAAGCTGTCGTTTGAGACTTTGCTGGCTGCCAGTGATGGTGATGCAGATACCAGATGTCAACATTACCAGCAATACATACAGTTTCTCCTCAAGGTAATGTACAGTACTGTAAAAGTGGATATTTTCACGCGATTAATTTTTCGCGCTCGTCGCAGTAAAAAGAATTTCGCGTGTTTTTAATTCCGCGGAATGAAAATATCAACTACTACTACTAGAACCTATGGCAAGCAAAAACGCTAGTTTCTGGTTTGCGCGAAAATTTCCACTTTTACAGTACTCTATCCAACCTTCCTGTAGCAAAGAAAAAGATGATAGAATTTGATAAATTGTTTACATATAGATGCCTATGGGTATGTCGGTAATAACCTAAATAATTATAATTGACTTGATATGGGATCGTGTTTAACGACTGAGGGTCGGGAGTAATGAGTAAAGTCTTACATAATATATGCTCTGTGCACATGAAACGATCATGTATTGTGAGCATGTTGGTCCTGCAAAAAGTTGTGTAGGTCCTTGTAGGAGATGGTCTATGTGATGATAGTCTCCAATGCAAGTGAAGATGGTATTGTTATTTACTTTACTGTTAAATTTCTCTATTTATGTATGAATCATGAGATTTGACATTTTGTTCCACAAAGATGAGCTACAGAAATGGTCTTTATTTTATTTGTTGCAGTATTAAACGCTAGTACCCCTCACTTTGCTGGCTGAGTAGATCTATTACGTAGCAATAAATCAATATTTCATATTTACATTTAAACATTAGATTCAGTAGATCATTCAAAAACATTCATGTAACTGTGTATTTTCTTCATTCTGTGCTTGATTCACTAAATCCACGCTAAGCTTGAAAATGGCGATGTCGACGAGTTGAAGGCGGCCTGCACTGCCATGCACGAAATGTTTCCATCAAAAGTGTATCCACTCGAGAAGCTGGCAGAGCTGACCATGATCCAGACCTATGGTATGACTGTGTTGTATTTGTTTCTGATCATGATCAGTATCAAATGAGGGAGGATTGTATGCAAGGTCTTGTTAAAGGATGGTTTGTGCGCTATGGCCCAAGGTAGACTGGGGGAGGGGCATTTCATCAAGTGTTTTGTCAGTGATTTTAACTGACGTATTTGCTCTCAGCCAATCAGATGCAAGAATTTCAGTTGCTTAAAGCAGTTGTAAGTGACTGGAAAGTTTCATGAATCGCTGTCCTTGAAACTGTTATCAGAGACTTCACACCAATCCATTGTGGATATTTGATTAGAAAGGGGGTGGAATGGTACAGAGCCACTGCATAAAGGAATTTTGAAACCCAAGAAGGTTATCATTTTGTAGAAAGATGGGTTCATACCTTAAATGCCCTTTTTAGCTCATATACTTTTGTGACTGATTGTCATTAGAGGCTGATAATGACAGCTCATATTAAGGTCTTAAAAAATGATTTCTCCAATGCAGTCGTCTTAAGTAGGCATAAAGGGTACTAACAGTTTTCGAAACTAAAAGTGTCACATGTAACCATGGTACCTTGATAACTTTCTTGCATTGATTTTTAGAAAAGCTAGCAAGCCAAAAAAAAAAAAAACTGCCAAAAAAGGGGAATCTGTCTGCAAATAAGAAAGTCTGATAAATTTTACTTTACAGATAAATGTTTTCAAAGATCTTTTCACGGCTTGTATACTTGATTGCTAATTCAATCACTTGTTAAGTTTCTGTTTTCAGATTAACTTGAAAGTAAGCAGCAAATTGCAGGAAAACTTTTGTACTCATTGTATCAGCCACATTTAGTGTCATTGAAGCATAACATTTTGCTTGGTGTTGACAGTTTGTGGGCAATGCTTGTCAAGCCTTTGAATTAAGGTAAGAATAGCAATGCAATTCAAATTAGGAGTAGAATTAAATATTTTTTAGCTTGTTTACACACTTTGTATAACATCCACCAGTGTGATAAGGTCTTCTGGTGTGTGGGTAGAATATATTCATCATATACTCAGTAATGATTTGCAAGCTAGTTTGTCAAATTCTGAACTTCTCATTTTGAAACGTAATTCAACAAGGGCTTTTGTCAATATGTGAATGGTCCTTTTGTAGCCATTTTTTTGCATAATTGCAGGAGAAGCAGTTTTCATTATTATTATTATTTTTTTTTTTGCTTGAATGTTGACATACTCTATTTTTTATTGATTAAGACTTGATCTAATTACAGTGCTTGCGTTAAACTACATGTAGACATCTTGTTTGCCTTCTCAGAAATGGCAGAGTCTGGTGACTGGTCAGTGTATGACAAACTCCATGAGCTTGACAGCAAGAATGGACTGGCGCTGATCGGTCAAGCTCAGGCCAAACTGGCCGGACACATTTTCGAGAGCGCGAAGGGAGCTGGGCAAGATTTCAAGACTGCCCTCGAAGCTAAACAGTATTTCAAAACAGCGACAGAACTACTGGAGAATGGTTAGTACGATAATGCTGACATTTAAAAAAAAGAAAAGATGGAGCTATAAAATAATTGTGGTTGAAAATGTAATGAAATGCTTTAAAAAAATTGTGAGGGGCTGGATATTCCATATTCAGACTTCCTGTAGACAGTAGTGTTTGACTGAACCATTCTAAAAATGCTTGTTACCATGGGGATGTATTGGATACATGTATTTGTTCACAGATATCTTGGTAGTAACAGTGTGATTTGATTTTTTTTCACATATTTTCTATTTGAAAGTCATTAGACAGCTCAGTAAGAAAAGAATTGACTTTTTGATTTTTTTTTGTGCTTCGTTTTTAAATTGAGCCATGCAATGTCAAACGCTCACTTTGTTCATGCACTATGCATAGTGGAAATCCATTCCAAGTAGTTTAACATTGCAATCTGCTTTCTCTGTCATGTTTTCTCAAATCAGAGAAAAGACACAAGATGTTCCCTTTCTACTGGCTCTTCCTGGCCCAGTGGCAACTGGTCTGCCATGCGGGAGAGAAAGCAGAAATCTCAGCCAAAAATGGTAAGAAGAGTAAAACAAGATTGCTTATCGTTAGATTTGTGTTATTGTTGTCTCCCATCAAGCAATCCCACATCTTCATCATGAAAATAAGTTTTCTTATGTCTTGTCAGCTCCCCATGATATCCCATCCACTTGGTTTTATCATATGTGACCCGCCACAACAAAAGGATCCTAAAGTCGCTGACGGCTGAGCCAAGAAAATCAAGTTTAAACTCGAAACGATTTCCTAGACCACTCGACATGGTCTCATAAATTCATCAATATCTCTGCAACCAAGTACTTTTATGAGTTGTGGTATATATGAAATTAAAGCGGAAGAGTAAGGGAATAATGTCATATCATTTTCAGAAAAATCAAACTCCCTCGACTTTTGGATCCTTTTGTTGTAGCGGGTCACTTATATGCATACACTGTATACATGTATGTGTATACATATGTGTACACTATATGTGACCATTTAGGGGTAATATTTCAGACATTTGAGAAGTTGTAACTTTTTGACATTTTTATGACATATTTATAATCTATGGCTTCACTCTGAGTTACTTCAGTTCAAACTACCATTAAGTTGTTTGTGCTGGTGTCATATTCAATTGGTCGCTGTGATATGTTTTTTTATGTACCTTTTTTTGCAATCCATTCCTTGATGTTTACCTGATAAGTGAAGTGGAGTGAGTTTTTAAGACAAATTCTCTGTCAAATAAGGTATTAAAAGAAATCTGCCTTTTACTATAGATTTGGATGTTACATTCATTTCTTTTGTCCATTCATCAGTTGATTTATCTTTTACACAGAAAAATGTCATTCAAGTTCTATCAACTCATGCTTTTCAACTTGCCTCATTTTCCACATATCTTGCTTTCCATGAAAAATCTGTAATATCTGCTCAGGTATCAAGGTATTGAAGAGTTACAAGCATCTCGCGCTGAGCTCAGCTCCAAAGTTGGAGGAGACATTCAGCATACTCAGAGTTCGGGCATGGCTGGTGACTGGCACCGGCGACCTGGCCGTTAGGGCAGTGGAACTCCTCAACAAGGTATTATCCCCTACACCCTTTTTGCACCGAAACATAAACACTGGACTGATAACACTGAACACAAGACTTATAATTTCATGAACCTGTTTCATAAAGAGTTGCGATTGATCTTACGCTGGATTTATTGAGCATAACTCGTTGAATCAAGTGTAAGTTCAATATTGAGGTAAGTCCTGTTTCATAAAGACACTTATGCTTGATTTAAAAAAAAATCAAGTGTAACTTACAATAGATTGAGCGTTACTTGCGATCAATCGCAAAGTTGTTTATGAAACGCAATTGCGATTGATTGCAACTTATGCTCAATTTGTGTGAAACAGGCCCCATGTCTGGTACCAGCCTGTGTTGTACCAGCAACCATAAAAATGTGTTGTTTTTCTCAGATAAATGTCTATGGTGTCCCTGGAAAAAAAAAGAAGAAGAAGAAAGTCTACTTGGGGGTAGTCAAGTCCATTAAATATTTCTAGACCTGACTGTGAGACCACTGGAGGTCCAGAAACATGGACACTTAATGCCAATCCACTGAGCTGTACTAGAGCACTGCATTCATGTATGGCATTTGCAGAGAAGTGCTATGTCATGCTCCCCTGCACCAACTGGTGGTCAAGAGCTGTCATTTGTAATCACTGTTACTGGACTGGCCATGTTGATCCACCTTTTACAGAATTTTGAGCTTCAGGGGTGAGGTAAAGTGTGTATCATGACTAGAGTATTATTATTTTTGATGTTTCATTATCAACCCATTGAGGACAAGGCCCAAGTATACTCGGGCAGGTGTCTATGGGAAATGCGTGTTATAGCAAAATCAGTCTGTCATCAACGGGTTAAAATGTGACAACCAAGCTTCCTTTCCACAATTGTTAACACACAGCTGAAGCCTGAAGCCAGGGACAAGACACTACTCTGTCGTCTGCTGGTCATTGCCCACTTAACCTCTGGGGATCTCACCAGTGCCAAAAAGGTATGAAAGAGTGGATGTGGGGTTTTTTTTCTTCATGTCCAAAGTCCAAGCATCATCATATTCCAAGCATGAGGCAAATTTCTCATCTTATTGTAAATCAGTGTCATGTTCATGTTGGTTGAAACAAATTAATGCATGTGCGGCGGGCAGATGTCTCCATTCACATTCTCGCCTTATTTCCATATCTTGCTTTGTTTATGCCATTAACACAACACTATCTAGTGGATTTAAAGGAGCCTGAGTGTGCAATTTTGGCTGCCCAGGTACAAAGATAGGAGTAAGCTGCTCTATTTCTAAATACTTGATGGCTTACTTGTACCTGGTGTGTATTGTTCTTTGAGTGTGAGAGTTACCACATTTCATTATCTTTTTGTAGATACACTTCTAGATTCTGACCATACTTGGCAGTTTCGAGACTGTTGGGAGCTATTTTTTTTTTTCCGAACAGATGAAGTTAAAATTTTATTTAGAAATGATGTGGTAGGGGAAGGGAGAGGAAAGGACAAGAGTATGTGATATACCTGAACAGCCTATAAAGTGCTTCTATAATTTTAGTCTGCATATGATGATGCAA
This sequence comes from Diadema antillarum, assembly GCF_040938485.1. NCBI lineage: Eukaryota > Metazoa > Echinodermata > Echinoidea > Diadematoida > Diadematidae > Diadema > Diadema antillarum. The sequence continues at coordinate 872,450 of NW_027272008.1, forward strand.
TCATGCACTAATCTCATATTGGGGACTTTTGATTCTCTGCAGAGTTTTGATGAGATTCCATCCGAGAGCAGAGATTCTTGTGCGGTCCTTGCCCTGGGGGCCTGGCTGATGTTCCATGAGGCTGACCTGAAGGGTGCAAAGGACAGGTAAGTTGCCACACCTAGGCCCCTGTCCACCTATAGTGCACCAAAGGTGGGGGGGGGGGGGGAGATTAAATATAAACATGCCTTCCTCAGGCCCAACAGACAGTCTACTGTGATTTGCTACCAAAAACATCACATTTTACTTCTGGAGTCTCAGAAAGAGACTACATAGAGAGACCCGCTTTGTGCATGCGCAGTCATACATGCATTGCTTTTCTACGCACATGTATTTGGAAGTAACTTCCCTGTCACATGTATTCTCTTCCTACAACTCCCTCGTAAAATAAAAATCAAATTTCAAACAGGTAAGTTTTCATTTAATCTTTCTATTATGAAGAGCGAGAAGAGCAGAATTTTTTTTTGAAATGTTTACAAACATGTTTGCAATTATTTCTATGATAAGGACAAGAGACACAAACAAATATAAAAAGCAAAACAATCTCTTCCACCAGAAAGGTAGCATCACAATGTTTCTTGGAATGTGGCTCAGGAATGTAATTGTGAGAAACTATACACTGCATTCTTATTTCTGATACTGTAGTACCTCAAACATAATCATTTTAAGTTAGATCATGGCAGTTAAAGGGGAAGTAGTACAAGGAAAATTGGACAATCTCTTCAAAAGATATGTATTTTTATAGTTTTTGATTAGTAAAGATATATGTGGAAACATTGCTTGATATGAAGACTGTGACAGTTTGTGGTGTCACAGTATGGCAGTGATATAAAGAAAATGTAAAGGGAATTCCACAAAATTTACTTTTTTTCAATAAGAAGTATGCATCCGTTTGACTTGTTACTGACATATGTCAAGGGTAATGTTATTGTCTATACTAAAAATCATTGGCTGAGAATGATAAGCGCGTTAAGTTGCCACTAAAGCCATAGTGTGCAAGGCACCTTAACGCCCTTCTCATTCTCAGCCGACAAAATGATTCTGATCAATGATAATTTGTGCTGTCCATCAGGTTGGAGTCTGTTCTTGAGAAGGAAAAGATGGCAGACTATCATTACTGGCTGGGCCGTGTCTACTGGGCCATGGGAGCTAGGAATAAAGAATGCCTGTATTCATTCATCAAGGTACTTCCCTTGAGTGCTATATGCTTGTCAATGTGTGACTATAGACTGCGTAACCAATGCATAAAAATTGATATGGATACCTTTGCCACAAAGGTTGCCCGTACAGGCAGTAAACTCGCTGACCAAACTGGATTCCATTTTATTGAAATGTGTAGGAATAGATAAACATAGGAGTAGATCTTTACCATATTCTCTAGGAAAAGAATCCATAGGTTTTAAACCTATTCTTGAAGTGATCCTTTTCGTTTATGATCCAAAATAGCACTATTCTATTCAGATCCAAAACTGTTCCCATCCTACCCAAATGTCCGCTGTAACATTAGATCAACTGATTTGAATGCTCTGAGATGACATTATTTGTTTGCAATAGCAAATGCAATATAACCAAACAAAAATCCACTTATTGTACATAATGTCATCCAAACAAAATACTATTCAAGTATAAACAAAGAATGCCTATTTAAAAAGTGATTTTTTTGAATACTTGCATCAATCATGTTCTGGCACTTCAGACTTCTGGCAGATATCTGTCTGACAGGAAGAAAATGTTATTGTCCCCGCCGAACGAGTTCGAGCAGGGGACTATGAAACGGGCTCCGTATGTGTGTGTGTCTGTGTGTCCGTCCGTCTGTCCGTCCGTCTGTGCGTCCGTCCGTCTGTGCGTCCGTGTGTGATCAAAATGTTCAAAATGCTACTCCTTCGCCATTTCTAACCCGATTTTGATTCTGTTTGCTTTATATGATAGCACTACATGGGAGCTTTCAAACTTCCATATAGAATTTCAGTTGTGACCTTTGACCTTGACCTTTGACCTATATTGTACATTTTGCTTCAAAATGCTACTCCTTCGCCATTTCTAACCCGATTTTGATTCCGTTTGCTTTATATGATGGCACTAGGTGAGGGCTTCAAAACTTCTACACAGAATTTTGACCTTTGACTTCTTTGACCTTTGAACTTGTTTTTTACCTATATTGTACATTGGCTACAAAATGCTACTCCTTCGCCATTTCTAACCCGATTTCGATTCCGTTTGATTTATGTGATGGCACTAGGTGTGGGCTTCAAAACTTGTACATAGAAGACCTTTGACTTCTTTGACCTTTGACCTTGATCTTTTTACCTATATTGTACATTTTGCTACTAAATGCTACTTCCGGCGGGGACATATATTACGCACCGCGTAATTTCTACTTTTCCTTGTTATCTCTGTTTTTATCAACTTTAGGCAACCAAACTGGATGTCTTCCACTCAAATGCATTCCTGTACATGGGCCATTACTTCAAGGAAGTGGATGGTGAGAACAAGTAAGTATTGTAAATCAGGAAGTTTTTTTCACAATGTAGGGGAAAGGGGATAGATTAGTGTGGATGTTGTCAATTGTTGATTGTGGTATTTTGTGACAAGCTTGTGCAGAGACAAGGTTTCAGTTTAATTTGTCATCCAATCTGGACAGGAAAAAGATAAACTTGAGTTCTGGCAGCCATATTCTATTCTGATCACTCTTTTTACTTGTGAAAATTTTGGGACCGATGCAACAATAGTTTAAACCTGCACTGAAAGTATATTGTAATGCACCACCCCCTTTTTTTCTTGAAATGGCATTTAGCATTGTTTGTTTCATTTACTCCAAGACAAAACTAAAAGAGTGTTCAGTGTTTTCTGTGCATACACATTTTTTTTTTCTTTTCCTAGAGCTGGGGGAGGACTGGCCTTGCAAAGAGCTGAGTTATTGTCAGGCAGTGTAACAAAAGGAGAAATAAATGAAGCAACTTGTCATCATCGTCATTCCAAATCTTACAAAGTTCAGAATGGTCCCATAATTCGATGTGTTAAAAAAACAGAAAAAGGCTTACTTGATCGGCATATTCTGTCTGGAATTCAATTCTCCTCCACACTATTTCAGGGTTCCATCAACATTTCTGCCAGTATTTTAAGCTGAGTCTGTAGACTGCAGACTGACACAATTACTACGCACTTTTTCCCCATCATTCTCATTTACCAGGAAAGCCAAGCGTTGCTATGAGACAGCATTTGAATTGAATCCAGCCAATGAGGGCGCTGCAATTGCCCTGGGTGACATGTGCGATACACTGGATGACAAGGTAATGCCGCTTTAATGTTTATTCACTGTGTTGTTTGTTAATGACTTTGTTATCAACTGTGGACCGAACAAAATTTTTTAACCCATTGAGGACGTTTTGATTTTGCTACAACACGCATTTCCCATAGACACCTATCTGAGTATACTTGGGACTTGTCTTCAGAGGGTCAATCAATGTTTGCGATGCCCATTAGATGGAATTCAGTACCAAAATTGTGTGCAGTGTTAGTTTTCTCCCAGTTTCTTTTATGTCTGTATGTATGGCTTTGAATACTGAACAAAAATAGAACAGAATGGAGCAGAAAGATTTACATCAATATTCACTTTGATAAAAGCTCAGAGCATTATAAGCTTTATTATTATGATTACTACATAATCCTTAGTCATTGACACTTAAATTTAGAGCCTTGGTACAAATTTGAAAAGAAATATTAATATCAGATATTCCAAATTTGAAGTAAAGTGCATTAGCAATCAACCCATCGTGTTGAGGGACTCCTCGATTTTATTTCCTTTCAAATTTCAATCTAGTTGTTAACTGAAGGTTTACTGTAACACAAGGAATGTTCACATGAATTTTAATTTCGCAAATTTTGTGAGAGCCAAGATTTGCGAAATTAAAATGCACATGAAAGTTCTTGTCTACACTATGCATTGAATGCCAGTGGATATTTGGGAAAATTCTATGCCGCAAAAAAGGCCGGCGGCTCCAATTCCCAAAAATTTCATGCCGCGAATATATCGTGTTTTACAGTACACTTCCTCAGCTATTCTCTCGTTATGGATGACCTTTGCAGGAGGGGGCTGTAAGCCTATACCAGAAGGTGACCAGTTTGGTTACTGGGGCCAGGGCCTCGTGGGCGTGGCTTAGATTGGGACTTGCTCAGCTGCGGGCGGGGGATGCTACTGACGCTGCACAAAGGTCTGTTGATCTGAAATAGCATGATTATTTAGCTGTTTTCTGTACCTGCATTGAGTTTGTAATAGTCATCATTATGTGGAAGGATTTGACTGGCTTGGTAATGAGCTCAATTTAAAGTGATCATGTATTGTTGTTTTTAACTTTGTTGGTTATAATGTGTCACTGTGATGATGCATTTGAATGCTTTCGCTGATGCTGTACCATTGATTTCAAAGTTCTTACCATGAGTTATAATCATTTTCCTTTATAACCTGATACTGAAACCCCTAGAGACTATGCACAGCTCTCACCAGGCTCTCACAGTCTATGGGTTTCGTAGGTGCCGTGAAAAACCTGCTGGTTCATGCTGTGAATGGGATCAATTTGAGATCCAGTCATACATCAAAATTTAATTTGAGACTTTTTTGATGATGTCTCTAACATTAAGATGGCACTGAACTCTCTGTTCCAATCAGAACTGTCCAATTTTAACCGAGCACTAGAACTGAGTGGAAGATACAACTGTAGTAGAAGTCTACATGCATTTCTAGCTCATGAGACTGCAACTGGTTGGACACAGAAACTGTCTAGAAAGCAGCAATCAGCCTGGTATGGAGAGCTTCTCCCAGGGGATGCTCATGAATGACAGGTTCTTTGGTGTTTAGTTGCAAGTGTATCAAAATTTAAAGCAATGTAGATATGTCTAATACTATTCATTTTCCCATCACTCCTTTCCTTCCTGCTATTTTGTGTCTTCATGTCTATGCAGTTTCCAGGAGGTTCTTCGGAAAGATCCCAATAATAAGTAAGTGAACAAGTTTCCTTCTTTCATACATTGTCTTATTTTACATTCTGCAACGAGAAAGATATTAATTGTTCAAGCGAAATTATGATCTTCAATAGACCTTAGTCCAATTAGAAAGGACAAGTCAGATAATCATGATAATTTTGTTGCAACTGATTGACAAATTGCCCTACATCGACGTAAATAAGCACTGAATTGATCAGTGTTTAGTAGTAGCCATGATAAAAAATCATGGGCGTACATACTCGAGCAGGATTCGAACCCACGACCTCCTGATCACCGTTTTTTATTTACGTCTTATTTACGTCTTATTTACACTTATTTACGTCGATGTAGGGCAATTTGTCAATCAGTTGCAATGAAAACATCTCGACGGAAGAACTTCATAAATTACAATAACAAAGCAGTACCCGCTGCATGCTATAAGGATTAGAACCAACACTTGCTGTCGGGCGAAAGCTCGGTGGTCTAGTGGAGATGACGCCTGTTCGGTGATCAGGAGGTCGTGGGTTCGAATCCTGCTCGAGTATGTACGCCCATGATTTTTTATCATGGCTACTACTAAAAACTGATCAATTCAGTGCTTATTTACGTCGATGTAGGGCAATTTGTCAATCAGTTGCAATGAAAACATCTCGACGGAAGAACTTCATAAATTTGAATGATAATTTTGTATTATAAAAAAAAAAATTATTCTGAAAGTTATATTTGTTCCAGTGTTTGCGATCAGAGCTTAAAAGTCAACTTTATTTCCTCCTTTTATAGGCACTGTCTAGAATGCCTGGCAGAGGCATACCTCAGTGGTGGGAGTTATGAGTCTGCTCATAAGGCCTTCTCAAGAGTTCTGGAGGTGAGGCTGTTCATTCACTTGCCTGGTTTATTCTCATTGTTGTATACTGGAGATGAGGTTGACAATGTGCTCACCTTGTAGCTCATTCTTTAGATATAGGCATGACTTGAAAGCACCATTTTGCTTGCCTTCTAGCTTACCTGTTTAGAGTCAATATGAAGTTGTTACTGTAAAACATGATATATTCGCGGCATGAATTTTTCGCGAATTGGAGCCGACGGCCTTTTATGCGGCATGAAATTTTCGCGAACTGCCACTGGCATTCAATGCATATAGTGTAGACAAGAACTTTCGCGTCCATTTTAATTTCGCGAATCTTGGCGCTCGCGAAATTCGCGAAATTAAAATGCACGCGAAAATTCCTCGTTTTACAGTTATCTATTCAAAGTATATCTTCTTACAGTATTAGATTTGAGGTGAGGTTGGCGATATGTTTATTTTGTAACTCTACATTTCAGAATAGAGGTGTGGTTTCCTATTAGCACATTAAGTTTTTGTTTCAAACTGTAGTTGGTTTTTGTGGTCTTTGTATCTCTTGTGTAGTTCATTAAAGGTTCAAATTGTGTCAGAAATTAGACATTCAAATCAGATATTGCTTCTTTTCCAGTGGTTGGTTGTTTTTCCAAGGCCAGAAGTATGTAGTCAACCATTCAAACAAACAACTGATTGGACATACATATATATTGAGATAGATGATTCATTATGATTTATAACAATAATGTGCTTTTCTGTTTTAATAAAATGATTTGTATTGCATACGAATGTGGTTTAGATTCAAGCATGAGTCCAATCCTAACCATATTGTCATGCATTCATTTTAATAGATGGATCCAAATTCGACATACTCCATGTTCAAGTAAGTGAGATTGTTTCTCAGATGAAAACTGTACATCAATAGCTTTTTAAAGGTTTGAGAAAGTCTTATTCTAATAATATCCTTCTTTCATTTATCTTATTCTAATCTAGTTTTTTAAGAAAACTGAAGTAAAGTTAAGTAATGCAAGTGAACAGGTTTACAATTTGTAAAGTATTGTGATTATCAGGAAACAAGTGAATGTATCTATAAGGACAGCCATGTGACTTTACTACAAGTCTTTCATTAGTGCATTGTGCACGTCAAAACACTGGGCATTCAATCTCTGTAGTAGGTGAATTACTGTGTGTACGTTTCAGGATTGAGACCTTGTCTGTAGCAAATATTATGTAGTTTATTGTACTATATTCAAGTCCCAAAACTTCCTGACTGTAGATAGATACCAGTATACAGAAAGTGCCATATATTTCATGGGCATACTGTTTTGTGAATTGGGACTTGTGAAATATGCGACTTGGAACCATATCGATTGAATGAGAAATAACCATTATCCCTCTTGAGGAGAAGAGTTAGTGATTTCCCATCCCTCATACAACACATTATATTTTTGTGTGACAGGAGACAATATTCCATGAATTGTTCATTTTGTGTATATTGGTTGCTTTGCACAATTGACAAAAACAGATGCACCGTGAATTAAATGGTGTACACAGTATCAAAATTTTTTTTTCAAATCTTACATTTGATAGGATTGGCTGTATCAAGCAGACCAGGGGCTTGTACTCAGAAGCAATTACTGTCTACCAGGCCGTCCAGGAACTCTCGCCGGACTATGTCCCAGCGTTGACTGGTGAGGGCAATGTGCAGAATTTTCTTTGCTGCTTTTCACACCCACACATTTTTTGTCCCCTAAAAGGGATTATGTTCTCATCTGCTTGGGAAAATTGTATATTTTATATCCCAAGAACCCAGCTGATCTAGTTATCTCTCATTGACTCTATTTCTTAAATTTGGTAGAATTTGTGGACCCAATGCATTATTATGTAAGTATGCAAAATATGTAATATCATATGTGTTATTTTAGAGAAAGCATTTTGTGATTTTAAATTTGTAGGAGCATTTATAACTGATCGAAGTAAGTACACTGTAAGTGAAAGTGTGTGTGCATGTGTACATGGATACATGTGTGTGAACTAGTAAGTGTGTATACTGGTATCTGTGTGTGCTGGCATTTGTCCTGAATCACACACAGTCAAATTATAAAAGATTGCCATGTTTTTATAACTCTGCATGTCAAATGACATGCTGAAATCAGAGCTTGATGAAGAGTGTTCTATCCACTGTCGCACCATACCATGTACTCTGTAGGTCAGGGTGAGACCCACCTCCTGTTGGCGAGGGCAGGCCTCAGAGAGTTCTTCCATGCCAGGGCTGTATCCCACATTCAGCAGGCTGTCAGTGTCCTCACCCGGTGAGTGCTTTGGGTCGACTGGCGATCTTCTTGATGTTAACCTGTTGAAGACGAGTCCCGAGTATACTCGCGCAGGTGTCAATGGGAAATGCGTGTTGTAGCAAAATCAGCCCTTCCTCAACGGGTTAAGATTATTCAGGGCTGGCGGTCATAGAGTACACCCTCAAATGCTTACCTATGTGTGGCTACTTGAGGATGTCTGCAGCCTAACAGTTATCATGCTTTGTTTGCTGATGAGCATGGGCACTACTGGAGTGCTTTCTTTGCTGTATATTGGCACAGTATGTCTCAGAAACAAATTGTCAATGAATAGAGATTATCTAATCTCTATTTTGTATATGAATAGAGATTACCTAATCTCTATTTTGTCTCCATGGCCTATCTGTTGGACTGAGGCTTATATTGCTTATACCCCAGTGGGCTTGCTAACCTTTACAATACAGGTCAAGTTTGGCTTGATCACTGAATGCCAATGAAAAGCTTGGTAACTCTAATAGGCTAAGTACAGTAGCTTGGCACATAAAGGTTGAAGTTTCACACTGAAATAGAGAGTTTAAACCTTTGGATTGATTTAGAATATCAGTAGTTCAAGCATTAAGATGAGGTAAAGAATTAGTCTTGATCACAGTTTTTGGACAGAATTTTCTGTGGCATCTTGAATGGCAGGAACTATGTAACAACATAATATGCGATTTGCAGAAAGACTTTTACTCTGCGAAACACAATGGCCCGAATTCACAAAGTAAATAAGATTGACAGATTGCGTACTCCAACAGACGTCCAGTAGCAAATGCGCATTGATAGGCACATGTCAAAGGGACACCTACATTGTTTCATGCTTATTGTAGACCATGGTCTGAGTTTAAACCACCTTTGTGAATTTGGGCCAATGGGAATATCTAACAGTCAACTGTGAATGGTTCACTGGAGTAATCATTAGGAGTTTGGAAACTTTTTAGTTTTTAGCTCACCTGAGCCAAAGGCTCAAGTGAGCTATTGCGATCGCCCTTCGTCCGGCGTCCGTCGTGCGTCGTCCGTCGTCCGGCGTCCGTCGTGCGTCGTGCGTCGTGCGTAAACTTTTTACATTTTCATCTTCTTCTTGAAAACCCCAAGACCGATTTTCATCAAACTTGGCAGGTAGCATCCCTAGGGGGTTAGGAACTCAATTTGTTAAAATGGGCACCATGCCCCACCCAGGGGGCCCCCAGGGGGGCCCAAACCCCCCAAAATTACGGAATCTTTAAAAATCTTCTTCTCAAGAACCAGAAATGATAGAGCTAAGTTAATACTATGAGTTAGTACATTGATGACTGTAGTTTCAAGTTTGTTCATGGCAGAATCAGGGGTGCCCCCCTTGGGACCCATGGGAGGGGGGTGGGGAGGGGTACTAATGGGGCCTAAATTGTACATTTTCATCTTCTTCTTGAGAACCCCATGACCCATTTTCACCAAACTTGGCAGGTAGCATCCCTAGGGGGTTAGGAACTCAATTTGTTAAAATGGGCACCATGCCCCACCCAGGGGGCCCCCAGGGGGCCCAAATACCCCAAAAGTATGGAATCTGTAAAAATCTTCTTCTCTAGAACCAGAAGTGATAGAGCTAAGTTAATACTATGAGTTTGTACATTGATGACTGTAGTTTCAAGTTTATTCATGGCAGAATCAGGGGTGCCCCCCCCCCCCCCTTGGGACCCAGGGGAGGGGGGGGGGGGGGGGTGAGGAGGGGTCCTAATGGGGCCTAAATTGTACATTTTTATCTTCTTCTTGAGAACCCCATGACCCATTTTCACCAAACTTGGTAGGTAGCATCCCTGGGGGGTTAGGAACTCAATTTGTTATAATGGGCACCATGCCCCACCCAGGGGGCCCCCAGGGGGCCCAAATACCCCAAAAGTATGGAATCTGTAAAAATCTTCTTCTCTAGAACCAGAAGTGATAGAGCTAAGTTAATACTATGAGTTTGTACATTGATGACTGTAGTTTCAAGTTTGTTCATGGCAGAATCAGGGGTGCCCCCCCCCCCCCCTTGGGACCCAGGGGAGGGGGGGGGGGGTGAGGAGGGGTCCTAATGGGGCCTAAATTGTACATTTTTATCTTCTTCTTGAGAACCCCATGACCCATTTTCACCAAACTTGGTAGGTAGCATCCCTGGGGGGTTAGGAACTCAATTTGTTATAATGGGCACCATGCCCCACCCAGGGGGCCCCCAGGGGGCCCAAACCCCCAAAATGAAGGAATCTTTAAAAATCTTCTCTAGAATCAGAAGTTATAGAGCTAAGATAATACTATGAGTGAGTACATTAATGACTGTAGTTTCAAGTTTGTTCATAGGAGATCCAGGGGTGCCCCTCTTGGGGGCAGGGGGGGGGGGGGGGGGTTGGTTGGGAAGGTCCAAATGGGGGCCTGAATTGTACATTTTCATCTTCTTCCTGAAAACCTCATGTATTTTCGTCAAACTTGGCAGGTACAGTGTAGCATCCCTAGGGGGTCAGGATCTCAATTTATAAAAATGGGCACCATGCCCCACCCAGGGGGCCCCAATCCCCCCAAATAAAGGAATCTTTAAAAAAAATGGGCCCTTATTGTACATTTTCATCTTCTACTTGAGAATGCCTGGTCAAATTTTGGTAGAGCTGTGAATAATTTAGATTAGTGACTGCGTGAAAGGTGAACTTGCGATACTCAGGTGAGCGCTAGACCCGCGGGTCTCTTGTTTTTTTTTTAGTTTTTTTTTATTGGAGAAAAAACATAACAAACACACATAAACAAAGCAATACATGCATTATCATTTTAGTAATGATGTCACTTGCATAAATACAGCAACATCAACATCTGTGTGGATGTAAGTTCTGTTGCTATTAAAAGACAAATTACATTATATGTGGTTATTACACAGGAGAATTTGTATGTAGATAATCATGTTGCAATACCCACTAGATGTGGGCTGTACAGTACACTCTTTGTAACATTTCATTGTACATAAGTTGCAGTTGAAATTGATTTTGTGTATGTTTTCTCTCAGTGCAATTCTCCTGCGACCAGATCTGAGTGGTGTGTGGAAACTGCTCGGCGATGCTTGCACCCTGGTGGCTCCTTTACATGACAACCTCATCAAGTACGGGTGGAGTAGAGTAGGATGTTACTCTGTTCTTGTGGTTTTGTGTGTGTGTGTGTGTGTGTGTGTGTGTGTGTGTGTGTGTGTGTGTGCGAATGAACTGTCACATGTGGGTTGATGGAGCAGGATAAAATAAAAAATAGTGCTAAACTTGACTATGCAAAAAACATTGCCGTACTGCTTATCTTTTGTGGAGGAAAAACTTAACTTGGATGCATGTATCTGCATAAAAGCAGTTGATCTTTTTAACAAGTATTCCATGAGGTTGTATAAAATGTGTGTAATTGAATCAAGTCTTTGCATGCCAACTCTGTAAATACACTTGTTTCCAGCAGAAGTAAAAATTGATAGTAGTGAAGGTTAATGTTTGGTACTGAAGCAGGAATGATTTCTGATTACCAGAGATATATCCCAATTTATGTAGGGCCAGACAAAAACAGCCACTAAACATGCTGATATTTTCGCATATGGTTATTTTAGTGAATGACATTTGTTCAGACATTTTTGTGAGTCTTCTCATTTTCATGATAATTGGAAAAAATAAACAGCCAACAGAGACGATCAGAAGAAAGTTTGACTTCTCACACAAACTGTTTAAAACATTGTTTGAAATGAGATCAAAGCTCTCAGGAAAAAACCCCCAAAAGTGCCAGTATTCTAAGGATTTGAGCAGGGGGCCTGAAAACATGATATCAGGATTCTACTAGCAGTGGGGTAGTCCTTGATTTTGCAATGCTAGTGTGCTGGCATGGGGCAGTGTGTGGGGGGCAATTTTTTGTTTTTGTTTCTATAACTTTTTCCTGCATAGTCTTTTTTGTGATTGAGAGCCTGTTTAAATAAAACCAGCTCGAAAATTTCCAATGTACACCATATGTTGTGCATTGATTATAGAATCCTTTAAGTAGCAAGACTCTGCCTTTAATTTGTCCGCATTTTCTGCAGCATTTCAGTTGATGGAGCCCTTCAAGGAATGCAGGAGGGGAAGAAAGTGACGGTGGGAAAGGGGAAGCTTCTAGCCTTGGGTGGAAGGTAAGACACAAGCCTTGCTCTAGAGTAATTATCTCTGTGACAGAGTGCCTATTTGCAGCAGGGGCAGTATTACTTGTTGATGAAACTGCTCAATCAGGTGCGAGAGTACTCTCACTTCCCATAGCACGTGCAAGTACAAGTGTAACTCCCACTTTTGTTCTAAAGTGGGACTGAGCACACTTGACGCTCTTTAGTGCTGTTTTATTGATGAATAAAATTGCCCCTGCCGCAAATAGGCACCCTGCCACAAATAGAAAAAATTACTCTAGAAGACGGTAATATACAGATTAATACCATACAAAGAGGATGGCAGAACTGTCATCAAGATTGGAAATGAAAATGAGAAATTTTATATGGAACTGGAGTGTAGTGTCACAATGTTTTCTCCAAATAGTGATGGGATAGAAGTTGCAACCATGTGTAATACAATTTTAGCTGAGGTAATCACATCTGACATTCAGTAACTCACAACTCTTTCATTGGAATGTGCACAGGGCCACTAGAAATTTATGTCAGACCACCAAATTTTTAAAAAGTTAACTTTCGGTGGCCCGATCGGATAACTACATGTAAATCCGAATGCATTGTTTCGTATCACTTTATTTTGGGCCAAAACATTCCTTTTCAGTCCACCAAAATGTCAAATCTAAAAATATTTTAGTGGCCTGAATGGGCCACCAGAGAAAAAAGATAGTGTTGAGCCCTGTTGTAGGTATACATTTTTGTGCTTGCTTGTCCTATTAGATGTTACGGCAAGGCTATAAGACACCAGGAGGACTGCTCCAGCCTGTGGCATGACCTGGCAGTCAACTACCTCCACCAGTATCAGTGGAGGAGAGAGAGGAGGCTGGCAAACAAAGCTCTTCAGGTGAGGCTGGGCACCAGTATTAACCCACAGTCTCCAAGATTGAGTGATAGTCCACTGAATACATGCCACAGTGCACCTCGTTCCAGTGTTCAGTGGGTTAAGCCTGTGTATCATCTCCCTGGCTGTGGCGGGGCAGACAGTAGATATGGAAAGTGAATCTTCTTCAGATGTTATTTATTTTGTTTCATATTTTGTTTTGTTTGTTTGTTTGTTTTTAGCCTAACAAGTTATCCTGAACACCTTTGAAAAGACAAAATACAGCACTCATGTCTAATTCCATCCTCCAAATTGCTTACTGTATAGTGCAGATATGCACAGTCAACCTTGCTTAAAGGGGATGGCTAGTAACTGATCAGTGGGAATCAGTGGGAATGCTGGAGGATGATTGTTCCGATCCTTGTGGGATTCATTTAAGAGTATGTTATATTTCTATTGTTGTGTGAAAATCATTTGCTTCAGTTTATTCTCATATTCAAGTAATGTGCAGTTTAATGTTTCCAGGTTAGCGTGCCTGGTCAGTGACGGGGCATTAATTTGCACATTACTTGAATATGAGACAGTTTTGAAGCAAATAATTTTCACACAACAGTAGTATATACTCTTAAATGAATCCCACAAGGATTGAAACAATCATTCCTCAGCATTCCCACTGATTCCCACTTATCGGTTACCAGCCATCCCCTTTAAGTTGACCTTGCATAAGTCAAATAATCGCCTAAGTCTAAGGTCTCTTCAAGTCCTCTTCTCTTTTTATTCTAATGATTTTATTCCTTCATATTAAAGTCAAATTTTCTCTAAGTCAAAGCAATTTCTCTAGTCCAAATAGATTTACGTGAGGCAAGGTTGACTCTAATACAAGTTTTCCTCAGTAACAACCATTGTAACCTCTTCTCTGAGTGCTGTATGTCACTTTTCTCTCATACCATGCAGTGCATCAAGAAGGCTATTTCTCTGGACGCGACAAACTACATCCACTGGACATGTCTGGGGGTCATAGCTGCCCAACCCGGTGAGTCTCGAGAGTTGTAGAGTATCAGAAGGAAGGAGTGCAGTATCGAGCACTGAATCCTTTTCTAGCACTTTGACGAAACACAGGCTAATGTGTTCCATGTTTATTCCTAAACCTGACATACCCTTCACAGCATGCATTTCCCCACCCCCACCCAAACAGTTCAAACATTTTTTTTTTATTATACACTTTGATATGTTTAATAACTTGCATTTGTTGGTTGACTCTCACTTTCATTTTGTTGCCTCTTCTTGGTACATCAGGTTAGGACTGGCTGCTTGGTCATCCCCCCCCCCCCCTTGATGTTGCTATTTCACTCTTTTCCTTTCTTTATCCCTCTGTTGTTCCTTATCTTGTTTGATGCTGTCTCCCTATTCATCCTTATCCTTCAAAGGTTGCCCCCATGGTCCTCCGGATCATCACTGACCCTCCTCTGCTTTTTGTCTGTCCACCCTCCTTTAATCCCTCTCCCTTTACCTGTTGGGCTCCTTGCCCATAACCTCCAACCCTCCCCTTTTGTTCTCTTTGTTCTGTTTCCCTAGCCCTCCCCTGACTGTTCTTGTTGTGTGTAGTCCTTATATGATTGCTTTCCCTGCCTTATTGTCATTTTGCCTCTGTCGAACATTCTGCTAGGATCGAAAGCTCATGCCCCTTTTGACTCCATAAATTTGAGTTGATACAGAATGGATGCTGGCAGTCCTGACATGTCTCCGTTCACCATGAAATCCTCAAAAAAAACTTTCAATGATGTATGATTTGTCAAACTCAATTTCAAAAGCCCTCCTACACTGATTAAAGCTCGCAACCAAATAAATAGGGGACGATCTGGCTTCAGAGTCTCTATACTGTCAAGCATGCAGGGAAGGGGGGCAATTCAGCATTGACTTGAAGGTCAGTTTAAAACACAATAGATACATCTGTGCATGCAGTTTGGAAAATATAAAGTTTAGAATTTATGCAGGTGCGTGCGCCCCCCTTTAATTTTGTAAACGCGCCCCCTCTTTACGGAATTCCCGGATTCGCCCCTGTTATGGGTAAGATGTAGTTCAGTTATCAAACTGTCAATTTTGTAAACCAGTAACAAATTTCCTACTTCTCAGTCAAGTGATCTTTTATTCAGAATGATAATCTGAATGTGTGAATTAATCAGGGTA
The DNA here is from genome assembly GCF_040938485.1 of Diadema antillarum. Lineage (NCBI taxonomy): Eukaryota > Metazoa > Echinodermata > Echinoidea > Diadematoida > Diadematidae > Diadema > Diadema antillarum. Next base: position 887,794 of record NW_027272008.1, read on the forward strand.
TCCTGCTGATTTGGCAAATATTACACATTTCCAGACTGCCACCTGTCATTAATGTACATTTCAAATTTTCAGCCATTGATGATCCTGGCCTGGCACAGCATGCATTCATCAAGTCCATACAGTTAGAGCCAAAGGTAAGATATAATGTATATTTCATATGTTTTGTGATTTGTTGTTGTTACTTCTTGTAATTTACTGAAATTTACGAAATTAATGGCGTGTCAGAATTTTGCTTGAGAATAATTATTGTTGTTCGTGGCTTTTTGGCATTCCACGGTCAAAGTTATTGGTTAGGTAATTTTTGTGAAATTAATGTTTCTGTAATGCAATATAAGTAGAGGGAGCATATCTATGGATTAATTTTTCTGCCAACTTCACATTGCACAAGAGAATGGGACATACCCTGGAACTAGAGGCAGCATTACAAATTGATTTCACTACTTGCTATTATTTGCTTCGTTATTCAGAATGCGATGGCTTGGACCAACTTAGGCACCCTCTATTTATCCCATGGCAATCTGGAGCTCGCCAACAAAGCCTTCGGTGTGGCCCAGTCCCGCGATCCGGATTACGTGCAGAGCTGGATTGGTCAGGTAAAGTCTACATTGCTTTTTCCACCAAGAACTAAAGACTCCCACACCCGTTTTGGAACCGTTTTGAGAGCCCCTGTAATGAATGAATGGCTGTTCTGTTATACAAGTACATTGCCATTAGAAACTTTGCTATAACAATTTCTGTTGTGGATATCGATTGACCAAGGTTATCCTTATGCACATATTCATATCCATTCCTCATGAAATTGACCCGCATACTCTGTTACCACATTATATAAGAGGGCATTAAAGACCAGTAGCATGGGGAAACATGGGTGGCCTGATAGAATTGATCTTCATTTGCTGCCCACCGGGATACATTTGAAAACCACAAATAGCGCCCGTCAGCGAATATGTGCATTGAAGTGTACACTCATATCAGTAACGGTCGACTCCCGTCGAGATTCTTTGGGTGTGTGTGCCGAAGACTTACATAGAGATCAGTGATAAGGCCGTACACAGTTGTTACTGGGATTCTTGTATATACATGTATATCTAAACCAGGCCAACCTTACAACTTCATGGTATCTCCACACTACTGAGTTAACCCATTGAGGACGGGCTGATTTTGCTACAACATGCATTTCCCATAGACACTTTCCTGAGTATACTCTGGACTTGTCCTCAGTGGGTTGAGACCACGTCATCCTGGATAAACCAAAAATATCTGCTTCCAGGTCAAATAGTAAATTGAGTTGAGATCACGGCCAGCATGTGGCACATTATTTGTCATACCAAATGTGGCACAGACTACATCTGAAACCACCTCCTATTGGTGGTCCTAAAGATGGATCTTACGGAAGTTGACCTTTCCTTGAAGATGATCATTCAGATTTTAATCATGCCACAAGTGATGACAATCAATGACAGCCGAGAGAGCTAGTTCAAATATATACTTTGTCAAGATGTTATTGATATTACTTTTTCTTTTTTAATGTGTTCCTAGGGAATGATTGCTGAAACAATGGGCAGGGAGGAAACAATGGATCTATACAGGCACACCACAGAGTTGACAACTCATGTAAGTCAAAGTTTACGTTAGTTAAATGCTTTTGTGTGTTTTGAATGCAGAATGCTAGACTTTATTGACTGGAACCCATCTGCAATGCATTACCTCTTTAATGTTATGACATGTAGCATACATTAAAGTAGACTGCCAGTAAAAAATACCATCTTTTGATGAAATCCATCTTTCAAACTCGCAGTCAAGCAGGTATGTTGTGACCCTTGACTGCTTAGCCCTTGTAAGAACTGCCATTTATAAATCTTTTGCAGGGCTTTTTCATAGTATATCACAAGCATGGCATTGAGGTATTTAGCTTGTTGTACAGCTGTAGGTATTGTGCTGAGGTGCATCTTTAGCTCATTCACATAGAAATGGCTTCTCATTAGCATTTGTGACCCTGCATCACAAAACCAACAAAAAGTCGCCAGACATGAATTTTTAGTTAAGGACAGATTCTGAAAGAGCAGACTCTAAGCTTTAAATTGATGTATAACTCAATTCAAATGGACTCCCCTAACCTACCTAAATACTGGAAAGAAAGCACACACTCTGGACAAGTGTGAACTGAGAAAAGAGGCTCTGAAGTACAGGGTCTATTCAAGCGCTTACTCTTTCACCAAGCTGCCCTAGCTGTGCGATGAAAGGGACAAAACACAGGATGTCAACCACTGGAGCAACAACAATGAAAGGATTATCAGATTAAGCTGAAATTGATCATGTTCTATTAACACATTCTGTCCATGATTATTGCTAACTTTCAAAGCAGTAGCATTAATTTTTCTAAAGTTATTAGACTTGAAAGTGCAGAGTGTACAAAGAATTTCAAGAAATGAAAGGGGACCTCTAATACAAACATGTTCATTCTACTCTCCCTAAAAAAGGGGTTGTACAAAAACTGCTGAAAACACACTTTACCATTCGTGTTATAATTCCAAACTAAAGAATAAAGTAGAAGAAAGATAGCTCTTTCAGAAAATATGAAAAACTCCAGATTGACTTAGTTGACCCATTTCACCTGTTTTGAGTCCTCACGTAAAATCAAGGGGTGCGACTTTTTGTTTGTTTTGTGATGCACGGTCACGTTTAGTTAATCTCGACTAGACATGACATCAATGTAAGGCAGAAAATGCATTTGAGCATAATGCCAAAAGTCACAGTTTGACAAGAAAGCTAAGATTATGTAGTTGGGACAGGAGGAGAGTCTTGTATATTTGTGGACAGTATACATCTGTGCTTGATTACCAACTTCACTCATTTCTGTGCCCAGGCATTTAGCTTAACTTGCCATCCTTTTTGTCAGCTTATAGTAATCCTTCCAAACATGACCTAATCGTAAAGCTTGCAAGCCCACTCAGGTATAACAATGTACCTCAACCCGACAAGGAGGCCATGATGACACAATGGGATTAGTTGGATTAAGTAATCTCTGTTCATTGGCGATTAGTTTCCAGACATCTGAGCCAATTAGTGATGAAAGCACTCCAGTGTGTGTGCTAGTAGGTGAACAAAGCACAGGAAGTGTTGAGAAAGCTGGGCATTGAATGTGACTGGTGCTCAACCACTGATCTCTATAAAGAAGTATCTGGATATTTCAGTGGGCGAAGGTATTGAAGCCACAGCGCCGCCATCTTACCATGCGCATTACCCATACACTTGTGTACAGAGCTCATGACGTCACATGATCGTGTTGACAGTCTCTGCTGAAAAATGCATGCAGGTTCCCATAGATTGTGCCTGGTAAGATGGCGGCTCGGCGGCTTCAATTGTTTGTACAGTGTGCATGGGCCAATGAGATATCCAGATACTTCCTCTCGGGATCAGTGTGCTAAACGGAGTTCTGTGGGAGTTTCATATCATCCATTTTGTTTGGCTGCCACTTGCAGGTGGAAGGGGGCCTGGGCTATGCCGACCTGGTCTGCGGCACCATCCTGGACTCAGCCCTCGACAAGAGATCCGAGCTCTACCGCTTCAACATCACCCAGATGAGGGCTGTTCCCGCAGCAACGGCTGCCGTCGGCAAGGTGGCTGGTACGTTAATTACCCAGAGAGGATGCCACCTGACGATACTGTACAAAGCAGGCTGAATGTGGTGCATTTAGTACATTCTATCATCTGTTGACTTCTCTATGTTCACAGACAGGGATGTGTCAAAAAATACTAGGTACTTTTGCAAGGGTATCAATACCGCAAAATGTAGAAGTACTCCAACAGTTGGTGCAAATATATTAAATTCTAAATTTCAGTCTGACTTTAAGGCAGGTCAAGTAGTTAAAAACAAAATTTCCTATCCTGGAATTAAAAGCAAGGCATCAACTATTTAGTCTGGAGTAATAGGGTATTAGTAAAGAAAGTCTATTTCATCAGGTAAGCAATGCACTGTGACATTGATATGTCTGCTGCAGTCCTAATGCTTTTTCTTGGTTGTTTTCACTCTCTCAGTTCAAAACTATCCCTTACATTACATTTCAAAGCAAAATACAAAACTAAATGATGTTACCATAGAGATAAGGGTAACAAAGGAAAGTGAATCAAGGAAAATTTTCAAACCATTAAAAAAAAACTTCAAGCATACTACAGTTTATTAGGTGATCCGAGTATCCTCTCGGATCACCTTCTGTTTCTGTACGGAAATTCTTTCTTCTTCTTTGTTTATATATTTCTTTATTTCTCCTCAAAAGTTGTGTAGAGGTTAGCTCAGAAAGTCCTCTGCCTATCAATTTCAAACTTATACCATATATGTATCGTGTCCCAAAGACGACAGATCTAGTTCATATTACGACCAGAACACAAGTTCCTACTCACGACATATGCTGGAAAACCATTCCAAACTAATATGGCAACATGAATAAATCTTTATCAATAAATCAAATCAAGCTTTACATCTGTTCAAACTAGTGGGGCACTGCTTTGAGTGTGTGAGTTTATTCTATCAACTATCCTGTCTTACTGTGGCAAAAGATGCAACCGACAGATCAGCCGAGCCAGTGTCATTAAATGTTCAAAGATTAGACTTTTAGAGCAGAAGCACTCGTCCCACTGAGAAACATATGAAAAAGTATATCAAGATGTCATAGCACAGGTGTTGATGTGAGTGGCAGATAGGTGTTACCCATTTGTAAGATATAGCATGTGCATGCCATGTTTAGGTAGAATTCATGAATCTCCATCTCACTTGCTTTGGCCAGACCGGGTGCAGACGAGTGCGGAGGCCCACACCCTTCATGGCATCCTGCTGGAGAGAGAGGGACTGCACAGGGCTGCAGAAAGTGCCTTCAAGAGGTAAGGTTCAGGGCGTGACTGTCACTGTGTTGTGGTGGGGGGGGGGGGGGGGGGGGGAACTGTTCACTATTCAGTGGTATTACAAATGTGACTTTGTATCCCCAAACCAACAAAAACTTGCCAGATGGATTTCTGAATTTCAGTCAAAAATCTGAAAGAGGAGATTCTTTGCTTTCAACCACACAGGGCAGCTATTGGTGAGAAGATGTGATTTGAAATCTGGGTTAGGACCCGTTCATGTGCACTGAGTTACCCTGTCACTGCTACATATCTCCCACAGACATCTGCCTGAGTATATTTGGGATTCGTCTTCAACAGATTAACACTCTCAGGACCACCGCTTTAAAATGACATTGATAATTAATGTTGTCAAGTTGGTTCTGGTAGTGACAGGGGTATGGACTGCATGTCAATCAAATTAATACACAAAGAAACTCAAGAGATGATACCCATTTTTCCTTGACAGGTAAAAGCAATGCTTAAATTGCTTTTTGGTGTGATAGTTACATCTATTGTTTTGCTTACCAAATCTGACCTGAAGAGTGGAATGTGTAATTCTTTCTTTTTTTCAGAGCTCTAGAGCTGGCGGTAAGTGGAGGAGATGTAAAAGCCATCAACACAGCTTTAGCCAACCATGGAAGAGTCTTAAGGTACACTGTATCAACAAATTTGCCAATTAATGTGTTTTTGTTATACTTAGTTTGTTTGCCTTTTTGCATTCAAAATATGTAAGATATATATTTGAAATGATTTTTTTGTTTGTTTCTGCGCATCACTACCCTTTCTGCTCTACAAAGGGTGCAGCTTTTGTTACAGATAAGAGCTAAAGAGTACTTTGACAATCTGACATATTTGTACAGTGCACTCCTGTTACAACGAACACGGTTATAACGAAATTTCGTTATAACAAAGTAAATCTTCTGGTCCCAAAATTATCACCATTAAAGTCTATGGTACAAAATTCGCTTGTAACGAACACGGTTATAGCAAAATTTCTGTTATAACGAAGTCTTTTCCAAGCGCCACAGACAAAGAAAAACAAAAGAAATGTGCTCCGTTATAACGAAATGCGAATTGCTTTCGAAAATACGTAGCGGAACAAGCATTTATAGCATCTCTGCATGGGTGAACGCTTCACACGACTGTGTGTTTGCTCCTTGTGTCACGCACATTTTCTGAGGGAAACTTGCGTTTATTAATGTAATACAGTTATCCCATCACATTTCAGTTAGCTTTCCAGTGTATGATGAGTATTCAGCAAACAGAATATGATATATATATATATATATATATATACGTGGTTTCCTTGTTTTCGTTATATATTGTATTTGTTCGGTTATAACGAAATTTCGTTATAACGAAAGAAAACTGCCGGTCCCGAGCATTTCGTTATAACGGGAGTGCACTGTACATTCCTGTAATCTAGAAGTCTTAATATTAAAGTCACTTTTTCATTTGGATTTAATAGAATAGTTACATGTCAATGCCTTTAAGAGATTTTCCAGAAGGTAGAAATAGGTTTTTCATTTTTTTTTATATGCATGGCTTCATTATTCCATGACTGTTTCATAGGATCATCGACAAAGATTTGAATTAGTGTTGAAAGCGACCAGAAACTTTATGAGCATAAACAATCTCTTCTCCTACTTCCTTGGGGTGTTGCCCATCTTCCACCTCACCAGTTCTCTTGGAAGAGTGGAGGAAGCTAAAGAGGAGATGAGACGCATCACCCCTCTCACCGACACTCGTGATATCCTTGCCATGGCCCTGGCTCTGTATAGAAACCAAGAGTGGCCGCAGGCCTGTTTGGGTATGTACAGTGTATACACAGGCTCAAAGATTTCTTTCTTGATCACAGTTAGTATATTAGAAGATATAAAGTGTGTGAGGAATGTTGCCAATTTTCAAATCACTGATGTATTCTTGTGTTGCATTTCTTTACTTGTTTGTAAAAAGGAAAAGTTTGCTTTTGAGATTGAAAAAAAAAAACCTGAAATCAGATTCCTCTAAAATGTTATGAAGCATGCTTCGTATGTCCCATTTCATCATTTTAAAAAAGTGTATTCTTTATTTTGCTTGCAGAATGTGTTTGTTTTCTGTGTATTTTCTTAGTGTGTATACAAGGTTGTATGTATGTGCAGAGGATAGCAGCCCTGTGTTCCTACAGCTCTGAAGTTAAATGTTAAAATCTTTGCAGCCAGATAAATTGTGAAAGAAAAAAAAAATCATGTTAATCTATGTGAAGGGTCATTAATTGGTTTATTTCAGCAACTGCAGTTACTACAGCTTCATGGTTTGTCAAATCTCATGATTTTCCCCTTTAAAGTTTTTGATAACTTTTGCTTTAGTAATTCAAAGTAATATGTCTTTGCTTTATAGCATAATTATTTGTGATTTTATAGCAAGTTCTCTTCTTCCTTGCCTTTTGTAAGCTGTCAGGCAAACTGTGAGTACATTTCATTGTGAGTACATTTCATTGTGAGTTATATGCTTTTTGAGTGGTGTGTAATGAGAACCTGATAATTACATGAACAAAATGATTGAATGGCTATGTGTGGTATTCTTGAGCAGCTTATGAGCAGGCGTCAGAGCTGACCACTGATGAGGCTGAACGGTCAGAGATTTTGACCGCCCAAGCCATGGTGTCTGTCCAGTGCGGGGACATCGATACTGCCAAGACGCTCCTCTTCAAGAAGTAAGGCACCGGGAACTACTCAAATCTTCCTCAAAAAAGTTCGCTACTATAAGACCAGAAATTTGTGTGTGCATTTTAATTTCGTAATTTTCGCGAGAGCCATGATTTTCGGAATTTTATTGCGTGCAAAAGTTCTTGTTTACACTATATGCATTGAATGCCAGTGACAAATTGCAAAAATTTCATGCTGCATAAAAGGCAGTCGGCTCCAATTTGTGAAAATTTCACACCGCAAATAATTCTGATTTGACAGTATTGTTACGGGGATGTTTTCCCAAACATATATTGTAATATATATACAATGTAATAATTTATTCATAGTGAATGCAGATAGATCAGCAAAACACTCAGTTAAAATTTTAGGAATTTCGGATAGTACATTCAAAGGTTGTTGATTTTTCAAAGTTTGGGTTAATTCCACGTGCCACCCTCTGTAATTTATCTCTACAATAATTTATGATGCACAGTTGTGGAACGATATTGTAGAAAATGAAACAGAATTTGCAAAAATTTATGTTTCTAGAACATCAAGGGAGCACTTGACTTTCAACATTTGCCCTTACATATCTCCGTAGCAAGTCATTTGAATGTATTTACACATTCAAGACCAGGAAAAAAACTTGGATAGTTTGTGTATGATCATTATCCAAATCCAACCTGGCTACATCTCAGTGAACAGGTTTGGTTGTACTTGTAGGCTTGATATAGCAACATGAAGTCCTCCAAATGAGCTACATTGCAGTTCATTCACTGCATCAGACATGCTTTCCGTGAAAAGTTTTGTGCAACTATGTTACTCTTCTGTCTTGCTTCTTGACGTTCTAGCTCCCAGCTGTCGAGACCCTGTATCCGTGGCCTGGTCACTCTCTGTGCCCTCGGACTCCGCACCGGGGACCTGGTCTTAACCAAAGCGGCCCTGGCAGAGCTTGTGAAGCAGCCAGACCAGCACAAGTGGATCCAGGAATCTGTGGTTCTGACCGCTGCATCAAAAATCCTACAGGTACATGCTCTAACTGATGAGAGAGTATTAAAGCTAGCCCTGATTGGCACTCATATTTGATTGTAGGCTTTTAGCAGGTAATAGAAACACCAAGTTCAGTATGTGGGACTAATGATGATGATTTTTTACTGGGAAGTTGCATGAACTAAAGATTACCTGTATGCATGTGTTGTATCCAAAATTTCATATTTCCCTTGATGCTGACTCTACTGTCTGTGTGTCTCATTCTCTCCAGGGTAATGGCGATGAGGCACTAAAATGTTTTATCAAGGGTCTCAAGAAGTAAGTATTCAATTGCCTATTCCTATGGGAGCATGATCAGTCCAATATAAAGTGTACAGAATTTTAAGAATCTTGTAGAGAATGGTTCACAAACTTTGTAAGACAAAGGATCCAAGTATCCCTGTGATGAAACTGAAAATAAAAATTCTCAGAAAAAAATAACTGTGCTTTTTTTCTCATTTACTGATTCTTCTGAACTCCAATAGATTTAAATCACATTAATTCAGTGCAGTTGTTGTGGTACCAAGTCATCAGATGTGATAGCCCATGGAGGCCTCCTGTGTACTTGCAGTTCCCCTCTGTTGATACATATGGAAAATTCTGTCCCATTTCATTTTTTTTTTTCATGTTCAAAAGTAGGAGAAAATATAGATATAATGTGAATTAGCTGAGAACATGACCAGAATTTTTTTTATTCTTCCTCCAGTCCAAGACGCACCGTACAGTATGTTTACCCCGATAATCCAGAAAAGAAATGTACTTCGTTTCTTACTAATATGTGCAAAAGAATACGCAAAATAACACAGTATTCACAATCTGTGAGTGAAGGCTAGGCATATCTGTCAATGCAGAAGATATTGATTTGCTGATTATGAAATGACCTGTGTTTCATTTGGTGTGACCATTTAGGTCAAATTTTGCCCAAACATTACTTTCGGCTTCAACAATAATTTGGAATGGAAATAAAATGGAATACCTTTTACCGATGACTTATTTGGGCCTTGAATGTTGTATTTAGAGAATTGCTTTCTTGCCTCATAATAGATAGAATTATGTGGAACTGCCTCTGTATTTGAAATATGTTGACATGAAGAATGGCTGTTGAATTTAAAACTTTTGAACTTTTAACATCTCTTTTCAGCTGTCCCAGTGATACTCCTTTCCGAGCTCTCACAGCTGAGGTGGCTATTCTTCTAGATCCGTCTTCCACCACGGTAAGATTGAAGAAGACTTTTTTTTTTCTTTTGATAATCATCATTCAGTGATATGTTAGACACATAATTCCCTACTTTACCACAGAACTACCAATATTTGACTTCTTCCTTGACTGCCTTCAGAATATTTCAGGATTTATTCCAGTCCCAGAATTTCTCTGGCCATTATCTGAGTGAGGTAGCAAGTTATACCAGGTAACAAATCTATTTAGATACTCTTTATTATCCTTGATAGCAAAATTGTTGCAATGGTAGTTTAGAAAATGGGACTGAATGTGTTGAACATGAACTCATACATTGACTGATGTATGGCTTGTCTCGAAGTAGTTCAGGAAACTGAAGAACTTCATATATAGGTTTTGGCCGTTGATAGTCCCAAACAATTAGGAACCCAGAATTACCGTCACCAATGTAGGGAAGTTTATCTGATGCATCAGCGAATGATGACTTTTAGCCTGTATGATGGTATCCCCGGTTCCATTACATTTGCTCTTGTGACAGTTGCTCCCATAAAAGATCTGCACACTAAGCCAAATATAAAACCTACCCACAAACATAACCCTAGCCCTAATCCTAATCCTCACATCAAACTAAACCTAAAACCCTATCACAACCCTATCCCTTACCCTAAGTCCATGGAGAAAATAAGACCGGAGCCATTGTCGCAGGAGCAAATGTTGTGTCACTGTTATCCCCACTTTCCTGTTCCCTGAATAAACTCTTGACAAAGGTCCATGGGGATATTGGATGTCCCAACCAAATGAAACATGATTGTCTGAACTATCCTGAAGTGCAGGGATTGGTGGTATATTAGATACGGAAATTAAAGTGGGTGAATTGAATTGCTGTGAAAGATATATGATAGGCCATTTTATCTTACTGTCCTTGGATTCCACTTACACGTGTTTTACATAATTAGTGGTATATAACAGTTTTTAAAAAAGTGTTAAGTTTGTGCTTCTCTCTCTGTACTTCCCCCATAAAATGCCTCCACATATGTCATGTCGAGAGTGATGATATACATGTATATTCTTTTGGAAGTCTTCTGAAATATTCACTTTGCTATCCAATTAAAAGTTATACTTTTGCATGTCATATCGTCGCTGGGGCGACAAGACCTGGTATTGACAAAATGTCAAATGTTCAAGAGAGCCAAGAAACATGACGGCCAAAGCACTATAGCGAATGGGATAGCCTTTAATTTGACATGCCGTGGTGGCTTCATTTTTGGAATAAGACAGTTGGGATTTGGACAGGACCTCACTTAACCCATTATTTGACCATTTATCCAAAAAAGTCATTTTCACCAAAATTTCAGATACAAGGTCTTGTCACCCCAGCGACGATAAGTGTTTGTAGAATTTATTTGCCTCTATTCCCCTATCCATGCAAATTGCTTCTTTTAAACACAGTTGAAAGGTTTCAAAGGTTAAAGAATATTTTTGTTTCTGTACAACTCTTTTCTTTCATTTTTATTTTCCAGCTTGCCTCGGCATGCTGTCGCGTTGCACAAAGGCTTGGCTCCACACAAATGGTATAGACTTGACACGTCAGCAACTTTTTTGTTTAATAATTAGTCTTGTTTACCAGTATATATGCACATTTGCCATGGGTACACTTGTTTTCCGTAGACCTTGCTTCACTTGTTCCACCATATGTTACCTTTGTATTTAATCCTCCATTCTATTCATAATATTGCCTACAAATATACCAAAAGCATACCGGTACTTAATAAAACTGCCTATTTATGTTGCTCTACTCTATGTTATGATGATTATTGGTGCTTTATTGTGTAAAGCTAGGTTAGATTTGTAACAAGTCAATAATGCAGTGGTCCAAAGCTACATGAATAAAGCAAATGCTGAAAATATAGAGGCAGGATTTCAAACAGCATAAACTGGAGCTTTCTGTGTGGACTTGCTATTTTTATTTGAGACATTTTTTCTGCATTTCATCTGTTGCCTTACACAGAGCATACTACAAGTTGATTCATCGACAGAGCTTAGCTCTGGTAACCATGGCGACCCTTCTACATGTCGATTGTCTCCTAGCTTGATAGCAGCTCAGAAGGCAGTCCACGCCATGCCCGGTAAAAGATTCTTAACTTTCAAGAAGACAAAATATTCAAAAGCAACTTGGAAGGTGTTTCTGTTAAATGTTTCTTATTACTCTCTACTGTCAGCTTTACACTGTAAAATCATATAAGATTTGATGTTGGTGCTATCCATAACACACAATGTAACACAGATCTTTGGAATATAAAGTTCCTGCTGGGGGGTGTTTCATAAAGCTGTTCGTAAAGTTACGAACGACTTACGAGTGACTGGTGATCAGTTCTTGTGCTGAATTATGGAAATTCTGATAAGTATAGCACATCAGAACTGATCACCAGTCGCTCATAAGCTGTTCGTAACTTTACGAACAGCTTTATGAAACAGGGCCCTGTAGTGTACACAACTTCTTGCATTACTATTTTGCTGTGAGATTCTTTTTATCTTCTGTAGCAATGAGTTTGCCGTAAGTGCTCACTGTGCCAATAAGAATGCTGCAACAATAACGACATGTCTTTTATCTTTTGTGGTACTAGGTGATGTGAACAACTGGGCCCTGCTGGGGGCAGCCTGCTCTGCCCAGACCACTTGGCAGGCCCTCCACCAGAAGGATGCAACTCTGTTGGATGTCAACCTTCAGATTTCCAAGTTCCTCCTCCAAATGAGTAAGGAATCTTTGTTTGTTTTGAGTGACAGGGGGGTTTGTTTGTCTGAACAGTTAACTCATTGCATCATGGAAGGAAGGCTCACCACGATAAAAGGGAGTTTAGTCCACCTTTTGGGAGCAAAGTGAAGTTGAGAGAATGTAAAAGGATTGCTCTGATCATATTGTAGGGTACATTTTCACTGGAGTGTAAAATGAGAAAGTGATCAAGTTTCAGAATTGCAAACTTGGCATTTACAGCTGTATTTGCATGCATTATTTACTTTTTGCTACATGTGCAGCTTTTCACTTCCAAGGATTGATCCATTTACTTCACCATATCATAAGGGGCAGGAACCATATATTTCAAAGAATTTTCTGCATTAGTAGTACATTTCTGATTTGTCTTTTACCATCTCTTTTGATGATCACTCGATGTTACCATTCATCACCCCTCAGACAAGGCAGACTCCAAACTCGCCCCGTGGGTCTCCATGCACACAGTATTCTCTATGCTGCAGAGTAAGCAGTGGGATGAAGCCTCCACTCTCTCCAAACGGGTAAGACAGGATCACGCCTCTGTGCACATCAGAATTCTTGGTCTGCTTTTATCCTTCCATCTCAAATTTTTAGAGTTGGGTGGAGCGGGGACCCTCGGGAAATTCTGCCGTCAACTTTTGGTTTCTGTGTACTTTTAGTGGTGGATGGTTTCATGGTACGCCTTGTATTCTTTCTTGGATGTTATTGTGGTCCACATTTTGCATCTGGAAAAGAATGTTTTGTGTACAGTGACAACATCCACCACTAGATGTTCTACTGTTGTGGAAACTTTCAAAGAATACATTTTCTATGCTGTAATTCATCAGCACTGTTTTGTACCTACTTCATATTTATTCATATGCCAATCTAGAGTGACATCAAATTTGATTTTAATTCTATATGAATCGATTTGCTTCGTGCAACCCCTAAAGAAGCAATTGATAGCAACCATAAGATCAATTGCATTTAAAGTTACCTCCAAAGGGTTATAGGCAATGAGGATAAAATGCCTTGCCCATAGAGCACAACAGCTGCAGCCTGGGGAGTCAGACCAGGGACCTCTTCTTCATGTGCAAAATTAATGTACTCTTACTATCATTAAAGGGATAGTACAGTATTGGTGGAGATGAGAATTGGGCTTGTAACTTTTTGTGAGATACCAAGAAAACACTTATGATATAGTACAGAGCATACCATTTTAAGAGGAATTCAAAGTTTATTTGATGAAAATCGGGTTTGGAATGACTGAAACATCCAAAAACAAAGTAAAACAGAGCGATTGTAATAAAGTGTGGGTCCCACACTTTATTAGAATTGCTCTTTTTTGGATATCTCAGCCATTTCAAAACCAATTTTCATCAAATAAACGTTGAATTCCTCATAGAATTACATGCTCTTTCATATTTCATAAGATGTTTCTCATTATCTCACCAAAAAATGTTAGAAACCTGAAATTAGGTCTCAACCAAAACTATACGATCCCTTTAACAGTGATGCTGAAGTATTTGTGTTCTCTTTTATCCAAAGTGTCAGGATGCTTACATTTGATATACACAGTTATCCACACAAACATGTTTGAAGTGTTTCTTGAGTGGAGTCGATGAAGCTGCCTGTCTCAATTCTGCAGGACAGTGCTCCAAATAAAATGGTTCCATTTCATTTGCTCCTGCGACAATTCCTCCCATGAAATATCTACACGCTTAGCCAAACATGAATTCTACCCACAAACATAACCTTACATGTAACTCTAATCCTAGTCCTCACATCAAACGAAACCTACATTTGTAAAACCCTATCACAACCCTAACCCCAACCCTAAGTCCTTAAGAAAATAAGACAGGAGCAATTGTCACAGGAGCAAATGTCGTGTCACTGTTCCAAATGCTGGAAGCAAACAACATAACAGACTCAAGATTTAATGTTGGGGTACATGACATGTTTACTAAACGCTGTAACTCACATCCTGCCAGATTGAAATTCTATATATTTCATACAATTTCCTCTGACAGGTAATCGATTGGTGTGACTACGGAGAGGAGGCAAATGCCAACCTCCGTTTGCTCCACTGTCTAAGCGGCTGGATGAAGACTAGGAAGTCATCTGGATTCGGTCCAATCAGGGACGTCGTGGCACAGTCTCAGTCGCTCTGGGCGTGGCAGGTAGGATGATATGAGTGCAGTGTTCTCCACGCTCTTATACTGTAAGTGACAGATTTTGTCTGTCAGTGGAAGTGGCAAGGAAATAGCATCAGTCAATAGTAAGATTTGCCTGAAAAATGAGGGGGGGGGGGAATCTTCTTTTTTTTTTCTTCTTCTTTTTGTGTGAACATGTTGGATACTGTTTTTTGCTTCCAGGGAATCTTACCAGTGTTTATTTTAGATATTTCATCTTGCATATCACTTCAGGTTATTGTAGTTTTCGTTGGTTTATTTGTTCTGGTCGTTGTTACTCTTGTTATTATCTTTACCATCTCATATTATTATTACCGGTACTACTAATAGTACCACTGTAAAACCAGAAATTTTCTTGCGCATTTGAATTTTGCAAATTTTACAAGAGCCTAGATTTGCAAAATTAAATGTACATGCAAGTTCTTGTCTACACTATATGCATTGAATGCCAGTGGCAATTCGCAAAAATGTCATGCCCCAGAAAGGCCGTCAGTGCCAATTTGCAAAGATTTCATGCCACGAAAATGTCTTGCTGTACAGTAGCTATTGTTATCATCATCATTATCCCACTATTTTATTTCTGTCATCATTATCATTGCTGATGTTCTTTGTGTTTGTTGAAATTATCGCGATGATTATTCATCATTCTAATCCTTCTGCACCAACCCACATAATGTAGACTCTGGGCAAAATCTACTCTGAGCGTGGGATGGCGCTGGCTGCAGAGGCCTGCTACCGGAACTGCCTGCAGCTAGCCGGGGAGAGGAGGCAGACCACTCTGCACCATCAGCGAGCTCACATTGCCCTCATGGGCCTCAGGGTAAACAACATATATTTAATATGTTTTTTTTTTTTTTTTTTTTTTGTTTTTTGGTTTTTTTTGCATAAAGAGCCACCTCAGGATAATGCTGCATATTTTCAAAAGCTTAATATTTATTCATATCATTTATATTAATCTATATAAATGCAAAAATGAAGACGTATTTTATGATCATGTATATGTACATGTACCTCAGTGATATGGAGTGTGAAGTGAGTAGTATCCTTTTTTTGAGCAGTGAAGTTAGTAATGTCCACCACGGAGACAATATACATTATATTTGTGTCATGGGAGGCAATATTTTGACACATTAATTTAATTTCATGACTATTGGTCTACTCATGAAATAAAATCCAGTGCAAAAAAATGTGGCATTTACAGTAGTCTTGGGCTTCTGTTGGAAGTTGGCATTGTTTTGAAATATGAACACTTTTTATTTCACTTGCTGTAATTAATTGCCTGGACCCAAACATTGCATTTGAAACCCAGTTTTGCCCCCAAACCCCCCATCCTCAAAACTTATCTATATAATCATCAACTGATATTTATGGTGTTATCCAGAAAAGTATGATTTTTCGTTTATATATATATATTTTTAATAATGTAATCTGATGTAAGCAGGGGGGAACGGATGTGGACCTGTGGACCAACCTGGGCCAGGAAACTCTGGACAAGCTTGATCATCAACCCATCAGCCACCTCTTCAAGGCCCTCATGTTCCAGCTCCTTGGCAAGCACGAAAAGTGAGTTTTTCTGCTTTAAGTCTTGTTTTTTGTTTTGTTTTGTTTTGTTTTTGTTTTTTTTTTTGCTTGTATCTAAGGTCAGGTGGTTGGATGTATCCATTCTGTCTATTCCGTGAGTGCAGTCAACCTGTAATATTTCTTGTCTGTTAATTCTACAATCTGTTTATCTGCATCCAAATAATGCATTTCACTAGTTTTTTACATCCTCACTCCATTGATAGAGTTGCCAATTTGACTCACATAATGATATGTTTACAGCATGCATGACTGCATTCCTCTAGCACGCTAACAGCCTGATTGACTGGATGAGCACACGAAAACACAAGCACACACGCATGCGAGCTGCAGTCCAGTATCTCACTCAGTGGTTTCGAAATGAGTGTCCTTTTTACTAAACCCCCGAAACTCCTACATTACTTGTTAAACCCACAATAATTTTTTATTTGTTTAATCCACATTATTTTTATGCATCTTCTGTGCCTCTCATAGAAGCATATGTTTAAGAGGGGTATTTACTTTTTATTGCTACTAGTGTGCAGGTAATTATTCTTTATACCTAAAATCTGCTTCCACAATCATCTGATTAGATGGTGATGTACTCCTAATCCAGCTACTTAATTTGGAGTATGCAACAGTACATAGCCATTTTTAAAGAAAATTTGAGGATGCCACATTATGAGGAAGAGAAAAGATGGGATATGAGAGAAGAGGATATGTTTTTTTGAAGAGCTTCATATATCTGTTGTGTTTGTGTTATGTTCTGTAATCCATGAGGTTTAATTATTAGCTGCATTTGCACATCATCTGAAAGTTGATGCAGTGCAAGTATTTGCGCTACCGGTACTTGTTTCAGGCGTCAAGTATGACCGACATGCAGCATTTATTCAGTCTGTATAGCAATATGAAGATGTCCTCTCATGCTGATGTTTGCACAATTAAGTATCGATGGTTGGCATCAATCAATGACTTTAAAAAAAAATGATATATTCATGGAGATTCTTGCACAAAGTGATGTGTTAACATTTATGCAATGCAATATTAACAGCCACTGCTTTCTGCCTTGTTTTACTGAAGAGTGATTCGGAAAGAACTCGACCGTGGAATGAAAAGCATCGAAACACCTGGCAGAGGAGGCTACACAGAGTCCATATTGCGCTACCACCTGGTAGAAGTCCTCCAGAAAAAGGACAAGGATGCAGCACAGGTAAGACCTCTGCTGGCAGTGGTAGTCATGTCTCTAGCATTACCATGGGGTGAACTGTGAGGTATTCCATTGCTTATGGGAACCGTCTGTGTCATGCATCAATTATACAGGAAAATCATGCGAGAGTCAACATTTTTGCTTGAATGTACCTCCTCCTTGTTTATAACCATCCAACATCTGTAGGCTTGAAGAAAACCTTCAAGCACATGACGAGATATGCTTTGACAGGACTAGGTTAACTGTGAAAAATTAGCGTGATCAAATAACTCAAACACTTTGGAAGACAGAAGATGATCTCACACAACAATTTGTCACCCCATTCAATCATACTTAACCCAAACTTGACTTTTAGGATGCACTATTTTCATTTGTAGCCAATGTACTACTGATATGGAATTTGTTCAGCCTTTTAAAACTTATCAAAAAAAATGAATGTTTGTATCATATCTAAAGTTTGGAGAAATAAAAGAAAGATTATTATTACTTTCATGTCTGCTTCTCTTTACAGGCTCTGGTTGATGATGCCATCAAGGAAGAGGACCCTCTCTGTATGAGGTTGCAGGAGCTAATACGGTGAACTGAAGGAGGCAGATGGAATCAAGCGTCATCATAAAATCTGATAGTGTTAGCGTCAACCACAATGCCATGATGTGATAGAGCCAAATTTTTCAAGAGCTCCTACTGGAACCTTTTGTTTCAAAGGAAGAAATCATGAAAGCAAAAACAGATTTTACAAGATACACTAAATAAATAATTATGTACTAAGGATGTTTAAAATGCTTGTGAAAGGGCTGTCATAGTACTTTTTGTTTTGAAGAGAGACAAAATGAAATTACATGTGTGCTGCAAGAATATAATGTATCATCTGACTGTGGTAAAGCCTTGTTCCTGTTTAATGTTTTGTTGAAAAAGTCTGAAATCTGATTATACTCTCAACTCTTACATCCCTGATGTAGAGAGCTGGCAAGAGAAGGAATTTGATTGGTGTATCTGCAGATACTGCCTTTTGACATAAAGATTATAATGTGGCACTTGTCAGGTTTTGGTGGCAGAAGGGTGTATCTAGATAAAACAGACTCTAATCCTGGTAATGAATAGTTTTAAAAGACTATGAGATGATAGATAATTTTCATTTGCAATATTGTGTTCCGTGAAAAATGGCCGGATATTAATAGCATTAACGTTTGAGTACTGAACTTCACTTTCACGTTTCAAGTTATAGTTTGCTCATAAAATTTCTTATTGTAGCTGTGAGTAGGAGTGTGGCAGTGACAGTATGTCTATACAAATCATGTGAAATGTGAAATCATGGGGGAAAAAAGAAAATTCAAAAACTATTTTTTACCGATTACAATACACTGTATTGAATAAAATACTACAAACCTATATTTTATTGACTATTTTTTTTTGTTTATAGGGGATACTGTGTCTCCTTTCTTACACTCTGTAGCTAATAGGGTGAATTGAAACACTGATTACTAATAGCCCTATCCTGCAGGAAAATCTACTACAGGGGAACCTTGGTATAACTCATTTCCCCGGCACGGATGTGTTTTCTTAACACACTTGTCTGTGGAACAACTCACTCTCTATATCTTTGGTGCATTTGAAATTTACTGCATGAGCAATACAATACAGTCAACTCCCGTTATAACAAAGTCCTCGGAACATGCAGCTTTCTTTCATTACATCGAAATTTTGCTATTACACGTACTGAACAAATAAACTATTAAAAAATATAGAGCTGATAATGTTGGGGCCGTAATTCATACAAAACTTTCTTGTAACTGGAATTTGTTATAACTGTGTTTGTTATAACGGGAGTGCACTGTATGGAACAAAGCTGAGACAGTGTTGCAATCTCTTTCTTTCAAATGCATACACACATAAACACACACAAGGCAAAATGATGCAAACTTACAGGTGTAGTTAATATTACATATATGATATTTAATGTCCATGCCAAAAGCAATGGGAGGAGTATATCAATTTCACTTTACAAGGGAAGAACATCATTATGACAGATTTCTTTCTGCCAAGTACATCCAGCTCTTTGTTATGTTACAACTAGACAGCCGAAAGCATTGAGCAAAAATATATCAATGTGGGATCTGCCATGAAAAATGTTAAAATCAGTTTATTTAAAGCATGAAATGAGAAGTCCATTAAGTAAAGAAACTATGAATGCCAATGCGTACGCAAATACAATGCTGTGTACAGTCAATTGAAGAAGACATGATTGGGCCTGGGCTCAAGCAATAATACTAGTATAGTACGGTGCATCTTGCTACAAGGCACTTCTGGTCTTTTCCAAATCAATCAAATACTTTTGAGTTATGATAGTTCAATTTATCCTGAAAGGAAATTACTGCATGTATAAATGACATTTTTCAAAATCTTCAAAATGTAAGTGAAATCTTACGAAATAGTATAGAAGTTATGACCATCTCAATGTCAGAATTTATATATGTAATGTGATGCCTGTGATCACACTCTCCTTTGTTCATGCAGTCATTATGTTAACTGCATGGGAAAAAAATATTTTCCAAGTGCTTTATACGTATCATACGTGAATAAAAACCAACAAAACAAGTATTTATCATGTGTTTTGTGTGTGTGTGTGTGTGTGTGTGTGTGTGTGTGTGTGTGTGTGTGTGTGTGAGTGTGTATCATGAGTTTGTATGAAGATGCTATACTGATGAATCTGTCAAGGAAGATGCCTTGGAACAAGCCAGCAGCTTTATCATGCTGGGATTTGTCTCTTTGACTGAAGTGAATATCTTTTTAAAGAGAGACTCGTGGCGTGAAAGGTGAAGAAATGGCAATGATACTGTAAAATAGCAACATACATATGTATTTTCGATGTGAGCTTAAGCCACGGTGTCAATGCCACTTATGTCTAGACCAAGCACAAGATTGAGTATTGAAAGAGAAAAGAGAAAGAAAGAGAGATAAAGAAGTGGAGCTAGAGAGGAGAGAGAAGATACTGAATATGCAATGTTTGCTGTGCATTCCATAAACGTATCACTGTTCATAATTTGAGTTGGACACCAGACACTTGTTTCTTCTTTTTCTTCTTCTCCTTCAGTCCCTGTACTTGTGTCACGACTTCCTCCTGCAGCTTGCTGAAGAAAGCTTTGGAGGATTTCAAATTCCCTCTGGCACTGTCCGTATCCTGGATGATGAAATTCAGAGAGGGGAAACACATTTTACATAATTGAAGGAAATTGTATGCTTTCGGGAAATGACCGCACTTGATTTGATAATGAACTTTAATTTTTCTGCTAAAGCTGATTACATCTTGACACAAAATGGATCTCTAAACCATTTATATAATGAAGTCAAGTCATTGGAGAATTTACTCTCTGATCGCATTGTAATCAGACAAAAATATATCTACACAGTATTTAGGTACCTTGTAGAGTCGCAAAGACTTACATCAGTAACCCGATTTTGAACATACAGTCAACCTTGCTCAAGTTGACCTCGCATAAGTCAAATAATCACCTAAGTCGAAGGTTTTCTCAGGTCCTCTTCTCTTTGTATTCCTTTGATTTTAATCCCTCATAAGTCAAATTTTCTTTTAAGTTGATGCTATTTCTTCAGTCCAAATAGATTCGACTTCATAGGCAAGGTTGACTGTACATTGTTTCACCATGACCACAGGGTGTCAACGGACGCACATCAACTGATATTTCAGTTATGCCAAAAGTTGCTCCTATAACATGTGGAGGACTTGCATCCTCAACACCACTGCGTATTCTTCAAAGTCCCTTACACTGTTCTCAGAATCATTTCTGTCTGCAATTTGTATATCCTGCTGAGCCATACATCATCCATCCTCAAATGTTGGTCCACCTTTCCACCTATGAGGGGGTTCACTGAGGGATCAAGCTTAAGTATGTAAAGTATACTTGTATACTTATCCAATAGTGACAAGCCAGTGGAGTAAAATGTAGACAAAAGGGGCCTGAGCTTATGATCCTAGCAGAATCTTCATCAGAGGCAAAATGACATGTAATTATGGACTACACAAAGCAAGCACAATCTGAGGAGGGCTTCTGCTAGGGACACAGAACAATGGAAACAAAGGGGCAGGTTAGAAGTCAAAGGTAGTTAGCCAAACAGTTAAGGAAGGGGGATTAAAGCAGGGGGGTGAAGAGACAAAGGCAGAGGTGAGCCAGTGATGATCCCAAGGATCATAGGGGTAACCTGTGAAGGGTAAAGATAAATAGAGAGGCAAGATAAGGAACAACACATGGATAAGGAATAGGAACAGAGTGAAATGGAAGAGGGCCCTTAACCTGGTGTACAAAGATGTGGCAAAAAAAGAAAGAGAGAGAGAGAGCCAACCAACAAATAAAAAGTGCAAAACATATCAATGTATATCAAAAATGGTGCTTTACTCTCTTAGGATGTACCCACCTTGATAACAGTCGTGTTGCTGGAGGGCATCTTGCTGTTCTTTTCCAGCCGAGCGAGGGCAGCCTTTTTGCTGTACTTGTTCCCCATGCCGGGATTCAACTTCTGCACCGCCTTCTCGCGCTTCAGCCGCTCCTGGGCCCTCGCCCGCTGCTGCTGCTTCTTCCGGCGCAGCTCGCGCTTCTTGTCCGTCAGCGTCTTCTCCGCCTTTCCTTTCAGCTCCCCTTTCTCCTTGCCCTGAGGATGGCAAACGTTGTGAAGTCATTTTCAAAGTGTGTAAATACTAATTACCACCAGGGATGTGAATACAAAATCTGAGAGTCAACCAATCTTAGATAACATCATGGGGGGGGGGGAGTAAAATATTGTAAGATGAGATTGCTTGCCATATTCGTTACATCAACATACTTCTCTATCTGCAGCTTGTAGTGCCTGAAATGTTACCACAATAAAAATCCCCAATACACACATTTTATATCTTTAATACAGACAGAATCTATTAACTCTTAATGTGCCAGGCCCAAAACCCCTAATGTGCCAGAGGTTTTTACCTAACGCCAGAACGTTTCGAAACTGGACTGACAATGAAATTTATAACCGCCATATCTCTGAAACTATTGACTGTTCTGAATTGAGTTCTACACAACATATATCAAGAAATGTTTGTTCTTTCGTGTCATGCAGTCAGTTTGCCACAATATCTATCTGAACCTGAAATATTGCAGAAATAATTGATACATCAAAAAAATAAGAAGAAATATTTGTGTAGTATGGAAAAAAAGAGTCAGTCATGTTTTTTCTTCAATGAAACGCTCCCTTGACTCTGTGAGAAAGGTTTAGAGCAACATCTCCTCTTTCAAATGATAACAAAATTGCCTTCTAGAATTGTATGATTCCAAAGATAATAGCAGTTTATTTTGTCTTGGCAATTTCTCTTTCTGCCTCAGTAATTCATTCCCAAATCTGAGTCCTTTAGTCCCAGATCCTGTATTTGAAACTAAAGTAATTGTCCCGGGCCCTGGAATAGTGTCTTTTGTCCACCTGAGAAGGAAGAACCTGCTAATCCTCCTTTTGTCTAAGCAGACTGCGGGAGGGCGTACTCTATTGAAATCGGCAGGCCTTTGTCCACGCGCAATTCCTATGCTAGCGTGGGGACGATTAGTGACGTTCACCAAAACAAAAGGATGAAAGACTTGACTGACAAACGAAAGCTGACCCTTTCTGAGGGACAAAGTCAAAGCAGCTTCCGGCAGGACAGTAGGCCAAGCGGAACAATGCGAGTGGAACCGCATAGACAATACACGCAGATTCAATAGCATACACACGCGTGGTTTACCTATGAGACTTTTGATCCTTACACATCTCGCATCTAGCTGAAAAATTGTGTATTTACTCAAAATTTTCCAATGTAAGCATGCTCATATTTTTAGTGGAAACGATGGCTATGTTAATCAGCTACCAGTACATATCATTGGCAGTTGCTTGGTGTAACACATTATGGTACCAAGGAACTTAAATGATTAACGCTTTTCTTGCTCTTCTTAGTCGCCGATCGGCGACCATGGCACGTCAGGACTAAGGTCGCCGTTCGGCAACCATGGCACGTTAAGAGTTAAAAGTATGTTAATCCTAAGTTTTATATATAGAGAGAAAGAGCCGGGGACTACAGGAGGTCACCTGAATTTCTTCTGGAGCCAGGAGGGAGGATTCAGTGACAGTGAGGGGGATGACCTCTTCCATGGAGATGGCCGGGGTGTTGGTGATGACCTTGACCTCTGGCCGGACAGGCTTGGGTGTGAAGTGGTGTTGGGAGAGTGCGTCCAGCTTCATGAAGAGAGATTTCATCGACCTCTTGATGTCGGCGTGCATCGGGTCCTCCTTCTCTTCTGTTTGTCCTTGCTAGATCATATAAAAGTCGGAAGAAAACAAAAATAAAGCAAAAGGAAATGGTGAATCTCATATTTTCCTTTCTTCTGCTTCCTCGAGTGTGGCAGTGTATGTTTCGGGATGTTGCTCAAAGGAAGACCTTATTCTACAAATCAGTAGCGGAGGACTTGAATGAATCCTTTTATTTGTGCTAATGATATACCATTCAGTGAAGAAGTCTACTGCTCTTGACTAAGAAGAGCATGGAAAGAAAATCAAGCAAGTTTTTTTCACTCTTTATGCACACATTTTCAGAGACTGTTGCACTCATGATTGGTTTCATTCTACTCTGCCACTTGCAATTCTATAGAAAAGTGGGGGAAGGAGGTCCTTTAAGAACTACATGCTAAAATTCCCATATCCATGCATGCCATGTGGACATTGTCTACATGGGGAATTAAAGTTCATGCTGTCTTGCCATTAGAGGGCATTCTAAAGGAATTAGATGCATGCTACCATAGGCAAAGCCAAGGTAATGAATATGTCAATAAAAGTCTAAAGAAAACAGAGCCATTTATGCACAAGCAAAGCTTTAGGCACCCTTCTTGTGTGGACCCACATTCCTGGAACCGGGATCTGAGACGGGAGCTGTACCTGAGTCTGTTTGATGAACTCTTGCTCGTAGATCTCCCCCAGGCTGAGCTTGCTCTTCTCCTGGTCCAGTGTGATGCGCTTCTTGAACTCGTAGGCCTCCTCCTTGGGCTTGGTCTTGCGCTGGACGTCGTCCCAGGCCTGGTCCAGGACCCGCTGCTTGATGATGTCCTCCAGAGTTCGGGTGGTCTCCTCCGTGATGATGGGAGCTGTGTGCAATTGGCGATGGCAAGATGAGAAAAAACATCTTCAGAAATTTCACAAGAATGAGGATAATGAAAAAAAAAAGAAGCTTTCTGAAAGAATGCCTGAATGCTCAATCTATACCTTCAAATACACAAGTTTGTAATTCCACTTTGCACACGAGCAGAAAAAGGTCATTTATACCAACAGGCACGTTGGTTTGTAAATTCACTGAGATAAGCATCTGTGATGTGATGATTATTTATGTGATCTTTACAAATAATGCTTTCTAGCACATCAACCAGACAGTAAGCCTGGTATTTGGCAGTATTACTAGAAAAAATATATATATCTTTATATATCAAAAAAATATATATCTTCATATATTATTATTAAGGGAAAACAATGAAATATACACTTCCCCAGGTGTTAATTGACAGATCATTTTGGTAACCTGCTCTGCACAGGTTTATTCTTTGTTTGAACATGAACTCTATAAATTGTTACGTCAGGCAAGCTTATGCATTATGCTGCTTTCAGAATAAGTGAAGTGCCTAGCCAACTGAGAAAAAAAGAACAAGTACACTTGTAAAGCATCATAGCACTGAGATGACTTCAGGGATGCCATCCTACCTGGCCTTGTTGTCACATCAAAATCCAGATTCTCCTCCAAGAGACTGTTCTCCGGCCTCTTTGCAGCTCCGACCTCCCCAACAAGCTGCCAGGACTTCTCGGCAATGTTACCCTGCTCCAGTTCACTGATTCTCTGTCGCAACTGCGTGTAGCAAAGTCACAGATGATGTGATATAGGGTGAAACACATGGCATTTAGACTTAAATCTTAACGTTTGCCTAACGCTGGCCTGTTACATAAACAGCATTGATATTATTGCATGTTGCAGTAACTAGTTACCATGGCAGCTGCCAGGAAACAACCAATCAGCTGTAAGCATTTCAGCCATTGCCACCATATCTTGCAATGCTGCAACTTAAAGTTCTGCAAACATCTTTATGAAACAGGCCTCAGTATGACTAAATAATTATATTATCAAGACACAATTTACATATGTAAAACATAAAGATAGTATACAAATGGTGAATGGTCACGAGTGCGATGGCACAAGATTTTGCATTTGGTGAAAGACGGAGGTGCTCTACTCCATGAGGCAAAGCCAAGTTGAATAGTGCGCCTTACCTTTCACCCAGTGTGAAATCTTGTTCCATTGCACGAGTAAAGACCATACACTATTTGTTTTATACAACACCTCGGACGTCAACAGATGTACAATGTAGTCCACACAGATTCTTGAATTTAGCACAGAAATGGCAACTATTTTTGTGATGATGGCGAATGAGTAGCTGCACAGTCACATTCAGTCATCAAGTGTTAAGTACGTACATGAAACTGTATCGGTGGAAGTTATTTACAAAAATGAGTAACAAAAGTATGTGCTTTTTCTAAAACCTTAGAGAAAACTAGCAATATTGAAATGGGATGATAATTGGAAACATCATCTTTCTTCCCTTTCTTATAAATAGGCACTAACCTGGCAACTTTTAATTTGTCTGCCTAATCAGTGGCAATTTTTTGTACAAAAACTGCTGATTCATAGTCGATAAAAAGAAAATAACGACTAAAACCAGATGAGTGGATATAGGCGATTGATGCTTCCACTGTTTGCAGTCTTGCCGCATCAGACATATCGCTTTATGGCAAAGGCAACATTCTCGCCGCATCAGACATATTGCTCTATAGCAAAGGCAATATTCTTGCCGCATCTGACGTTTTAATAGCGTTACAGCAACGACAAAAGCTGCATCCTCTGCCTAGTCTATAGGCTAGTTTAGAGGCTGTCCACCAATACACATTGACATAGACAGCAGGTTTAGATACCAGTCATCAATGTATTTTTGACAAAGCAGGTTTAGATGCCGTTCATTGATACCTTTTCTTGACGCTTTTCAAAGGAAGACTGCTCCCCTCCATCTTTTCTCTTCTTCTGAGGCCCTCCCAAGATGTCTCCATAGTCCTCCCCCTCACTCTCACTGCTTCCTCCAAACAAGTTGTCCTTGTTCCCTGTGGCTGAGGACTTCCTCAGCTCCTCCAGTAAGTCCTCATCTGCATCTTCAAAGCTTGATGATTGTGGGCGAAAACGGAATAGGAATTTGAAACATCCATGGGTTTTAAGTTATGTTTCGACATACACAGTAACAGTGCAAGAAAATGACCATGAATACAATTTCCCTTGTGTGAGCACTAGAGTGGTAAAAGGCTTGGATCATAGTTCAAAGAGGTAAACAACTTTGTCGACCTAAGAAACCCCAGACAACATCACACACAAATGTAATACTGTCTGTGATCTTAAGATGTCAGATATGTGTGCCAAATCACTTCTGGTATACATGAGTATGACCTCATGAGCTAACTCAACTTGCTAGTAAGTTTTGTCTCCCAGACATTAATACATAAATTACAATTAAACCCGTCTCTAGCAGCCACCCAAGGGAGACTAAAAAGTGGCCGTTACAGACAGGTGGCCACTGTAGACAGATATTCAATATGCTTTTTCTCTCAGAGAGAATTGTTTTTAGTGGTCATATACGGCAGGTGGCCACTATACAACTAACGAAATTATGGTAAGTCAAGGTGGTTGCTAAGACAGATTTGATTGTACCATGATTTTGTTGTACACAAGCAATGTCTTCAATGGATGGACAAACAATATGCAATTACCACTTGTCTTACAGAACATGACTGATGCAAAGCAAAACAGGAACTCTGGTTCATACAAGCATTTTGCAATTGTAGTTTCAGCAAAATACAGAATTGACACAATACCTTTCCTCATCAAAATCTTTCTCCTTTTCTTGGCCACCATGTACATCCTCTTCCTTGTCTTTGTCTTCCTTATCCTCTTCTTCAAGGAAATGTACTTTCTTCTTTGTTGGCTTATTCTGGACTTGAGTTCCTGGCTCACTGAAGAAATCACTGTACATGAAATCCCTTGAACTCTTTTTCTGTTCAGTCAGAAAAAAAAACAAAAACAAAAAGCCATAAACAATATACAAATGCTACTCCAAACAGGCAGAGCCATCATCTTTTGATATTCATACACACACTGTATCTAGGCCACGAAAGACAAGCATGCAAAACATGCTATCCCATTCCCCAGTTCACGGACAGATTTCATCTGCTGGACTTTGACAGACTTCCCTTATATCTTGCAGGGATTACAATAACACCTTGACTTGCAAATATAAATGTATTTATGAACAGATAAAACAGTTTATGAATAATAAATCAATGAACAAATAAATGATTGAATGAACAAATGAATGAATAATTCATAAATCAACGAAAAAATCAAAATATGAGGCAGAATATTCCAAACCCTTGAAGGAAAATGCTTTCAGACAGAACATAATTATTCTGGTTGTGAAAACTGATTGCAACCCATTGATGGGCTAAGTGACAGTGAATCATTTAAAGTTCACTCGTCAGTCCTTTGCACGGATCTCACATAACACAAACTGCATGCAGATCCATCATACACTGAAAATGCACATACATGTACACTAGTACTGTACCTTTCCTGCTGCTATCTGACGTTCGTCTTCATCTGACGATGCATCATCAAAATAGTCCACCATTTCATCGTCGTCTTCCTCCCCCTCATCCTCCTCCCCCTCCTCATCATCACCACCAGGCTTCCCTCCCGCTTCTCTCCGCTCCATCTGTCGAAGGCGCTTTGCCTCCCTGGCGTCCTCCATCTCCAGAAACCTCTCCATGTCATCAAGTTTGAAAAACATGTCATCCACGACTGAAGACTTAGTCCTTCCCTTACCACTATGTGCAGTGTCCTCTTTCACTGAAACTTTTCCTCTCAGTTTAGTCCTGGATTGCAGCGAATCTATGTCGAAATTGGTGTCGGACTCGTCACTGTCATCGAAATCCTCACCATCCTTTCTGTGTCTAGTTCTTTGAATGTCCGCGTCAGACACGTCAGGATCTTCTTCACCGTCATCCTGATCATCTGAATGTTCATCCTCATCCTCTGTATGGTCACTCTCATCCGTTTCTCCCTCCTCGCCTTGTGACACCATTTCTTGCCTTCGTGCATGTCGCTGACTGCTGCTTCCTGCCACGGACTTGGAGACACGCTTCAGAAGACTGTTAATGCATGGTTCATTCTGCAGCTCAAGCTCCTGCCATATCTGCTCCTCGTCAAAGCCTTCTGTGATGAGCTCGGAGAGTGGGTTTGACGAACCAATGGTTTCTCGGCCATGACTTGCAGCCTCGTCAAACAGGGACTTGGTGCAGGATGTGAGAACAGCTTCATGCTTTGGCTGACAACTGTAATCATATCAATTATATAGTACATAAGGTTATTGTGATTGCCTATATTATACAGTGTGTATAGACTACGCACAAGCAGTATTGTAAATCATAAATTTGAAAGCACTGATTAACTGATATGACATTGCTGACGCAGGTTTGTGAAACATAATCATTATTACACAGCCTATTACAAGCAGCATTACTGTCTAGGATCTTAAAACTAACATATTTCCAGTTTTCAGCAACAGTGCTATCAAACACTGAAAAACAGAAATTGTAATCTACATGTAAGAGTAAGCCCTTCTTCTTCTTCTAAATCTACAAAAGGGCTTTGTAGCCCATCACAAAGATCAACTTGACCTGCATACTGTAAAATGAGGAATGTTTACGTGCATTCTAATTTTGTGAGAGCCAAGATCCGTGAAATTAAAATGCATGCGAAGTCTCTTGTCTACACTATATGCATTGAATGCCAGAGGCACTTCACAAATATTTCATGCCAGGAAAAAGGCAGTTGGCTCCAATTCGCGAAAATTACAGTACCTGGTGGGAGCTGGTACTTCTTGTTTTTGAGGAGGAACGTGTTCCTGCTCATACTACGTCCCTTCTATCTAGGGACAGTGGTTAAACATCCCTTTCCCCCACCCCCCTTCACAGCGGTGTCCCTGAGTACGAGTCTATGACACATTGCTGCAGATTTTCACGGACTCCGCTGGTCTCCCGAGGAGAATCGTAAATTAATAAATTGTGCAAAAAATATGGTAATCATGTACAAATGCACACCATGCACACCTACCATTTCCTTCCTTAATTTGTCAATGAAAACTTCTTGTGGCTATCAGAAATGTCAAGATGGACCTTATCTGACGGTTTCATGAAATTTCATAGTCAATTACAGAAGAAAAGTAGCTAATTTTGACTCAAAAGTACGCCGATCGACGGCTGTGTCAGTGTAGCATGATGAATGATCGATTATGTGGAAGAGCGACGATAATCGACGATAATCGATCGTTGTAGTCTGTGATACAGCCGCTTGTTTGGTGTTTGACCACAATAATTACGTCGGCTCGACAGTAAAATGTGGAAGAAAGAAAGTGATCTTGATGCATCTGTTTTTTATCGTTTTAGTTAATTTTCTCCTGCATGTGACTGTATATCTGTCAACATTTTTTGCTGACTAAATGATGGACGGATCACGTACAAAACAGTAAAAGATATATGACAAATTAAATGGGAATTATCCATCATGAATATTGCACAATAAAATGGATTTTTACTACAAAACAAAAGCAAATACTGGGGTTGCAGTTTTTATATACATAATTTAAAAAATGAAATGGAAAAATAAATACTATCATGAAAACGATTACTTTCTACTATCCCTAAGATGAACTTATCAATTAAAAACATATTACCATTTTAATTTCAATATTCTGTTTCTTTTTAGGTAAAATGAGCACTTATTGAGAAGTCCACAATGTAAACATACACTTTTTGTAATACTTTTCTCTTTAATTTATTAAATTAGGCCTATAAATTAATTATGTAGATTACTAGAAACAAATCCCCTTTGAATATAACTTCCTTCTCATCTTTTCTCTCTCTTTCTCTCTCCCTCCTAAATAGCCTAAGGGCAATTCCGCAGTTAGGTGGACATGACATGGATAAAAGAAATGTGCCTCTTTATCTTACTCTTTAATCTAGGTATCAACTAATGCCATGGATGTTCACCAATTATTAAGGTCTTTCAAATTCAGTAGATTTTATCTTTCATATTGATCGATTTCGCGAGATCTAAAACCATCATTTAAAATGTACATGTGGGACTGGGGATGCTGAAATTCACTTAAATGCAAATTACAGTGGGTTCCTTTAACATTTTTTCCTCAAAGTTTTGCTAAAGGGTAAAAGATAAATACATTTAAATACTCCAGAAGTCATGTGACATTTTGTCAATTACAAAAGGGTGAAATGACCTGCGGAATTTCTCCGGACAAATGTAACGTTACTAACCGTAACATTACTATCCATGCTTTTGGGGGTCTAGCTAAGAAATTATTGGTCGAACTGCTAAAAAACATTGTGTGAACATTTGTCATGATGCAATAATTGAAATTAATGCAACACTTTGTTTGAAGTAACTTGAATTTTTGCACACTTTTTGTTACAAGACATCGATATTTTTGTCATGTCCTTTTTTCGTAACGTTACTAACCAGCCCTTTAAGTTGCCATAGCAATGCTATTATTTCTTGGATTGTATTCATTCTTTTCTGTATCATAAACCTGGGAATGATGAACATGTTTTTGACATAATTTTGGCTTGAAATGAATAAATGGTAATTTAGTAGTAAAAACAAATATCTAAATTTGTTCAAATGTAACGTTACTAACCGCGGAATTGCCCCTAACCTTTTTCTTCCACTTTTCCTTCAACCTCATTCTATTCCCTTCAACACTACTCAAATTATTATTATCAACTTTGTCATGATGAAATCAATACTTGCCACAATTTTTAAAGAAAGGATCGATGTCTAAATCCTGGTATGAATAATCTGTATCAATAATATTATTGAATAGTGATAATCATGATAGTGGCAATGAAAACAAAGAACTATCACAATAGCTCACTTGAGCCTTCAACTCAGGTGAGCTAACAATAAGAAAAAAATATGAAAAAGAAAGTAGGAGCTACACGTATTGCACGAGTCAAGTTCAATATTGTAGTAAGCGGCTAATTAGAGACTACCAGAATCGATTATAATAGTTGACATCGTTCTCTGCGAGACTATGTTCGCGACCGACGTACTTTTCAACTCCGATTTCTCATTTTTCTTACCTTTTCGGCTTTCTAATTCCATGAAAACTCTCTGATATGGTTCAATTTAGCATCTCCAATAGCTGCACAAAATTTGATCGACAAACAGCGAAGCGAACGGTATAGGTGTGCATTTCTACATGATTACCAAAAATATTATAAAACTCCAGACTTATAAAACAGACTGATTTTTTCTGTCTATATTATTGTCTTGTCTTGTCGGTACTGCACCAACCGCCGCTGCTGGGCAATAAACATGCAGTCCCTCATGCATACAGTTGCGGGACTTTAAAATCTTGTTTTGGACAAACAAGATTTAAAAGTATCGATATTGATTGCAGATTTTGTTTCAGCTGGCAGTGTGTTCCAAATTGGGATTGTCCTTGGGTAAAGTGAGTGATGATAACAATCTTTGTTGGTCTGAATAGTGTTGTAATTCAAGGATCGATTTGACCTGGTCGCTGGTTGACTTCTGGCATTCCTTTTTTAAGAATAGGGGGTCTAGATGATTTATGTTTGACGGAATTAAACAGTCAATAAATTTACTGACACTCGAGTAAGAGTTGAAGTTAGGTTCTAAATTTACACCGCGGCGTAGAGTAGGCGCAGCAGTCAATGTCAAGCTACTCTACTACTAGTAAATTAGTTTCAATTTACTCTAGATCTACTAGAAACCCTACTGATATATCATTATGAATATGATTATAATTTATGAGACACGCGACACAACAGCAAGTGCATGTGTACAACACATTTTTATATATATGGGACTACACGTGCAGGTAGAGAGGCATGTCGGCACTTAAAACACATTAATCTAATTCTATCAACAGTCTTCATACTTCATAAAAATAGGCAATGATACCACATTACATTCTTACCTTATGTAGTTTTCTGGAACCTTGGTGGCACCTTCAAAAGAACGTAAAACGGCGCGTAGCTTTTTGTTATTTGCCATTTTCGCAACAGCAACATGCTTTCATACACACGTGTGTACTTATCCGCTCGCGCTCATCGGTAATGCCGCTGCGCTGGTGTGTGCACAACACAAGCGCATGCAGCGAGCCGCTTATCGGTTTCCCTGATTCAGCCAGCTATCTGCATCATCCTGCCCCTGCTGGTGGTGTATGGTCAGTCCCGTGTATAGCCAGTGTCGATTGATTGATTGATTGATATTGATTGATTGATTGATTGATTGATTGATTGATTGATTGATTGATTGATTGATTGATTGATTGATTGATTGATTGATTGATTGATTGATTGATTGATTGATTGATTGATTGATTGATTGATTGATTCAGGTTTATAACATTCCTAAGTGAGATAATGAGAAACCTCAATTTTTAAGAAAGGAGATAAAGTAATCCAGGTAATTATAGGTAATTATTATGGTAATTACAGACCAATTTCGATTTTACCGATAATAAGTAAATTATTTGAAAAGTTAATCAATAAACGTGTTGTAGATTTTTTGGAAAAATATGAAAATTTATATAAACTTCATTGATTCAGGCATGGATACAGTACCAAACTTTCACTTATAAATCTTATTAATCAAATTACAAATAGTACTGATGAAGGGCGGTCAACGGTCGGAGTTTTCATTGATTTTGCAAAAGCTTTTGATACGATAAATCATACAATTCTTCTTAAAAAGCTTGAACATTACGGAATCCGAGGTTTAGCTTTACAATGGTTTAGGAATTATTTAAAAGACAGGCAACAATTTGTATGTTATAATGACTGCATATCTTCAAATAAATTGATCTCGTGTGGTGTTCGTCAAGGATCTGTTTTGGGTCCAGCACTTTTTCTCATCTGTATTAATGATTTGCCCAATTCAACTTCATATTTTAATTGTAGATTATTTGCCGATGATTCTAATCTTTTTCATACTTTCAATACAAATGAGCACAATATAAACTTAGCAGATGTTAGTAAGAATATGAAAGATGTGATTGCATGGTGTAATTCAAACAAGCTAACAGTTAATATTAATAAATATATTTAGTATATGATTTTCAAAAGCAGGCGTAGAAAAATTGAAATATTTGGTCAATTGTCGATTAACGAATCCGTTTTAGAGTCAGATGATTCAATATCTTTTCTCGGAATCTGTATTGATGAAAACTTAAATTGGAAGAAACACATCAATAATGTATGCAATGTTTTAAGCAAAAAAAAAATAGGAATTTTGTACAGAATACGACACTTCGTCTCTAAACAAATACTGCTACTCTTATACAATGCTTTTATTCTACCTCATATAACCTACGGATTGGAGGTCCGGGGCGGAACAAACAAAACTTTCTTAAATCCTATTCTAATTCTACAAAAGAGAATGTCGAGAGTGATAACATTCCAAAGTTTCAGGCATCACTCAGCAATTTTATTGTATGAACTAAAATTATTGGATGTATTTAAGGAACATAGATACCTAATTGGACTATTTATCTATGATCTATTGAATGATAACCTACCTCATAAAGAATCGTACTATTTTTCTCATATTGACCATACATACGAAACAATTCTAAGAAACAAAGAAATTTGCAATTTTAAACTAAAAACTGTCAGAACAGAATAAGGGAAGCGATCAATAGCATATTCAGGTGTCAAAATATGGAACAATCTTTTTGATTTATGTTATACATCCTCTCGTAAAATTTTTTTTGTAAAGTCTTCAAGAAGAATTTATTGGAAGAATACACATAATTGGAATAAATTTGTTTATTGTAATCCACAAAGCAAAACTTCAATTCTAGTAATAAGTAATGTAAGTACACTTATCAATTTCAAAATGTTAATCTTGTACATATAGTGTAGATACACTTGTTTATAATGCAAATAATTTTCTTGTTGAATTTATATATTCTTCTTCTGTATTCAAGGGCCAACGTCCACTAGCGTTGTTATTTGTTGGACCCTTTTACCAAATTTGTAAATACAGTATATGTTTGCACTTTCATATTCATATTGTTGATAAGTTTGATTCTATACTTTCATGTCTTGTATTCCTGTTAATTGTATTATTATTATTGTATTCTCAATGATTGTATAGATTGTCTGTGATTGTAAACTTGTAAACTTGAACTTAAATTTGGTAATAAAAATCATTCATTCATTCATTCATTCATTCTTATGAAATATGAAAGAACATGTAATTTTAAGAAGGATTCAACGTTTATTTGATGAAAATTGGTTTTCAAATGGCTGGGATATCCAAAAAAGTGATAATAATAAAAGGCGACAGGCCACGCCTTTTATTAGGATCTCTTTGTTTCACCTTGTTTTTGGATATCTCAGCCATTTCAAAACCGATTTTCATCAAATAAACTTTTGATACCCCTTAGAATTGCATGCTTTTTGACATCTCCAGAGTGGTTTCTAAATATCTCGCAAAACGTTAAAAGCTAAATCCTCACCTCAACCAGAACTGTACACACCCTTTAATTGATTAATTGGTTGATTGATTGATTGATAGATTGATTTTGTTTGAATCTTTTTCTTTTGAGCCAAATAAAAGACAGAGCTAAAAGTTACTGCTATGAAGACATTAATGACTGTAGGCCTAACGTATTTTCAAGCGTGCTTGATGGAGGATCCAGTGGTGTCCTGCGCACGGGGCCGGGAGTGGGAGATGGGGTAAAAACTGTCACATTTGCAGCTCCTTCTTGAAGACCCTATAAGAAAATATTTGTCACAAACGTGGTAGGTAGCATCCTTACAGGGAAATAGAAACTCATTTTGTTAGAAGGAGCGCCAAAGCCCTTTTTACACTTGTGTTTCTTAACCCCGTACTTTCTCTGACCCAGGACTATCGTTAGTCCCGTACCAACTTTTTCAGCTTTTTACACTCGCCAATAAGTCCCGTACTAACTCTTGTCCGGGGCCAAGGAGAAAATTGACCTTTTTACACTCGTATTTCTTAGTCCGGTACTTTCCAAACCACATGAATATTCATGATTACGCTGTACACTGTACACATACACGCACACACCGGCAGCGCTTAGATTATCTCGTTTCTGATTGGTCAGTGGGGGTCGGACTACGTCTCCGTCGCTTAGCCCCGGATTATTTTTTAGTTCTGTTTACACTCGCTTGCTTGGCACCGCAATTGCGGTGCTAACCCTGCTATTTTGCAGGGCCAGATGGTACGGGAGTATCGGTAGGGCTAGCCCACTTTGGCAAAAACGAGTGTAAACAGAAAGTGGGCTAAGGAAAGTCCGGTACCAACGGTGGGGCTAAGGCCCCCCTAGCCCCACCGTTGGTACGGGACTAAGCAAAAAATTGCAAGTGTAAAAAGCCCTCAAGTCCGGTGGAGGGGCAAAGGGATTGTTAGAAGGAAAATCGAACTATAGGTGACGACAGACAAGAGATTTCCCATCATAGTCCTGATAGTAATGATCAGCTACAGACCCTATCATGTTCATGCAAATCAGATGAAAATGATGCCGTTGAAGCTCAAAATCATTCCCTCTCCTGCATAAATCCTCATTATTTATAATTCTTTTTTTTTTTTTTTTTTTTTGCTGATGTGAACAGACAGGTTCTGTAAATGTATATTCCGATTTCTTGCATACTAGTACTTTGTTCACAAAAGTTGCCCTTAACAACCACAAAGCTTGTCGGAGGCTTCCCTATACCTAGCAACAACTAAGTAAATTCCAGTCTACATAAGGAGCACGTGAATGAAATTCTTCGTTACTATAGGCTGTAGGAAACGAAACATCCATTGTAGTTGTAATACATTGAAACGGCCCCTATTGGACGTTGAGAAAATATCAAATCCTTCACTTCACTTTTTTTGACGAATTTGAAGGTAAAGGAGACATATTTACAATATTGGTTTCCAGTATTGGTATCGATTGCGGGAAAGTTGGTTATAACAACTGTCATAATTATTTTTGTCTCTTACAGATCTATAGGTTATTCATCCAGTCTACGACGGCAGCATGCTGAGCACCCGATGACGTGTAACCATGCGAGACTCGTCAACGCCCAGACGCCCACAGAACTGAACCATCTTCGACAACAAGGGCGTCCCCTCCTCCCACTTTTTCGCGTTGGTCAACATAATCGTGCAGACGACTTCACGATTCTTGGTAACGTATTTATAAAGGTCGCGTATAAACACTAGATCATATCAAGCCAACGCATGCCCAACGAATTCGAATATTTGAAAATATGTTCAAATCCGTTGCTAATACTATAGTAGTTCGTAACATGTTTGACGTTCTTTGTATCCTATAGCTCTTCGTTTACATGTATTTGTTTTTTCGTCTTGTTCAAAATAAAACATCGGCTCTAGAGAATCTCTACGAATCGCGATGTTGCGAAGTTTTCTATCATTCATGGTATTAGCACCCGATGAGAACTTTCAAATTCGTTGGACATTCGTTGGCTCGATGTTCCGAATGTGACGATGCATTAAACAGAGCGACGTCTTAAACTCCCTCAACTCCATCCAATATAACTTTCTACCTTGTGATGGAAATGTGAAATAAAGGATGAATAACGATTTAAAGGACAAACAAAAACGGACCATTTTCACTTGCCATCACATTTACGTAGGGCTTCTGTTGAAATAATTTGCACGGTTTTCATGTAGGCAATACTAGTATTCAAATTTACGTTCCACTATCGATTTTGGCATTTCCTAATACAGTAGACGATGTAAATCTGACATATTTAAGTTAAGACTGGATGAAAAACGGCTCTCCGAGCATAGACCTGTCTCTTCATTGGTTTTGATTCTGTTCCCCAGAAACCAACAAAACGAACTGGCGACGTGTTTTGTGATGCAAGGTCACGAACAGCTAATGGCGAACTTAAGATGTGCGACGCAAATGCTAAGACCACGCTAATTATTTCATTTCATTTCATTGCATTTATTTCATTTCCAACAACATTTTCATGAACTTAAGATGTGCGACGCAAATGCTAAGACCACGCTAATTATTTCATTTCATTTCATTTCATTTATTTCATTTCCAACAACATTTTCATACACAAAATAACACAACATCAATGCAATGTAGTAACAAAGAAAAATACGTGAAGTTGACAATACTACGCATCACAAAAGCAAAGTAGACAATGAAAATTGAATTGAAACTAAAGTTGCAGGAAATGGAGGAGACATGCTAAAAAGCTAAGCTTGTATTTTGCAGTCTCCTCGTGGACAAAAAGACTAAATAACATCAAAAAGCAATTAGCTAGACATAATACAAAAGGTGTATGACACATACAGACCTATACATATAAACAAACAAACAAACAGACGGACAAACAAACACAAGCAACCTCTCTTGTAAAAAGAGAAAGATAGAGAGAGAAAAAAAATTATAGACCCCGCCCCCCCAAAAAAAAAGTGATAGTGTTCTGCACATGCTCTATACAACTGTTTCTATCGTCCAACCAGGGAAGTAGCGTCGTCTTAGCGTTCGCGTCCCAGATCTAAAGCTTGCTAACTAATATCAATGACATGTTTTCAGATTATCTTCTGTCAGGTTCTTATCCACCCGCCTGAATCCGTGGTTGCCTGGAGACGTTTAGCTGAACAACGCAGAAGAACGAGAAGCACCCACGAATGACCACAGCTTCATCTTTGAGGTCCCGTCACACTATAGAACAAAATGTCCAACGATTTCGAAAATTTGAAAATACGGTCGCACCCCTCGCTTATAATAGAGTAGTGCGTAAAGTTTATGAATTCACAGAGATACGATAGCTGGTGTGGGTGTTTTTTTTTATGGATACTTTCAAAAAGTGTGACGGGGCCTTAAATGGCTGAAATTGGCCAACATCTGATGTACATCTTTACAGTAGTGTTCCATTTTATCAATCCCTGGTCAGGCATCAAGTCTTTGGTAGCATGGATTGCTTCGTGGACTTCGTGTAGACGTCTGGCATTATTGATTGCAATAAAGGAAAACAAGTTACAAATTAAAGTTCACTGTATATAAAGAACCTCTTCAGTCTTGTAATTTGTGTGCAGGTTCTGCTATTCTACAGTGCGTATCAAAAAAACGCAACAAGATTTGATTTCAAATTTGTGAAGATTGTGTTAACTTTACACCAAAGTGAGTAGCAGCATCTTAAAACCACATGTCTCCTCTTTTCAATGATATTTTATTTATTCATACATGGTCATGGATGGCTGAGTAATCATTATTTTTGGACAATGGGTCAAATTAGACTTGGGACCAAGTTTAGACACTGCAAGAATCAATGCACCTTATAAGAAATTAACTTAACAAATGGAATAATGAAATGAATACTCGCAACTTACCATTGTCTTCTTTCGGATATTTCTTTTTAACATTACATCCCATGCCCCTCAACATGGCCACCATTCCTTTCCACACAGAGATTAGCTCTTTTCTTCATCTCACGCACAGCCCTGTGAATCATTGGGGCTTGGTGGCGTATAGAGCTTCAAACTCATCAGTGATTCTTTGTCTCGGAGTTCAGGTGGAGGGGTAATGAACACTTTGCTCTTGAGATAACCCCAAGGAAAAACTCAGAACAAGTCAGATCCGGAGATCGTGGTGGCCTCTCCACATCATGATACAAGGCAATCACCCAATTTTCAAATACCTCAGCCAATCTATTTCTTTGTACTGCACAGTGTAACTAGTCGATGGGCTGGTGTGCCACCCTGTGCCCACCATAGGCGTCTGAACACAGCCCTTTGTTGCACAGAAAAATTTTCCATTAATTCAGGAATCACATGTTCATTTAAAATTTGTAAGTATCCATTTCCGTTCATGTTGTTTTCAAAGAAGAAGGGCCCTAGGAGCAAACCGTTTCCACAAAGTCCAGCCCAGACATTCAGCGTTTCTCTACGAAAATCGACGTCATAGTTAAATGCAGAAATTGAAACTTGGTCCCAAGTCCAATTTCACCCATTGTCCAAAAAGAATGATTACTCAGCCATCCATGATCGTGTAAGAAAAATTAAGATATCATTGGAAAGAGGAGATATGTAGCTTTAAGATGTTGCTACTCACTTTGGTGTAAAGTTAACACAATCTTCACAAAGTCGAAATTAAATCTTGTTGCGCTTTTTTTGATACGCACTGTATATTATGTTTGTGTGCAGCCATTTCATTTTGTAGGGTAACAAAATGAAATGAAAGTAAAGTTTATTTTGGCCAGTCTTGTAATTTCAGGAGTGTCGTGTGACGATGCAGAGTATCGACCGATGTGTTGACTCAGTAAGTAGAGCGGCTGCCTCACAATCGGGAGGTCGTGGGTTCGAACCCCGGCCGCGTCATACCAAAAGACGTTAAAAGATGGGAGTTGCTGCTACCTTGTTTGCAGCCGTTCAACAGGTGAAAAGGTTAGAGCAACGTCGATCTGGCGCTGCTCAGTGGCTGCCGGGCCCACGATCAATTGGGCAAAAAAGAATTTCCATTTTCGGACAATAAAATTTGGAGTTTATATCCAAAACAACTATTATTATTATTATCCCATTTCATTTATATACAGAGTTTACAAAATGAAATGAATGGAAAAGTCTTATCATCCGACTTGTACAGTGCAGAGTGTAAAAAAATATGACACCCATTTCATTTTGTGTACAGAGTATACAAAATGAAATGGATGAGAAATACGTCTTATCCGACTTGTACAGTGCAGTGTAAAAATGTGACATCTATTTTATTGTGTATACAGAGTATACACAATGAAATGGATGGGGAAAACGTCTTATCATCCGACTTGTACAGTGCAGAGTGTAAAAAAAATATGACACCCATTTCATTTTGTATACAGAGTATACAAAATGAAATGGATGAGAAAAACGTCTTATCCGACTTGTACAGTGCAGTGTAAAAATGTGACATCTATTTCATTGTGTATACAGAGTATACACAATGAAATGGATGGGAAAAACGTCTTATCATCCGACTTGTACAGTGCAGAGTGTAAAAATGTGACATCTATTTCATTGTGTATACAGAGTATACACAATGAAATGGATGGGGAAAACGACTTATCCTCCGACTTGTACAGTGCAGGGTGTAAAATGTGACAAGAGTGTGCCAGACCCAGGGGGTGTGGTGTGGTGTGGTGTGGTGTGCCAAGAGTGTGCCAGACCCAGGGGGTGTGGTGTGGCAAGAGTGTACCAGACCCAGGGGGTGTGGTGTGGTGTGGTGTGGCAAGAGTGTGCCAGACCCAGGGGGTGTGGTGTGGTGTGGCAAGAGTGTGCCAGACCCAGGAGGTGTGGTGTCAACCTTCTCTTGTGCTGGTGGGGAGGGGGGGGGGGGGGAGAACTTCCTTGGGGGTGGGGGAATATTGTTATGGTGGGGGTGGTGTGGGGGAACATCCTCGTTGTGGGGGTGGGGGAATATCGTTATGGTGGGGGTGGGGTGGGGAAATATCCTCGTGGGGGGGGGGGCGAGAACATCCTCACGGGTGTAGTATGGGGGAAATATCCTCATGATTGGGATTGTGGGGGTGAGAACATCCTCATGGTGCAGGGGTGGCTGCGAGAATATCCTCGTGGTTGGTGGTGGGGGCGAGAACAGAGTCATGGTGGGGTGGGGTGGGATGGGGGCGAGAACATCCTCATGGCTGGATGGGATGGGGACGAGAACATCCGCATGGTTGGTGGTTGGGGCGAGAACAGCCTCATTTTGGGGGGATGGGGCGAGAACTTCCTTAGGGGCGGGCAAGAACATCCTCACGGGAGGGCAAAAACATTCTCATTCACATTTCTGTGAATATTCATTTTTGATAGGAGAAAATCCAAAAATTTGACCCAAAGTGCGCACCAGGTCACTGATTTTCAGGTCTAAAAATACAAAATCTCCCTCATGTGGGAGGGGGGATACCTGGCCTCTGCCCCCTTGCAATGCACCCCCTCCCCAGCTCCCTCGCACATTAACTTGTAAGTTTTGCCTCCAAATGTCATCATCCTTGTTTAGTGTATTGCGTGTTGGGTTTTTTCAGAGTATTGATCTATTTTATGGCATTACCTATCTATGTACTTCATGATGTACAATTATATCGATCGTCTGGAATGCCCCTTTAATTATCATTCTTGTAATCCTTACAAATACATGTATTGCGCTTGCCAACACATCCACTAGCAGCAAACCTGGTATACACTATTGATAGGGGAAAAAAAGCCGATATTACATTCAATGCGATAGCGCTCATCGGCTATGACGTCATAAACGGCAGTAAATTAAAGTGGTGAAACATTTGTCATGTTAATTATCATTGTCCTGCCGTCTGAAAGATACCTGTACGTCTATGTGCTCTTTCATTAAGCTGAAAATTCAAATTATTTTGAAATCATCTTTATACCGTTGCTCTACATGCTTCGAGTAAACCGAGATGATTTACGCAAGAAAGCAAATTTCAGTGTCGCGAAAATCAGTCTAAAATCAATGACAAAAACGATGATGATAATGACGACTGCTGCTGGAAAAGATGAAACAGACGAATAAAGATAAAAGGAAGAAATGACGAAAGAAGGAAGAGAGTGGTATATTAGTAGATTTGTAAACATAAAAATTATTCATTCACTGTATATTCCAAAGAAACCGCTGAACTATCTGGTATAAAATGACCAACACACATTTATGTCCGACATATATCATTAAAACGTCATCTCTATGTCATTGCTCCATCTCTTAGCATCTGGAAATGAAATGTGTGTGTGTGTGTGTGTGGAGGTTGGGATGTATACTTCAGCCCATTCTTATACGGTAACATGTTCGATCTTTTGTTGTTTTTGTTGTATCCCCTTTACTTTCCGCTGAACTGAATTGTCATTAACTATCGATAACTGGAGCTTCAAGAGAATACATCGACATGGTATGCCATTCAGAGGGAGACAATAGGTTTTATTATTTCGTATCCTTTGGTGTATCGTTATTTCTTATAAGAGTGGTCTGTTCATTCACCTGGCCCAGAAGGCCTTATTGTGTTTTGAAATGAAATGTGATTTTGAGGTCCTACCAAAAGACATTCATTTGAAATGCCGATTTTTGTTTCTCTTTTTGTATTCTGGCGAACAAAATGTTTCATTAATTTTGTTTGCATATCTTTGTTGTGACTTTGAATGGTTGTACTTTATTTGCATTGTAAAAAAGTATAAGCATAACTTATGGGTGTACTAGTATTCGAAATTGTTTTTTGTTACCCTCCACATTCAAGATAATTATCTGCATGTAACTATGACTGAATATTGTTATCAAAATTAAAGTGTAGGACCTAGGCTAACCGATGACTTGTGAGCTTAAAGGGATGGTACAGTATTGCTGGAGATGAAAATATGGCTTTAACTTTTTTTTTGCGAGATACCAAGAAAACACCTGTGAAATAGTACAGAGCATACCATTTTAAGAGGAATTCAAAGTTTATTTGATGAAAATCGGGTTTGGAATAGCTGAAACATCCAAAAACAAAGTAAAACAAAACGATCGTAATAATATGTGGGTCCCACACTTTACTAGGATCTCTCTGTTTTGGATATCTCAGCCATTTCAAAATCAATTTTCATCAAATAAACGATGAAATCTTTATGGAATTACATGCTCTTTTATATTTCATAAGAGGTTTCTCACTATCTCACCAAAAAAAAATTAACGATAAAAACCTGAAAGTTAAGTCTCAACCAAAACTATACAAACCCTTTAACTTTTCCTTACTTGCACAGAGTATAATACAACTCAATGCTTATTAAACATTGACAATAATGCGAAGAGGAAGCAATGTCATCATGCTCAAAATATTCTGTTTCCACAACCTTCTCGGTACACTATTTTGTCGAAGCTGTCGAAGTGATTATCACAGATGGCGCTCTTCGGGTAAGTGGTTCCGAGCACTTGTCAAATTTCCTGTCAGATGGCTGAATGATGCGGCGACAGGCTAGCTAGCTGCAGCAGCACTGCGAAACGTGAGTTCAGGATTCAACCCACCTGCGCACAGTCCATAGCTTGGGTGGCAGAAGGAATGTAACAACTCACTAGTACGTTGATCCATGCGTGCCAGCTGTGTGCGTGTGCAGTACGTACGAGCCAGTGTCAACAAACACCAAGCAGAAAGGGGTGAGCGGTACGAACTCGGGTACGTTTTAGCAGGTGCAGTGTGGCAGACTACAGGATAGAGGAGGAAGTTGAAGGGTAAAGGGCTTCGTGGAGATACCGTTGCGTTGGCCGGATCATCGTCACACCGGAGCCTATGCTGGTAGTTCTCGTACTGCTACGACTACGATAACCTCGAAAACTGGTTTAGAATCACAAATAACACCATGTGATTATAGTTATTCCACAGTCTACAGCAGGCTATAGGTAAGTAACGAGTAGTCGACGTAATCATATTCATGGTAATGTCTATCAAATTCTATCGACCA
Organism: Diadema antillarum; assembly: GCF_040938485.1. Taxonomy (NCBI): domain Eukaryota; kingdom Metazoa; phylum Echinodermata; class Echinoidea; order Diadematoida; family Diadematidae; genus Diadema; species Diadema antillarum. The sequence continues at coordinate 931,908 of NW_027272008.1, forward strand.
AGACGACATGACACTGGATTGACAGTGACAAAGACAAAAGTGAAGAATAAATACCGTACCCAGCACTGTAACAGCAGTAGACGTCTAACGTTAGTCTATAACGTTACGTTTTTATAGGGTCTACACGTTTGGTATTGTACACGAGAAGTCAGTTAGTCAATTAACCCCGTCGCGGGGCGCTGTAAAACACGTACGTATTTGTCCGTATGGGGTCGCTGCTGCGGTTATTAGTCAATGAGACATTGCACTGTACCTACTGTACATCTGAACCTCGTTATCAGGCATGGCTTCTTCGTCATAATGTTCCCATCATAGCCTTCAACATTTACAGAGACTCCAACTCTCCCGTTTTCGACGGGAGATCTCCCGCCGAAAACCCATTTTTGCAAAATCTCCCGTTCTCCCGTTTGAGATTTAATTTCTCCCGCCCTGGCTCAATGTCTCCCGTTGGAAAGGATTTCTTACTTATTGCTATCGTATGTTGCAAAAATAAGCCTTAGATAGCACCAGAGAGCATCTATAACCCTAGGAACTTCGCGCTTCGCACACATAAACTTGGGTCTCCCGTTTGCTACGGGTTTCAGATGGGAGAAACTCCAGATCAGAAGGTGCTTGGGGTTGGAGTCTCTGCATTTATCTACAGCCAAAGTTTACAGCCAGGCAGAAACCACTCCACAGTGTAGTGTGTTTACACACTGATATACTGGATCTAGCTTGATCCCACCCATGCATGTAGCCAACCCCAAGAGCCAAGTAAGCTTTAATTACGTTTCTCAGGGTGTAGACTACGGTACTGGAGCTATACATTGTGGAATATATTATGACTCATTATGAATATTACTGTATAGACAGTCTAGCTGTTTACTTTCGCGTACAGATATTTTTGCGAATTAGAAGGTGACAGACATTTTCGCGAGATGTTGATTTCGCGAATTGACACCAATGCTATCTTGCATGTATTGTTACTCTAGTGACGTGTATGGCGACATTTTCGCGTGTTGTTAAATTCACGATCCAACTGTGATTTGCGAAATTCGCGAAAATTAAACCCTCGCGAAAATAACCACTTATACAGTATGCCACCGAACATGTACAGTTGTAGACTGACCAGACAGACGCCACTTCGCACGACGGCTACTGTACATTGACAGGGCTGTGTCTAGTTATTATCTAACATGTACCGCCGACCGGTAGCCTAAGTGCTAACCAGCAGAGTAGATTATCCAATTATTAGTACATGAATATGTACAAGTATGGCATATTATATTCCACATACTAAGAATCTTGCTATAGGATTGGTCAAGAGCTGATCACGTGATGAAGCGTAGTTTTGTCCATCACATCACCTGAGAAGAATAGTTTGTTACACTCTATGATGATAGTCCTTTTGTTTCGCTGATCTTTTAGTCCACACAGTCCTAACGCGTGATATAACTTACAATTTTGATTACGTGCGAAATGAAAGTGCGTTGCACTGTGGTCTATCATTTGACCTGGGTCAAGTGATAGACCACAGTGCAATGCACTTTTATTTTGGTGCCACGCGTGGGGCGCGGAAAGTTTGTCATCTACGCGCATACCATACATATAAAGTAAACTACGTAGCCTAAGCCCTTAGGATACCTAAAGACAGCTAAAACGGTTTCAGATGTGGAATAAAATGGGAATATCTAGGACCCTAGATGTGGAATATAAAGCAAATAATCAACTTTTGGTTTCAGGCAATGAGACAAACTATCACTTCCTCGGCGATCTGAATGTGTACGCTATCTTCCCTCAGCTGCGCTTTGGAAAGATAGCTACAAGTACATCCAGATCGCCTCGGAAGTGATAGTTTGTCCCATCACCTTCACCAACGTTGATTATTTGCTCACTAACTAGATTCTATAGTTTCTGAAAATCTGATCTGAGTAGGGATTGTCGACATTGTACTAATTTCCTTTTGGAACCACTCATTCTTTTGTTTGCTTTGTACTATCATGAGAAATGTGAACATAAAGGTGTCAATTATAAATTGCTGTGGTAATCAGCTTACTCTTGAAAGTAGAGAGTGATGTTTTACTGCGTGGTGCTGTGATGTCTAGTACTGTACCGTTCTTTGCTAATTTTTATGTCAGTCTTAGCTGCTTAGCTTCTCTGTATCATTTATCAGTATTTGTCTCAAAAGATTCTTAATATTTATCATGTAATCTAGGATATAGAGTGTGAATATACCTCAGACTATAATGAGAGACTATTCAAGTGTTGTTTATGTTTACATGTCTTAAAAAAGTTGTCAGACCAGGCAGTTTGAGACCTGTCTGCTTAGCATAGATGACCACGTAGCATTATCGCACACTTTTCCTGTCACTGTAATTAAGCATGAAGTCTCTTTCCAAAAATGCAGGGTACACAGTGACATGAAAAAAGAAACAGTTAACACCCAAATTAAAAACACAAATGTACATCATGTATGAATACATACTTTTGTATATCATGTATTCATACATATATCATGTATGAATACATGTATGCGTGTATGATGTCTCCTATGCCGCACGATACTGCCTGCATCATGGCAGACAAACTGCATTTTGCCATACCTTGACTGCACATGGTGCTTGACCATTTCCTTTCAGGTTTTCTGTATATATTTACTTTGCAAATACTGTACATAAGAGTTGCCAGAAGCAAAGTATTCTAATAAGTCATATTGAGTCATTAATTGAATTACAAGGTGCAGTGTATAGTCAGAATTTTATTTCTGTAACCTTTAAAATTCTGCAGAAGTACCCGTAATCTGTAGTTGTCAGGAGAAGTGTCTCCTTAAAAAAAATGGATGTATTTTCTTAGTTTTCAATAAATGGCAAATCATGAAATTCAATTTTTTCCCCCCAAACACTAAAAAAACTCAAACACTTGATCTGATAGTTCTGTACATTCGCAGAATGAGATTCTGACAAAGGGGATACATTTAGAGATTGGAGTGTATTAGGTACAGTATATTTGATACTGTGAAGTGTTAAAGACTAAACTGCAGGATTGTTTTCAAATTGTGATTATTTCATGAGCTCAACCATGTAAGAACCACACTATAAGATATTTATTAGATACATCTGAGCAGTGTAATACAGTAGTTGTCTGAGTACAGTAGAGCATCTGCAAGCATTATTGAAACTTTATTAGAGTAGCATATTCAGCTTGGCTCGCAAAGTCATTCTATCTCTTTTAATGACTTTGCATGTAGGACTGATACTTGTTTCGCAGGCAGCACATAATAATGCACCTGTCATATAAACTCCCTGGCATGCTATACTGTAACTTGTTAAGTGTCTTGGTTCTACTTTCACATTGTTTAGCTCACAAAGTCACTCTCGGACTATTTTGTAATGACTTACTGATTTATAATGGTTTTGCAGGCAGCATGTACAGTAGTTGTTCACCCGTCATAACTATTAATCTCACCTTCCTGGTATAAGCCTGTTATGTCTCAGTTCTACTTTCATAATGTAACCACTCTTGATGTATTCTACACACTGCAACGCTTTGATGTCAAAACCCTCATGGTTGTAAACACGCAAGTACGCAGACATAATTGGTTTTTCGGTTTTGCTAGTGGTGAATTTCCACACACGGAATCAGTAGGAGAAAGATCTGGCTTGTTTCCAAACTATCTGGCTCTTAACAAAGGTCTGAGCAATTTCGTATGTTTTGTTATTGAATTCTATCAAAATTCTATTTTAGTGATGCTATGTTTCACATTCTGCTTTGTTTTAAGGTGCTGTTACACAGGTTTGATGCCTGTGTGTATTCAGGGCTCTCAAGGGCAACAGTACTCCTCTGTTGATGGAAAAACAAAGTTGAATACATACAGCTGATAACCATTAAAGTAACATGAAGCGCACAATATGCAATACGTACATACGGTATCAATTTTATTCAGTGGTTTTGATTAGCATGGCATATAGCTATTGTACATATGTACTCCCCCCACTGCAGGACGCTCTTTTCGTTCTGTATTCTGCATATAATGTAAAGAGATACTCTACTCAATTGAAGGGCCACTTTTTTTTTTTAATGACATAGACGGATTTTAAAGAAATTGATGTACTTAAGGTGAGATTGATACAATAGAAAAGTAAAAATTTCATAGAAGACAGTAAATTCAGTGTACACTTGTACGATGTACATTGTACATACAGTGTACATGTATTCAATGAGAAAATTTGTGGAATTTCAAAGTCTCATTTACAATATAGTGTACGTACACGTGTGTACAATTGTGTATGTGTTTGGTTACAAAACATAAAGGAATTTGGGGTGATGATGTCATCACCTCTCAACTCCTTGTTGACTTTTATGGAATTCTTCAGTTTCAGAATTCAGAAAGATGAAATTGTATCCTACAATGTGCATACAGCATAATGTACACTGTACATGTGTGAAAGTATTGTAGAAGATTCATGATTTACTGGTATAGCAGTGATTTCTGGTGTCCTTTCAAGAAGCAAAGTTTTTAATTGTTGGAGCATTGACCCTTGGTAGTCAGTGATTCTTAATTTAAATGTGAAAACCAGTGTTGGGCCATTAGGCTACATCATTACAGATCAAAGTTTATTGAGTGTTTTATCTCATGGAGTGAATGGTAAAAAGACACAGGAAACACTCAAATTCCATCATGTTATGCCCCAGTTTCCCTCAGAACCAAGTGTCACGGTTTTCCTCATACTGTATCCTGCCCCTAATTTTCATAGATAGTCATCCAAGATGACAGTCTACATGTACATCAATTATTTGACAATGTGCTGCCTTCGTCCCAGACAAGGCATATACAGGGAATGTTTGTTTATGACATACAAAAATGTAGTATATACAGTGTCTGGCCTTACACTGTTTACACTCAGCTCTGGTACAGTATGAAAGACAGAACTTGCACAAAAGCTTGTACATGTATTTCTGCATGACAAGCATTCCTTGAAAAGCTTTACATACAACTGTATGCATGTACAGGTATTGTATCAGTCTGAGTTTATCTCAGATGATCAGGACTTGATACTTGCATCAAAATCGAAACTGTCAGTGAAGTGCACTTAAAACAAAGTCAATTTGTATAATTTAAAAGCATTGTTTTGTGGAACTCAGTGACTTTGAATGCACAACCATTGTGGACATACACAGTGTACATTGTACACTGTATGTACGAAATGAGATCGTAGCAAAAGTCTCCATTGGAAACATTCAGGAAATAGAAAAAAAAAAGTTCAAATGCAAGCCTATTGTTTTCAATTGGTTTTAACCCGTAGAGGACGGTTTGATTTCGCTACAACATAGACTCCTGCCCGAGTATACTCGGGACTCATCCTACATGTTGATAGAGCTTAGCATACTGTATATTGAGATGAAGACATTCGTAGCCTACAATTTCTACATTTTTGCAAAGAATAATTGATCTAAGTTCCATAGATGATTGATGATTTGTGATCTTCATCAAATATTCATGGTAATAATGCAAATTTTAAATTCAAATCTGCATTGTACATTGTACCAGGTAATACAGTATACATTACTTTAGCACAATATATTGTATTTACATACTTGTTATGCATTTAACCTATGTTGAACCTAATGAATAGGCCTATAGTATGACCACCAAGAAATCCATGAAGCTTAACTATTTAATATCTTTTTAAAATTATATACTTACAAGTTTGTATAAAGCTTACCAAAATAATTTACATAATGCATGGATATGTATCATTTCTTGGAGATGTATCAGTAAAGAAATCAAAATGTACCATGGGGAGGAAAGGATGTATTTTTGTTCATTTCATTTTTCCATTCATTTATTTTTGCCATTTCCAACAGAAACATACAGAAATTGAATACATACATTTCATTCTAGTACATAATAAAGGATGAGTTTACAAAATATTGTAAGTATATGGAAATGCTGGAAATGGGGAGGAATGCTAAAAACAGTGCTTGTAGGGTGCATTCCCCCCACACATGTATAATACAACAAATTGTTACCCTGTTCGTGATCACCTGTTCTGGTCATTATTGTACTGACACTTACAAGATATTGTAGGGAGGGGGAAGGGGGAAGGATTTGCATTTCAAACAATATGATGTGTGATTGTTTTAGAAAAAAGAAATACACTTAAAATTCTTGTAAGGTTGAAATAGACATCATATACAACTCTCGTTTATGCAGCAAAGAAGGGGAATACATGTATGACTTGTCATGCTGATAGGCTTTTATTGGATAGAAAGTACCGGTATGTTAGATTGAAGCTCAGTGGTCTTCGCCCTTATGTGACTCAGTCTGGGATGCCTTTGGTTATCCCAAAATAGGTGTAGCTAATGTGGTTGTAATCCTGGGAATTAATTGATGCCACTTAAGGACTGTGTTGGGATATTCCGGCAGTCACTGGAGGCTATTGGGGGGAAGAGAAGAGAACCCAGATACCTTCATGTTTTATTTAATCATGCTCACAGGTAGGTTATCCTTGGCTGTGTATCATCTGTGTTTGTTTGTTTGTTTGTTTGTGTGTGTGTGAGTGTGTAAGGATACCAGTACATAGTCACCCAGTGTGTGATTTCTGTTTAAAAGGTTAGACTGTCAATCACAAGAAATACAATTTAGTGCCAAGTGTCCTTCCCATTTATGTACAGAATTTTTAAGTGTGTGTAAATATTTCAAGTTTTGCTGTACAGTCATAGGCAGAAACAGAAAAGTAATTGTCACTTATGTAACCCATTATTCATTCTTCTGCAATAAAATTTTTTCATGGATTCAGAAAATACACTTCATGGAGGTATGTAAATGGCCAGATCTATTCCTAAAGTTTGTATCACCGTACATTTATTGCAAGGGAGACTCTGTAAATAAGTACATGTAGAGTGCTGTCAAACAAGGCATTACAAATAATATCCCCCACTTTTCCATTTGAACATTCTGCCTAGAGTGCCCTTCTTTTCTTTCCATTCATATCACTTACTGAACAGTTCAGACTGGGTCCTGTGTCTTTGGGAAAGTCCCACACTGCTGGACTTTCCCCTCCAAAATCATAGTGTGGATGGATACTCAAGGGACTTTAATATTGTGGTGTCCCATGAAACTTGGTGGATTTCAGCACAAAATTTTGAGGGTAGAGTGATCTTGAGCTTGTAATTGATACATTTGTAGGGCCTAGCTGTGATTATCATATGCGCGCATGCACAAACTCTGGTGTCAAATGGCAGGGCGCACCTCTTCAACACCACACACTACCCAAACTGTGCTTGCCCCCACAGCTTAGAGACAACTGATAATAGTAGTGTGGACAGTCAGTCTTGAAACAAACAAGATCAGATAGATGGTCTCTCTTGACTATCCCTGAGACAAGGGACATATTAGTGTGAACAATGAGTACAGATGCCCTACACTAGTGGGATTATGATTATAAATAGCACCTGCCAAGTGCAGACTAATCAGGATTTTATGAATTGCTAATTTGTGAATGACCCCTCCCACATACATGTATGCTTTCACTTCAGAACCAATAAAGCTATTTAATATCCCTCTGTTTTTGTACTTCCAACAGCTGTATGTCAGATGTCATCATCGTGCAGTAGCCCACACATCTAACGCAAGAGCTGAGAAGAGGATCAAGAGATAGAAGTGTCACACCTCTGGACAAAGGGATCGAGGGAGAGAGCTAGAGAGAACGAGGGATAGTGGACACCAGCTCCTCCACCATGTCGGGGGTCATGAGCCATTTCAAAAAGAACAAGGGACCAAATGTGGTCGGTCACAGGTCAAACGAGGAGTTGTGGACAAGAACTGGGACGTTCATCAACAAACCGACAAGGGGATGGTTGCACGTGGAAGATGAACTAAAGGATGGAGGAGTTTGTTATGGTGTCAGGGTAAGATCCTTCTTTCTTTCCTTGATTTTTAAAACTTTCTCATTTCGTTGCACTTTGGGTTTTACCATTAAAGACTTTTACAATGCTTTCTGGTAGAAGAATCGCATACTATAATTGTCATTTATTTTCCTTATTCCTGCATGTATTTTGTACAATGTACATTTGTAGTTGTAGGAAAGTGCATGTACACTGTGTACATACATGTAAATGTGTCGTATTACTCAAGACCCTTGCTGTAAGAAGGGGTTACACCATATTCCTGCCTTCAACAAAGAATTTAGTCTGTTCCTGACATATTGTAGTAAATCTTAAAAGAGATACTGTAGATATTGAAGCAACTACATGTAAATCACTTTGGTTCAGTGATCAATGCATAATTTGCTTTAATAATACTTGTCCATGTATCGATGTATACATGGTTGTGGTAGTCATTTGCCATGATAGATTGTTGCGAAGTGTGATCTGGGCCCCATTTCATAAAAGGTTGATACGATAACGACTCTTGCTGGAATGGCAATTGTCATGGTAATGACAAGAATCCAGCTTCCTGATTGGCTGTTGCTATTGGAAGTTGCCATTCCAGCAAGAGTTGTCATCCTAACATATTTTGTGAAACAGGGCCCTGCATGGTCGTTTCTTGAGTTCATCGTCAACATAGCTTGATAAGTCTCCTTGAGATGGAAGTTTTGTCCATCCCATTTTTTCTGATGACATACAGGTGTATCTAAGATCTTAGGGTATTCTGAGGCAAGAACACTTCATATTACAAGGGGAAAAAAATCAAATAAGGTGAGCATCATGTGTGATGCACCTATTAGAAATCAGCGTTGATTTGGTGAGTGTACCTCCAAGTAGATGCTGATCTAGTATTGGTTCATATTGGCAAAACTGTGCATAATTTGTTGCTGGGAAGGGGATCAGTATTAAATACAGTGCTGTCCATAACACTTTAAACAGATCACGTTTGAAGCCATGCAGAAAGCTGCAATTTTATCTTAATTGTGTGGGCAAAAGCAAACAACCTAATATGAAACAAAATATGAAACCAAAACGAGATTTGAGAACGAGCAAGGACTGTAGTGTAATTAGATCTCAACTGTAAAAGCCCAGTGCTAAAACAGGTAAAAGCCATGCGCAAGTGTATTCAGCACAATGTGTAGTCTTGTCTCCGGCTCTGAGAGATTATTTAGCTATCCTGACAATTTGTGGAGACTGTCAATGATATTGTCACAGTTCAAGAGTGTCTATTGTTTTATCAAATTTGTATTTTAAAGGATGTTGTGAAGGTACTCTTGCTTTGATATAAAAAAAAAAGATAAATGGAAGAAAATCTTGAAAAACAATCACAGTTCTTGTGGCCAAGCCAGAAGGGAAGTATGGTGTGAAATTTCACACTTGCTGTGCTGATGTTTGTTGCCATCTGCTACAGAGGTTTGTCAAAATGAGGAACACTTGCCAAAGTCAGCAAATTCAACTGGGCCTTTAAAAGTCTCGATTGTCCAGTGATCACGTCATGCTAGTTGTGGTTGATTTGGATTGCAAAGAATAAATAAATGTTTTCGAATCTATAGTAAAAGTAATTTGCAAACTTTGAGATGGGCATCCTACAATACAATACCTACAACTTGCATACTAAGTTTAGGTACCGGTACTATGAATAGGTTACAATGGGTATCTTACAATGAGTAAACTCTAGACATTTATCACAGTGCTTCACAGAATAATATCAAGCTTACATTCAGGGGGTAGGGGAAAAAAAAACAGAAAAAGAGGAAGAAGAAGAAGAAAATGCCAGTGGATATAAGGATCATTGTATTTTATACAACTATTATGCTCAGTGTACCTTGGTCAAGTTATTTTTAAAGAGAAGACAGTCACATACAATGAAATCTTCCGATAAATCTAATCTACTCGACCTTCAGCAGTTGTATTGAAGCAAAACCATGAATGTTTGAAAGCCCACAAAGGATCATGGTGAAAACAGTCTCGAGCTGTCACACAGCAGATGTATCAGTTGTGTTCCGTGCCACATGCCCAAAAGCCTGAGCCGTAGAATTCGGAGACGGGTGCGGAAGGACAACTGGCATGAATTCTTTAATGGGCCGCAAAGCAAGACAGCGGTCTCCGGACCATGAAATTTGTGCTCCATGTTTACCGTCTGGACTGAGGCGATTACGATTACGGATGTGAGCTTCTGTTTCCCCCTCCCCAATAAGCTGCCGCCACCACCGTTAGATGTTAAATCACCCGATGCACAGACACCATCTGCAATGTTCATGACAGGAAGGAAGTTGCACCCAGGACTCGTGGCTGTCGAGGTGTTAAACCATGGCACTGAGATTGGAAATCTATCGCAAGTTGTGTGTCCCCTATAGATGTGAGGGTATTCTGAGGCAAGAACACTTCATATTACAAGGGGAAAAAAATCAAATAAGGTGAGCATCATGTGTGATGCACCTATTAGAAATCAGCGTTGATTTGGTGAGTGTACCTCCAAGTAGATGCTGATCTAGTATTGGTTCATATTGGCAAAACTGTGCATAATTTGTTGCTGGGAAGGGGATCAGTATTAAATACAGTGCTGTCCATAACACTTTAAACAGATCACGTTTGAAGCCATGCAGAAAGCTGCAATTTTATCTTAATTGTGTGGGCAAAAGCAAACAACCTAATATGAAACAAAATATGAAACCAAAACGAGATTTGAGAACGAGCAAGGACTGTAGTGTAATTAGATCTCAACTGTAAAAGCCCAGTGCTAAAACAGGTAAAAGCCATGCGCAAGTGTATTCAGCACAATGTGTAGTCTTGTCTCCGGCTCTGAGAGATTATTTAGCTATCCTGACAATTTGTGGAGACTGTCAATGATATTGTCACAGTTCAAGAGTGTCTATTGTTTTATCAAATTTGTATTTTAAAGGATGTTGTGAAGGTACTCTTGCTTTGATATAAAAAAAAAAGATAAATGGAAGAAAATCTTGAAAAACAATCACAGTTCTTGTGGCCAAGCCAGAAGGGAAGTATGGTGTGAAATTTCACACTTGCTGTGCTGATGTTTGTTGCCATCTGCTACAGAGGTTTGTCAAAATGAGGAACACTTGCCAAAGTCAGCAAATTCAACTGGGCCTTTAAAAGTCTCGATTGTCCAGTGATCACGTCATGCTAGTTGTGGTTGATTTGGATTGCAAAGAATAAATAAATGTTTTCGAATCTATAGTAAAAGTAATTTGCAAACTTTGAGATGGGCATCCTACAATACAATACCTACAACTTGCATACTAAGTTTAGGTACCGGTACTATGAATAGGTTACAATGGGTATCTTACAATGAGTAAACTCTAGACATTTATCACAGTGCTTCACAGAATAATATCAAGCTTACATTCAGGGGGTAGGGGAAAAAAAAACAGAAAAAGAGGAAGAAGAAGAAGAAAATGCCAGTGGATATAAGGATCATTGTATTTTATACAACTATTATGCTCAGTGTACCTTGGTCAAGTTATTTTTAAAGAGAAGACAGTCACATACAATGAAATCTTCCGATAAATCTAATCTACTCGACCTTCAGCAGTTGTATTGAAGCAAAACCATGAATGTTTGAAAGCCCACAAAGGATCATGGTGAAAACAGTCTCGAGCTGTCACACAGCAGATGTATCAGTTGTGTTCCGTGCCACATGCCCAAAAGCCTGAGCCGTAGAATTCGGAGACGGGTGCGGAAGGACAACTGGCATGAATTCTTTAATGGGCCGCAAAGCAAGACAGCGGTCTCCGGACCATGAAATTTGTGCTCCATGTTTACCGTCTGGACTGAGGCGATTACGATTACGGATGTGAGCTTCTGTTTCCCCCTCCCCAATAAGCTGCCGCCACCACCGTTAGATGTTAAATCACCCGATGCACAGACACCATCTGCAATGTTCATGACAGGAAGGAAGTTGCACCCAGGACTCGTGGCTGTCGAGGTGTTAAACCATGGCACTGAGATTGGAAATCTATCGCAAGTTGTGTGTCCCCTATAGATGTGATGGTCCCTACCATCAAATCCCTCCTTTGCCCGCTTCACTGGAGCAAGCTGTGGTGATTAATGCAAATTTTCACATCGGTAGTTCGTAAAATCTGGTACAGAATAGATTTGATGCAACATCAATTGCGTCTGCTTCAAGCATGCCTTGTTCTTTTTGGCGTACTTTTACGGACTGACAGGCTTGAAACTTTGAACAATGAACAACAATCTCAAAGAGTTGTACACTGGGAAATAACTTGTTTACCATGGTGGGAAATATTGGGAGATAATGCTGGGTTCATGAATGTACTTGTAACAATCTCAAAGAGTTGTCCACTGGGAAATAACTTGTTTACCATGAGTTTATGCTGGGAAGTAACTTGTTTATTGGGAGATAATGCTGGGTTCATGAATGTACTTGTAGTGATGTTGCTTTCTGAAGGTGATATTTGAAGTAGCTATGAAAACAAGACTGGTTTACATTTGTTCATGGAATATATATATCATATTTTTTTGGCATTAAAATGAAAGCCATGCGACCAATTGAAAATATTCTGCAAAGTGGCATAGTATGTATCCAAATCTGTACATTTTGTACAATTTATAGGAAGAGAAGTCATGACTTGTGGAGGGAAGTGATTCATCTGACACCAGTGTCCTGTGGGCTTGTTATGTCTTTTTATAAACTGCAAAGAGATGAAGGGTAAAATCATTGTAGAGGGTGGATTCAGGCTAGTGATATTTGACCAGGGTGACTGCAAATCCACTTGCCAAGTGGTCTGGGGCAAGTAAAACTTACTGACAGGTATAAAGCAAGACGTAAATGGACTTGCCTGTTTAACTATGGGACCCTTGCCTGAATGCCCATTTGGGGGAAAGTACAGCTGTAGGAGAAAGCATCCATTGTAGTGATATAATGCCCTGTTTAAAATAACATGATTATATTCATTTTACCAAAATACAAAGGGGATGGCAATGTACAAGCTCAAAAAACTCTTCAGAATGCAATAAATTATACAGATACAGTAGTATGAATATAAACAATCGTGTACAGGTGTAGCTGTCAATTTCCATCAATTGAAGTATTGAGAGAGTAGTAATCTTTTTGATTGGGCGAAATAAATTAAGTGAATCCACCAGATATTTTATCATCAGTATTGATATTAGATAATTATGACTGTGATGATGAAACCTAATCATGCTATCATGATTCTCAAGGAGATTTCCTGAGGAATTTTTCCGGAAAAATCCCCCTGGACTATAATCGTCCATCAAGCACCAAGAAATAGCAAGCAGTATTTGTCATTGTACAAACATATAATGTGCAACGAGTGGATGCAATATCCGACATCTGGCTTTTACTGAGATTAGATTAAGTGCGAGTGCTGGCCTTTGGCTGCTGATGAGTTAGCCAGTTTCTGGGAATTCGTGAAGAGTATGTGTAGATATGTGTTCATATTGCCCTATGCTTCATTGATTACTAAAGCTGTCCTAGCAACATTGCTGCAGGCAAACAGGAGATGGAAAAAATGATAGAGAAGTTGAAGTGGTGATGGTCTGGAAAATTGTGAGAGCAGTTGGATGTGTGGAATGTGAGACTCTGTTAATAGAAAAAGGATATCCTATGTATCAGGTGCCTGTCACTTTCCTGATACATGTAGTGATTGATCACAAGAATATCAATTTCATCATTGTCTGTATTGCTTACATGTTCTAGAAACAGCTTTTGAGTTGGTTTGTTCATAGAGGCAAAAAGATTGGATGTAAACTGTACATGTAGTGTGGGATATACAATGTAGTTACAGAATTTACTTGATGCTTTCTCATTATGCATTTGTTTCTTATCCTTGAACCAAGCCTATGAATACTGTGAAAGCTGTTATTTTTGTGAGGGTTTTAGTTTTCATGAATTTGGCGAATCACTGTTAGGCTGTGACTTTGACAGCGCACAAAAATATTACGAATGGACTGGTGTTAGGAGACATACTACAGCCTTGATGTCAAATCAAGAAAACAACATCTCGCGAAAATGTCTGTGAGCACCTACTCATTCACGTAAATGTCTGTGACCTCCTCGCTCACAAAAATATCTATATGTTAAGATAATGGCTTTTCACAGTGTTAGTTGTCCCCGCCGAACGAGTTCGAGCAGGGGACTATGAAACGGGCTCCGTACGTGTGTGTGTCTGTGCGTCCGTGCGTGTGTGCGTCCGTGTGTGATCAAAATGTTCAATTTGCTACTTCTCTGTCATTTATGAGCCAATTTTGATTCTGTTTGCTTTATATGATAGCACTACATGGGAGCTTTAAAACTTCTACACAGAATTTCAGTTGTGACCTTTGACCTTGACCTTTGACCTATATTGTACATTTGCTACAAAATGCTACTCCTTCGCCATTTCTAACCCGATTTCGATTCCGTTTGCTTTAAGTGATGGCACTAGGTGAGGGCTTCAAAACTTCTACACAGAATTTTGACCTTTGACTTCTTTGACCTTTGACCTTGATTTTTGACCTATATTGTACATTTTGCTACAAAATGCTACTCCTTCGCCATTTCTAACCCGATTTCGATTCCGTTTGCTTTATGTGATAGCACTAGGTGAGGGGTTCAAAACTTCTACACAGAATTTTGACCTTTGTCTTCTTTGACCTTTGACCTTGATTTTTGACCTATATTGTACATTGGCTACAAAATGCTACTCCTTCGCCATTTCTAACCCAATTTCGATTCCATTTGCTTTATGTGATGGCACTAGGTGAGGGCTTCAAAACTTCTACACAGAATTTTGACCTTTGACTTCTTTGACCTTTGACCTTGATTTTTTACCTATATTGCACATTTTGTTACAAAATGCTACTTCCGGCGGGGACATATATTACGCACGGCGTAATTTCTACTTTTCCTTGTTGTCTATGAGTCTGTGCCCTTGCTGCTTTTACATGGAAAGAAACATAATACACTACGTAGAGTATATTGAGTTGATGTTGAGACTAGCGGAGTACACATCAATCATTTATGAAATGTAAACTTTAAAAGTGTTCAAGAGTTTGACAGAGCTACCAAGTCTCCCTGAGTCAGCAGAAGGCTTCCTGGAATATATTTCTTTGTATATGTCCTGAAAGAAGAATACGAAACTCCCTGATTCAGGAATTATTTCTGCCTACTGAGATGCATGTTTAAATTGGATCTGCCTGATTGCTCTGTGGAATCTCCCTGAATATCATGGATGAATGTAGGCAGCCCTGATTTAATGCTATAGCCATTTAATTGCATCTCTTTTTTATCTTTCTTTTTTTGGGGGTGGGGGGGGGGGGGGGGGGGGGTAGGGGTGCTCCAGTACTTAAAAATTTTAAGAAAAAGTAAACATGTCCAAAGTTATGATGAAAGTAGGCCTACTAAAATTCTAAAGCTCCTTGACAGTTTTTTTTTTAAATTTAAGCTCAATATTAAGCAAGTAGATGAGAAATACAGGTTCTGTGTATTACTGTTAAGCAAATAAAATGTGACGGCATCATACAGATGATCATCGGGGGTGGGGGGGGGGGGGGGGAATTTCCCCAAAGGTGGACTTGGATACAGATAGTAGAAAAAAAGCAAACATATTGAAGCTCTGTGCATGCATGTTCAAATAAAGGCTATTTGTTTCAGTGCCATAACATGTACACATATTTTGCTGTGGATACCTAGAAATAGCATTGTTTGTGTTGTGACTGTTGATGTCTCTGCATACATTGTATAATTAACACTTTGCATTCAAGGCAAAATGTTGCCTTGAACCTTCCTACAAAATCTAACAAATTGTTACAACTTTTATATGATTGCATGAGAACAATGTCCATTGTTAATGACCAGAGTCATGGAAATCCAGAGCGACAATGAAAAATTTTCGATGATAATCTGAGCAGTTCTTTTCCGGAGACTAGACAGCGAGTGACCTTGGTTTCTGCTCTGCATTTAACTTGGTGCAAACAGTTGTGACGTATGATACAATAAGTGTGTGTCTTTTTCAAGGCATTGCTGTTTCCAATTGAGAACTGATTTCAAAGTATAATGCATAACCTGCATTCAGGGTGTTTCTTGACACTGTAGGGAAACTTTGCAGTAGGTGTGTCTGTCTCTATTCAAAATTATTGTGCAGAAATTTCTATCATGTGCACTTAAAAGACTTTATTTGTGTGTGTGTGTTTGGAATCCTGATGATTGTTCCCTTCTTTTTCAGGAAGTTGTGTGCTGTAAAGTGATCTTTAGCACATTCTTTCATTCTAATGTACATGTATACACTGTACATGGTGGGAAAATGTCTGCTATTTAAAGAAAATTTGAACTTTGGAGTCATTGAAGGAGAAGTCTTATGCAAATTGAGTCATTTTGTACCATGTTTGAGGTACATGTATAATATACATGACTGGGATGACTTTTGGTATGACCCCATCGAACAGGGTAAAACCACATAGATCATCCGATATTAATGTATCCTAAATATGTCCCACTCTAATATGTCTGCTGGACATCACATGCCCTTCTTCAAGTGAAAGGAAATGAGAGGGGAATGACCGCTTGGATGCAAAAAGGTCATCTTCTTGTGAGACTGAGAGTAAAGCCCTGAGGTTCTATCTCTGGCTCATACATTACCTTGTAGTGTTAACAGCAGTAGGACAACAGGCATCACACTGTTACAAGTTGCACAGCCCTATTCCCCCTCCCCCCCCCCCAGTATTATGCATTATAATAATAATAATAATAATAATAGTGGCTACTTGTATAGCGCACAGGTCCACTTTTCAGTGCTCATGGCGCTTCAAAAATGAAAAGATATCAAATATTTACATGCATGTGTATACATATTCAAACATTTCAACAAATAAGAAAATGGTAAACAAAAACAAATATATACCAAATAAAGAATACAACATATACCAATTAAAAATACAATATTGATCCAATATTAATAACATACAGCAATTACAGTCCTCAGTATGAAAGGAACAGATAAGTTTGAAGTTTGGATTTGAATGACTCTGTAGATGACAGTTCCCTTAACTGAAGAGGTAACTGATTCCACAATTTTGGTCCCATAACGGAAAAAGCACGATCACCATACCCATGCTTTACTCTGGGTGTTTGGAGTAAGAATGCATCTGATGATGAACGTAACCTTCGTGCCGGATTGTATTTTTGAACAGAATTACTTATGTATATTGGGGAAAAAGAATGAACTGAATGATGTACTAATAACAGAATCTTGAAAATAATCCTTTTTTCTACAGGTAACCAATGTAAGGAACGGAGAACTGGTGACATGGAATCAAACTTATTGGTAAAAGTTAACAATCGGGCAGCAGATATGATCCATTATGAATGGATCATAAGCCTACATCGCATACAGAACCATATACACATTGCATTTCCATGTATACCTCTTTTGAGTTTTTTTTTCTTTGAAAGAGATCAGATGCCACTTGTTTGAATTATAAAATGAATCATGAAGAGGAAAATCCACTGAGCACTACATTAAACAATAGTAGTGGCAGTGGAACCATATAAAAATTCCATCATGAAAATGTTAAATGAAATGACAATAAGCTACAAAGTTTAATTACACTCCTGTTAATACTGCCCATTGCACCATGTTTTGATAGAGCAAATGGTCGTGTGACTGTATTATGTAGAGTTGAAGGACCATTGCTGTATACATGTATATGTACAGTTTCAATTTTCTATATTATAGTATAAAAGTAAAAGTGTTTTTTTTCCAAACTTTTTGTCCTTCTTTTCAAATTGCAGACTTCTTTTACCAGACCAAGGTGCACTGTGCAATGCACTCCCATTATAAGGAATATAGTTGTAATGAAATTCCTGTTTAAACATTAAAGTAAAAATTCAGGCCCCAAAATTTCGATACAACTATTTAAGAAAAATGCTAGTGCTAGTCCTGAGGACTTCATTATGATGGGATTTGGCTGTGGTAGAATTTATTAAAACTTTGTAGGCAGTTTCAGTATGTGAAATACTGTAAAGGGCGTTGTGTTTCTGGCTGTGCATGAGAACAATATCATTGTGAGCAATATTAGGGTCCTTGTTCCAGGACACAATTGTCCCTCCTGTTCTGGATGAGACCAGTGTAAGAGGAGAGCTTGTCACGAACTGGTGTCGGTTCATGAGAAAGAGCATTGTCCAGAGAGGCATGTCCTGGCTATCATTATGGTCAGGGTTCTGTCTGACCATTGAGAGCTGGACAAGCATCCTAAAGTTTTGGGCGTTGAATCACCTGGCTCTAGAATGGTCTTGTAAGGTCAAGGGTGTGCTTGTGTGTGTGTTTGTGTAGATCTGTCAATGGGACAGGAAAAAAAATTCATTCAAGAAGTAGGGCCTTTAAAAAAAAAATACTGAGCAAGTGAACAAGGCACACCAAAACTAAAGTAAAAATGCCCCCTAAAGGTCTCTCACTTCAGCAGTCATTAGAGCTCCTTTGTTTTCATTTTTGTCATGCCAATGTATTACGGATAAGCATTCAAAAACAGTTGGAACCTTGCAGCTAATGTTCAGTTATTAAATTTTTTTTTTTTTCAAGGATAATGATTATGTGCTATAAAATGAATGGAGCTATATTCTTTACCTTCCCCATGGCCATTGTTTAGGGTGGCAGACACTGAGGTTGAGTCTGCCGCCATAGTGGTACACGCGTGTAGACAAACAAAACAAACAAACAAACCCACTTTAACAATTGATATCAACTCTGTGTGTGTTTTGCACTTGATCTTCTACCTTTTACAGAAGAAGCAATAAGATAGCAGCTAGCTACTAAGTTGATAAATGAATGGGATAGTATGCAAAACTTCGAACAACAGCAAAATGTTATGAAATACAATCGAAATGATTTGATTGCTATTCTCTTTTTGTTTGTCTACCTACTGTATAGTGTGTGTGTGTGTGTGTAGTGTGTAGATGGGGAGATAGGTACAGTAGATACTTACCATGCATGGATGAAAAAACAGACACATGGACAGAGGGAGATAAGACAGGAAGAGAGATATAATATTATAGCAAGAGTAAGGGCAAGTGGCATGCAACATAGAGCTATATGATAGACATATCAAGTGCCCTGATCATGACAGGTTTAATGTCTTTGATCAAGTACAGCTGAGATGAATAAAAACACAGGCACCAGTATCTGTGCATGCTGTATTTCCTGTCAGTTCTGAGAGAGGATGCGAAGTTCTGAGAGAGGATGCGAAGTGCTATCAGAGCCGCACACCACTTGAGAATTGGTGTAGAATTCAAAGTAAACAACACAGACATCCGCTGAATTTTCATGGCAGAGTGTGGTCCTTTAAACACATCTATACGTATTTGATTTGATTTGATTTAATTTGATTTGATTTATTTATTCCCTGTATGCCATTTCTTTTTCAAATACTTCAGCTTTCTGCAATTTCATCTACAAAGTACAAAATAATGGTAGTATACTTTCAACAATTATCATCTTTTTTGTCAATTATACAATGCATCTGTAATATAATTACATGAGTAACATCTTAATAATTTGCATACAGAACGATTGCCAAAAGCACAAAGCTTGACTGTTTGGCAACCGATAACAAATAACATTACAAAGAAGAAAAACGAGGGTCCAACATGATGCTCGTGGAATAAGGGTTAGAGAGAGAGAGGGAGAGAGAGAGAGAAGAATGGAAGGGGAGGAGATGATAAAAAAAACTCCCGATACTAGTCTCGCCAGATCAACTCGACATACCTATTATGTACCTAGACACATACATACATGCACATATTTATACAAGTTACAAGTTACAGTGATCTATTCACATAAGTGTTGCTTTTTTCATGTAAAAGTTACATTGAATGAGAAAGAGAGAGAAGGAGAAGAAGACAAAAAGCATTCATCTACACAGCATAAATTTCTACGTGACATAAATTTCTACGTGTTATACATATTGTAGGAGTTGTTGTGTGGAAGACTGGCTGTATTCAAGTCTACTAGGATGTTATCTTGAATACACAATCATGTTTCCAGTAATTGCAGTCTGTGAAGCTGGCATTTGCCATTATGGGGAAGCTATCTCATCAAGAAATTATTCCTAATAATAACACTATCAAAGCAAAGGAGATCACTAAAATCAAAGTGAAATTGACTGATGAGAAATTATGAAAGTTGGAATGTCATTTAATGAGATGTTAATGCCCCACACTACAATTGTATGAGCAACTAAATAATGATTTGCAAAATTAAACAAAGGAAAGAAATCCATTCATGTCTTAAGACATTGTACTGAGATGAAAATGCAATTGCTCCTTCATTAGTACTTATCGATCAAGGAATAGAATTAATGCTGATTGTTACGATTGTATAAAATTCAAAGCTGCTTCACACAGTCTCAGCAGATGCAGTGAAAACAAAAATGCCATACATGTATATTTCTATCTGAAATATTCAAAAAGAATGAGTGGAATGAAAACATCAAAATGTGGGTGTGGCACCAGTAAAAAAACAAAACAAAAAACACACACATGCACACACACACACACACACACACACACACACACACACACACACAAATATAAAAATCAAACAAAATATGGGGCTAATGTGTCAGTCTGTATGAAGAAGGTACAACTGAAAATGTACTACAATGTTTACATTTACATATAAATGTATTACACAGTATCAAACACATTCAATGATATCTGCCATGTCCACTCTTGTGCCCCGGTTTAGAGTGAGTTGAGCATGACATTGCTGAAGTGCCTGCAAGAATTAGCCCATGTCCTACCCTTTCATAGGGTAAGCCTACAGCTACACACACTATAGGCCATAGGCCATATCCACTGAAGGAAGTTGAGGGTTTCCTGCCATAATGGCACTCAGAATTAGAGGCAACGAAAATGAAAGCCGCTCAGTAATTGTTCATTTGTACCCTGTACCCTGTTTTTTTGTTTTGTTTTGTTTCTGTTTTTTGTAGACAATACAAGTACACATTTGTAGTGCACAACTGACTGGAGTTCAATCATAAGATCTGTGTCTTGAAATTGATTTTTGTACTGTGCAGAACATTGCATGGCATTGGCATATGATACACAGGTACAGGTACGTTAGGTATAAGAATCATCCCACGGGAGCAACTGATGGTATTTGCAGTTGCCATAGTGATAGCCAATCAGATGGCATCACTGCAGTTGTTTCCAAGGTAGCTGAAAAGGAGAATAAGGTTTGTGTAGGGCCTATACCCTGTATGTCACCTATGTCATCTGTTAGTTGGGACTTTGGTCTGTACACCTGTAGTAGTCTGTTGCCATGACAACAGCCCAAAGTTAATTTCTATGGCAGATTTACAACTTCTTAACAATCACTTGTGGAGCAATTACTGCAATTGTAGGCATATGTAACTTGCCTATAGCAGTATCTTCTAGTATTACCCAGTAAAACTTCATTAACATTGGAATTTGATAAGTAGTACTGGGGTATGTAAGCCATGCTATTCACCCAAATCAGTTGTCACTTTATTTCAAAAGATTAATCAATGAATGCTTCAGAAAAGAAGGTTGGATTGAAGACTTTTGTTTGAATTTGCATCCACATGCATGATACAGTCTTGTTGGCAAATTAGCAAAATAGCATTTGCTAGTCTGACTGCGCCTTTCAGGTTGTGTGTGTGGATGACTGTTCCAAACCGCAATCAGTTCTGGGAACTTTATCACTTAATTTTCTAACAAAGATGTACTGGCACAGTAAAACTTCTATAGGCCTGTGAGTACTTCAGAAGAAGATTTCTTATGACAATATTGTGTCACAACAAGTACAAAGTATAATTTTTTTCAATGCTGTAATCCATTACAAAGGTAAGTTTTTGGGGAATTGTGTAGCATAAACCATCATCTTTTCATCTTTGAATTGGGTCCAGTGCATTCTGCTGCATTATCTTTTACTGGAGAAAGATCAGATGGATTAATGCATTATTAAGTCTGCGCCATATGAAACAAGCTATCAATGAATTGGGCACATCTGCCATAATGTTTATAAAAGGGTGTTTAACCTGTTGAATAACTACAAATCACATGTGCAATGAAGCATGTCTGTGATAGCTTTTCACACAATGGGTATAAAGGTGTATGATCCGCTGCACTTTACAGTACTTCAAGAGGTTTTCTTCTGAATAATACCTTCCATGGGGGAAAACCACTGTGTTTATATGTAACCAAACTCATGGTGTATACATCTTTATTTTTAACCCAGAAACCTTTCTGAGAAAACCCATGATTGATTTACTGACAAATGATACATTATGGTCTGGAGCATGCCATTAAAAGCTTCTGGAGTATTTAGGAGAATTTTAGAATACATGTACATACTTGTAATTCAATGTACATTACAACGGTTGTACAGCATGTAATATAAAAATGCTTTATATTATGTACATTTACTGTACTATATTGAAAACAATAATTCTACTGACAGGCTTTTTAATCATTTTAACTGTTCTCCTCTTGTTTCACCTGGATCAAAAAGAGTTGCAATGTATTTTAAGGAATTGTAGACTAAAGCTCAGATGTGTTTTTGTGTTTGCTGAGAAGTATTAAATATCAGTGGAGGTTTTGCACAGTGGTTTTATAACTGCTGTCGAAAACAGTGCCTTGTTTTCTACCACTGCATGACCTTTGTTCACAAAAATTACCACTTGCCTGCCAGTGGGCAGGTCAGACATCATGATGCTCAGGGTGTAGCCATGGCAACAGCCAGTTCCCTCCTATTGCTTGTTGGCCTTACCGCAAAACTCCCAGACACAGAGTATCTGTACAGTTGTACTTCTTGGCTGTACTACTGTACATGTCTGACAGTCGCAAACTCACAGATATCAGGGTACTGTAAAACATGATATATTCGCGGTATGAAAATTTCATGAATTGGAGCCGATCGCCTTTCTCGCAGCAAGAAATTTTTGTGAATTGCCACCGGCATCCAATGCATATTGTGTAGAAAAGCTCTTTCGAATGTTGACGCTCGCGAAATTCACGAAATTACAAATGCACGCGAACATTCCTCGTTTTACAGTACTTGCCTAGTAGCTTTCACATGTACCGAGAGTGCTTAGTTTGAAACACGATTGTAATGATGCGTCACTAGAATCAAGTTTCAAATGAAAGCATTGTTGCCACCGTGTGAATGCAAACTGGAATCGCGGAGGGTGATCCGAATCGTAATTTCAGTCATGTTTCAAATGACGGTCGGGAGGTGTTTTCCATCATGTTTCACCGGAATTAAGCAGCAAATGACCGTGTGAACACAATTGAACTCCAATCGTGTTTTAGGGGGTGGATGTGTGAAAGCAAAGAGTGTCAGCATTTTTTTTTTTTTGGCTCTTTTTTGTTTTAGCAGGCCATGATATGTTGTACCTAATGTTATGGCGAAGTGAAGCTCTCAGGAATGTGCACTCTGGCCCTTTCGAGGGCAGGGATGTAAACATTTCACTGTTTGATGAACACTAGTATTCCACCTAGACTACAGAACCATAGTTGTATCAGACACAATAATGCACTGTGAATCTATCTGTGTCCCCAGTGGCAAGACCATGGTTGATGAGATTGGAATACAGAATCCAAGGGAAAAGGCAAGGGTCATGCCACATGTGAAATTCAGAGTGGGTTTTTATTTTTGATTTCTTTAGTTGGTGTTGTTTTATTGCACTTAATACTTTCAGCCATGAGATATTTTGCTCTTTGCTGTCATTCCTTCATTGAAGTGCATCAGGAATCGGGACATCCCATTTGTCTTTGGCCGTACAGGAACTGCTATTAAGTTTAAGCCGTAAAGTATCAAGAGGGCTTTTTACACTTGCAAATTTTTGCTTAGTCCCGTACCAACAGTGGGGCTAAGGTTGGTACCGGACTTTTCTTAGCCCACTTTCTGTTTACACTTGTTTTTGCGAAAGTGGGCTAGCCCCACCGATAATCCCGTACTATCTGGCTCTGCAAAATAGCAGGGTTAGCAAGCGAGTGTAAACAGAATGAAAAAATGATCCTGGGCTAAGCGACGGAGACAAAGTCCGACCCCCACTGACCAATCAGAAACGAGGTAATCAAGTGCTGCCAGTGCGTGCGTGTACTTGTACAGTGCACAGCGTAATCATGAATATTCATGTGGTTTGGAAAGTATGGGGCTAAGAAATACGAGTGTAAAAAGGTCAGTTTTCTCCTTAGCCCAGGACAAGAGCTTAGTACGGGATTTATTGGTGAGTGTAAAAAGCTGAAAAAAATTGGTACGGGACTAACGATAGTCCTGGGTCAGAGAAAGTACGGGGTTAAGAAACACAAGTGTAAAAAGGACTAAGGGTGATGATGATGGTAGAGGGTTGATCATGATTGCTCATCTTTTGATTCACAATGTTGTATTGTGCTGCAGGAGAACATGTTCTAGGTTTATGTGTGAGAATGTTGACAGCATGCAAGAAGTACCAAAGTATTGTTTTACTTTCTTTAGACTTCCACTGTATTGAGGATGATGCCTGAGTTTAAATAGAGGGAGAGGAGATAGAGGAAAACGAGATGTAAACTTTGAAGAGGAGAAGGAGGATCCATGCAGAAGAGAGCACTTTGAAACCTGGCTGTGACATTGTACACGATAGATCAATTTTCATTCCCAATTCCGCCAAAATCCCTGCTTCTGCAGTGAGCGTCCTGAAAACTTCGCTTGCAGTGAAATACATATGCCTCGTTTATTCAGGAATTATTGTTACCTGTTGAGACACATATAATACCACATGTCCCCCCAAAAAATTACAGTCGGACTTTCTGCAATAATGACTTTAAAAATGGTGAATGAATAAACATGCATTTTCAAGGTGTGAAACTATAACTTTAATATTGCGTACATCTTACAGAAAACCCCACTCGATTTGCTTCAGTGGTCGCAGAGAAATTTGGATCTTTGTAGAGCCTCTCCCTCTGAGTTTTGTCCATTGTGTTCACACCTTGCAAAATGGCAAGAGCATCCTAGTGCTAAACCTGGAAGAACGTATCCATGACACGCTTTACAATGATTCATGTTTCTCTGTGACCACTTAACCAAATCAAATGGGATTTCCGCAAGATGTAGTTAAGAAGTTATATTTTCATTCCCTGAAATACCCATTCAGAATGTTTGAGCACTTTGAAAGTTATCAATGCGGAAATCCAGTTGTAATTTTTTTTTTTTTTTTTTTTTTTGGGGGGGGGGACATACATGTACTGTATTTGACATGCTGCATCTTCCTGATTGCTCTGTGTTGTAAACTCCCTGAGTTTTAACGTGTGACTGTTGGCATTCCTACTATCATCAACCTTGCCTTCATGTTCTGGTGTTATTATAATGAAGTATGGCTCATGCCACCCATCTCATAGTGCTTACATCATTCCTCCCCCAGTGGTTGACTATGCAGTGGTATGGAAAGTAAACACTACCTAGCGTGAAGTGACGTCATCTTGCAAAATCTCGGCGAGCAGACTTGTATACTAAATGGACCTGACCATGCGTCAAAGCTCCAGACAAATTAGTCTTTGCCTGTTTCTTGGAAAACATATCGTCAAAAGAAGCCCCCCCCCCCCCCATTCCTTTGTAGTACCACAGGTGAATGGGGTGAGAGGGGGATGGGGGAGGATGGGAGCACTGCAAATGAGTAAAGTGCTGTAAGACTGATGTCGGAGCAAAATTCAACCTGCCACTATGCTTTCAGTGTGCATACGCGTACATGAGCCGCACATACATTATTTATCCAGTGTCGTACTCATCCAATTGCGAAACTGTTATGCATGATTTTTTTATCAATTTAGAGAGGAGTGCAGGTAATGCATTTATGCCTTTTGCCTTGTTAGAGGCGGATCAAGCTCTCGGCAGTGAATGGCCACGCTGATGAATAGAATTAATTTGTGGGTTTCATTCATGCGCATCACACAATCCAGCCGGCAACTCTACCTTTTTTTATGAATGAAATGTTTTTCTGACCGTGTGGTTTACTGAGGCACACCGGCACAGTGCAGGCATCCCAGTCACTACACACACACAGTGAATTCATTAAGCTTCAGATTTAAAAGACATTTATGAATGACATGTATATTGTATATTATTCACAGACATGGTTGTATCAAACTTTGTGTCTCCCCCTCCCCCCCCAAAAAAAAAAAAATGGGGAAAAAATGGGGAAAGAAAGGTACTAACGGTATCATGGGCAAAAAACATATATTTTGAACAGTTTAATGTAAAGGTTTGCAGAAGTTATGATGATGATATTTGTTCCTTGAATACAAATGATCTTATATTTTCTTCATCTTCTTTTTATTGCATCAGAAATTGTAATGATGACAGCGATAATTTGGATAATGGTTATTGTGATTTGTAGGATTTTTTTGTGATAGCAGATTATTGTTTGGTTTCTTGTATATTCGCAACATTTGATAGATGTACACTTGTATCATGTACATGATAAGTATCGAATACAGGAATATTTTTTATCATTGTTATTTTAAAGCAGAGTGTGTTTTCATTTAATTGATTTCATTGTGATCAACAGAAAATGCGAGGATTACAATATATTTTCATGCAAGCTTTATACTTTGATGTATGTTTATGGTATTTTTTTTTTTGTGCAGTACGTTGGATGCGTGGAGGTTAAGCAGTCCATGAGAACACTACCCTTTGAGGATAGAGGCCAAGTCACAAAGTGAGTATCATTTTTTTTTTCTCATCCTCATTTCTGACAAGACCAAATGCTAGGTCAAAAAGCGTCTGGTTCAGTGTTGGGTGGTGGTTTGAAGAAGTGAAGGAAATCAAAATGGATGCGGTTGGGGATGTGCTCGCGTTTGGTGTAACATATTGAGGTACAGTCAGGTGCTCACAAGTGATGATGATAACGAATTTATTAGCTCACCTGAGCCAAAGGCTCAAGTGAGCTATTGCGATCGCTCTTCGTCCGGCGTCCGTCGTGCGTCGTGCGTCGTGCGTCGTGCGTCGTGCGTCGTGCGTCGTCCGTCGTCCGTCGTCCGTCGTGCGTCGTGCGTAAACTTTTTACATTTTCATCTTCTTCTTGAAAACCCCAAGACCGATTTTCATCAAACTTGGCAGGTAGCATCCCTAGGGGGTTAGGAACTCAATTTGTTAAAATGGGCACCATGCCCCACCCAGGGGGCCCCCAGGGGGGCCCAAACCCCCCAAAATTAAGGAATCTGTAAAAATCTTCTTCTCTAGAACCAGAAGTGATAGAGCTAAGTTAATAATATGAGTTAGTACATTGATGACTGTAGTTTCAAGTTTGTTCATGGCAGAATCAGGGGTGCCCCCCTTGGGACCCAGGGGAGGGGGGTGGGGAAGGGTTCTAATGGGGCCTAAATTGTACATTTTCATCTTCTTCTTGAGAACTCCATGACCCATTTTCACCAAACTTGGCAGGTAGCATCCCTAGGGGGTTAGGAACTCCATTTGTTAAAATGGGCACCATGACCCACCCAGGGGGCCCCCAGGGGGCCCAAACCCCCCAAAATTAAGGAATCCGCAAAAATCTTCTTCTCTAGAACCAGAAGTGATAGAGCTAGGTTAATACTATGAGTTAGCACATTGATGACTGTAGTTTCAAGTTTGTTCATGGCAGAATCAGGGGTGCCCCCCTTTGGACCCAGGGGGGGGGGGGGGGTGGGGGTGAGGAGGGGTCCTAATGGGGCCTAAATTGTACATTTTTATCTTCTTCTTGAGAACCCCATGACCCATTTTCACCAAACTTGGCAGGTAGCATCCCTAGGGGGTTAGGATCTCAATTTGTTAAAATGGGCACCATGCCCCGCCCAGGGGGCCCCCAGGGGGCCCAAACCCCCCAAATGAAGGAATCTTTAAAAATCTTCTCTAGAATCAGAAGTTATAGAGCTGAGATAATACTATGAGTGAGTACAGTAATGACTGTAGTTTCAAGTTTGTTCATAGGAGATCCAGGGGTGCCCCTCTTGGGGGTGGGGGGGGGGGGTGGTTGGAAGGGTCCAAATGGAGGCCTGAATTGTACATTTTCATCTTCTTCCTGAAAACCTCATGATGGATTTTTGTCAAACTTGGCAGGTAGCATCCCTAGGTGGTCAGGATCTCAATTTATCAAACTGGGCACCATGCCCCACCCAGAGGGCCCCAGGGGGCCCCAATTCCCCCAAATTAAGGAATCTTGAAAAAATTGGGCCCTTATTGTACATTTTCATCTTCCACTTGAGAATGCCTCGTCAAATTTTGGTAGAGCTGTGAATAATTTAGATTAGTGACTGCGTGAAAGGTGAACTTGCGATACTCAGGTGAGCGCTAGACCCGCGGGTCTCTTGTATCAATCAGTATGGCCTCTGCTGACTTCAACACTTCTTGATCAGTTTCTTGTGAGTGCAATCAGCAATCAAGACAGAACTTTTGAAAGCAGTATTCCACCATTCTCATTATTTCTACAGCTGTATATGCTGTATACTGTATATGCTATTTATTTCGCGGGGGTTTTATTTTCGCGAATTTCGCGAGTCAGGAGCTATTCGCGAAATTAACAACACGCGAAAATATTACCTTCCAAAATGAATCCCTTGCCTTGATGATACGAACATTTCAGTACTAGTATACCATGTCATGGCTTACCGAACAGACCATACTGGCTAAGCTTGTTTACGTACATATAGCACGTCCACGTCTACTTACGAATACTGTAGAGAGCCAATCCATTATCGCAAGGGGACCACTCGTCAGAAATCTAGCGCGATGAACTTAACCACTTCAAAAATGTTGAATTCTAACTTACTAGGTTGCAGAGTTTGGTAAGTTTTTTTTCATGCAGTGTATAACTAGTATCATTCTTATTTGCTAGTAAGTTGAAAATTCACACTTTCTTTGCCACTTCATATTTTCTCTGGTCCCCCAATAGCGAATTCAACCACTCGCGAAAATTTATGTACGCGAAAATTATAGCGTATACAGTAATATATGCCATACTGATATACAATGTATAGTGCATCTAATTTTTCACGAATAGGGACTTCCCAACAATTTCGTAAGTGGACAAATTCACGATCAATGAGTGCGAGTAATCAATGGAGCATTGTATACATGCATGCTGCATTCATGTTAGGATGAGAGGTGATATTTTTGTATGTTGTTGAATTTGTGAAAAGCAACGCGTTTGCAAAACTTGGAAAATAATAACCATGCGAAATATATGGCACATACAGTAGTCCTAGAAACTTATACTCTGAATGTAATGTGGCACTCTTTTGCTTCCCCTCAGCCGGAATTTCCTTTGAATGAAAAACATGCAATGAATTTAGGCTATGATACATAAGTTTCAATTCATCACTATTGATTATAGACCTGTAGGATGCAAAGAATTACATCATTCCAGGAAGTTGAATTTCGATCCCACACATGCTCAGTAAATGATGCACGCAAGTATTGATCCAGTGCTTAAGTCTTGGAAGAAAAAAATTGCTCAGTATTTTACACCCTTTGGTTGAAACTGATGTAAGTTGGTTGAAATTGATGTAAGTGGAATATCGGAAGAGATGTTCAAAGCTTTGGTCTAAGCACTGATTAAGCTTATTTTAACGCGAAAGCATGTAATTTGTGTGCATTATACTATCATGAAAATGTGAATAGTTTTTGCTGAGTCTTTAAATAAACAGAGACGTCAGGTCAATATGAAGGTCACACTCGATGAAAAGGAAGTGCATAAAAACACAGTATGATCTAAATTTGACACTGCTATTTTGATACACAGTGCCATTGCCAAACAACTTGTTGTGGAAATTTTTTAGGTCTTGCTTGTCAAAAAGGGTTTCTTCATTCAAGTAGGATAGGTTGATGACATTGATTCAGAGTGTGTTCTGCTCTGTCACAGGCAAGACATGCAGTCTATGCATATCTACCTTTGCTTTTTCAGTGTATGTACCTCGTGCCAATAATTCACCGTAAAGATTAAAAAGAACAAGAAGCTAAAAATAGTCATCATGGCTAATTTTTTCCTAACACTTGTCACTATATTGTAAGGCAGTGTAATGATTTTTAATTAGGATATTACTAAGATTATGAAAGATCAATATCAATGCAGCTAAATCTTCACTGTCCAGCTAATGGGCAGATAGTGATTTACCGTATCATAAATTTAAATAATGAGTTTATGCCTGTTAAGGTATTTGTGTCATTAAAGATAAAGATGCAGCAGTATTTATACTGGTTAAAATTAAGAGTTCAGTATTTATACTGGTTAAGAGTTCAGTAATTGAGTGATGTGTCAATTATTTCTAAAAAGAAGATCATTATCAATGCAGCAATGTGTTGAAAAGAAGTATAGTCAGTGGGCAGATGGTCTATTTGTCTAGTATGTCTACAATTTGTAGTATGTTGTGTTTTCCATACATGAGATCACAAAGTGTTGTGTTCACGGTAAAGGGTGTAACTTTGAATTTTTAGCCTTTTGGCCCACCCTGAACACATAGATTTACAGATCTCAAAGATTTTTTCCCATGTGAGTCACCTTATGAGTAGCCACCTTGGGTAGCATAATCAGGTCCAGGTATTGATGCGTTTTGTTTTGACAGTCACATATGTACCCTAAAAGTGACTATTTTGTTGCATTGAAATTTATATAACATTTTTGAAATGTTAGTAATTTTCTACAGCAACTGCAGAGATCTAATTTTTTATGTTAAAAGCATAGTTGTATGGTCAATTGAAATGACCAAATTAGTTTGGTGTGCATCTGGCCCTTTATTTTCGAATACTATGACTTCAAATTTGAGGTTTCGGAGGCTTCATTTTCCGTTAACAATTGTTTACAAACTTTGATGGACAGTAATGATCAGTGGGTGTGTTTTGGTTACTTTCTTTTATGCTGAAAATAGTAAGGTACATCTAAACTTTAGACTTACATCAAAGTTTACTTGATTCTAGGGCTATTTGAAATTTTGTGATAATTTGATTCCATCAAGTGAAATTTCCGTTAACAGTTTTGAAGCCTCCGAAACAAAGTGTTTGGTCAAATGATATGAATATAGATAAGAGAAGCGACCTAATCTATATGTCAAAATGTAGGATATGGGGCCCTAACCTAATAGACCAAAAATAGTTAAGATCCGCCAAACTCTCTGAAAATAGGAGACAATACAAATTTTCCGTTAACACGTGAAGCCTCCGAGACGCATTGAA
This sequence comes from Diadema antillarum, assembly GCF_040938485.1. Classification (NCBI taxonomy): domain Eukaryota; kingdom Metazoa; phylum Echinodermata; class Echinoidea; order Diadematoida; family Diadematidae; genus Diadema; species Diadema antillarum. The sequence continues at coordinate 962,999 of NW_027272008.1, forward strand.
GCCTCCGAAACAGCAAAAACATCTAATTTGACATTTCTGATAAATTCTTTGAGTGTCTGCCCCAAATTATGCCATGAAATCATCAACAGACATGGACAGACAACAAAAATGATAAAAACATTATGATACTGCAATAATTTTTTGAGCCAATACACTTTATAGAGAAAAAGTGGTTTCGGAGGCTTCAAACGGATGTTAACACTGCATTTTTGTGATTTTCTCTGGACAAAATCAAATTAGATTTATTGTTCACCCACCCAATGATTGCTTATGGCATATCTAAAGATATTTAATCACATTCACAGGCCTCGAATTAACCGACGGCCACCGACGGCCATGGCCGTCGGTGCCCCTCTCGTTGGCCGCAATGCCTTTTGTTTTTTGATCAAAGTTACGGCCAAAAAAAATGTGCCCTTTTTCTTGGGGCCGTGGTGCCCTTTTAGAATGAAAGTTATTATTTATGACGTATGATATGCCCTTTCTCAAAGTCTCTTTAAAGGACAAGTTCACCTTCATGTACATGTGGACTGAGTGAATGCAACAATATTGGTAGAACTCATCAGTGAAAGTTTGAGGAAAATCCGACAATCCGTTCAAAAGTTATGAATTTTTTAAGTATCTGCGCAATTACTGCTGAATGAGAAGACTACTACAGTGTGTGATGTCACATGCGTACAACGATATAATGAAAATAAAAAGAGAATTTCACAAAATTTTACTTTTTGAATAAAGTGCACCTTTCTTGGACTTGTTACTGAATGTATGTTCAGGAAAATATTATTCCCCTTGCCTTCTGAAAGAGAGAAGTCGAGTGTTCTTTTGTTATGCGAGAAAAGTGAAAATAAGGTGAATTTTCTTTATACTTTCTTTATACCGTTGTACTCATGTGACATCACAAGCTATAGTAGTCTTCTCATCCAGCCATGAGTGAGCAGAAACTTTAAAAATTGATAACTTTTGAACGGATTGTTGGATTTTCCTCAAACTCTCACTGATGTGTTCTACTAATATTGCTGCATTCACTCAACCCACATGTCTATGAAGGTGAACTTGTCCTTTAATAAGCTTGAACAACTTTCCTGATCTCAAATATCATACCTTCAGTTCACTCGCTTCCCGATATATCTGATTCAAACTCAAAGTATCTTTCCGAGATACGAGACGACGTGTACGTACATGTACGCCCGACCGGCTTTTACCGTCCCGACTGCCTCCGCAGCGCAGCGGCCGCGAGTATGTACTAGCTAGGCAGCGCATATTCAGATAGAGTAGTAAAGAGTGAACTCCAAGTTCACCAAGAAAAAAGAAAAATCCCACGATGCCAAGGTGTGCCAGACTGGGGAATGGGGAGGGGTGGAGAGAGAGAGAGACCAATCAACAGAAGAAACCGCGCGTACTGGCGCATTCTTGGAAGTCATGAACTGTCTGTCACAGACTAATCATAGCAATCTACACGCGCGCAAATTCCTTTGCCTTGTGGTTTTGCCAGCCAGCTGTCGGAATGTGCTTTGAAGTTTCATGGCAGCCTGGCCTGGCTGGCCTGAAAGGGTGTCGAGTTTCAATCAATACCTACTGTTGTTTTATTCCTGTTTTAAAAAATGTCGTTTCACCTGATAGAAACGCGGAGATCGGGAATGTGTTACAGCTGTAGGGAAGAGGTTTTTGTTGTGTGTTGCACTTTGTGTGTGTGTGTGTGTGTGTGTTTGTTTGTTTTTCTCGGTTTGTTTTTCTTCTTTCTTTTTTCATAAACACCAAACATGCCCTTTCCAATGTGGCCTTGGTGCCCCTCTGACTGACTTAAGTGCCCTGGCCTCTTGGAAAAAGTGCCCTTTTCTAAATGGCCTTGCCCCTCCAAAATCCTATTTCGAGGCCTGCATTCAGTTTTCTGGCTGCTTTGTTTACTCACCAATATAGATTTACTATACGATTTACCTATTTTTCTTAAACAGTGCAGACGTGTCACACATAACTCACCTTTTCATTCAGCAATAAAATACGAGCAGATGAGGATGTTGCCCCACAAATATGTTTAAACAGTGTATATCAACCAAAAAAGACACAATTTATCCATCACTTTCTACATAACATACATGATTTTCATGAAAACATAAGGCATACCAAATTAATTTTCCAGATGTTTCGGAGGCTTCATTTTATGTTAACAGCATGTAAATGGAATGTTTTGATTACAATTGTGTAATTCTAAGTCCATCAAATAACTGTTTGGACTGAATGAGACGTAATGATTCCTCAAGCAAGGTGTAGATAGTTGAAATGTATGAAAAGCATTTATTTTGTAGGTTTCCTTTTGAAACAATGGAACAGGCTAGATATTGTGAGTAATGAAAATGACTTCCAGCTTGCGTGCATGCCCACATCATGCAACAGTAGTGCAACAAAGCAAGTAGTTGTGGATACATCAATGTTCTTAAGTTGGATAACTCATTTTTACTCTTGAGAGAAGTTGAAGTGTTGTGACCATATTTGTATCACTCTTTTGACTGGTTACACTTTGATGATGAGGACCAAACAATTACTTGATTATTTAGTGTTAAATACACTTTAAAAAAAAAAAAGAACTGAACACTATTCCTGTCCTGAAGATTCAAGGACTTTAATAGATGGTTATTCAAGAGGGAAGCATACACTTAACTAAGAAATATATTACTTTTGAATTTAAGGTTGTATCTTTTATGCATGATCAAGAGCAAATGGTGGAAAATATTTTTTGGATTTTTACACTTTCGACTCGCTATCATCTGAGTGTAATAGTTTCAAAACACAATCTTTTACATGTCCATTCATAACCCATTGACAAATCCATTCCATTGTTACTCACATGGCATTTGTTTTGCCATACTAAAATCTTGACTTTTTCAGCTTTTCATTTCTTAACAAGTTCTTTGGCTTTCATTTCCAATACTTATTTGGAGGAAAGAAATTAATCAATAAATTTGTGAGTGGATTTGAAAATAGCTAACGTCTTGCAGATTATCATTTCTGTGGTGTGACTTGGATCACAGGGTACTGTTTTGGAATTTTGACATTTGATTACTTCATTCAGACAGGTTTTCATGTCAGTCTGTATGTCAGATCTAATGCATGCTAGGTGCAACACAATCTTGATACTATACCCTATTTTCCATACTTTATCATGCTGGCATGGACCACTTGACTATTTTTGATTTAACAAAATGAAACATCTCTTTGCATACACGTGTGAGACTCTATGACATGTTTGCGGATGTAGTTTTCAGTGCAGTAAATGGACAGTAATGGTTGGGATAGGATTGTTTATAAATGACATATAGACCTCTACTTATAAATAGCCTGTTGTCATGGGGTACATGTACATGTAGTTTACATGGGTGGGTGACTGGAGAAGTTATGTTCATGAAGAACAATATTGAAATGATTGAAATCTTTATAATCTGTTTAGTCCTGGCTTTTCTGGAAAAAGTTACAAGCCCCTAACTATTTTGAAATTCAAAGGGTTAAAACTGTAGTCTGTGGGTTTATATACTATTTAAAACATACTTGTGGGTTTCTAACAAACTTAAATATTGAAACACATTTGCTGCTTTTAAATTTTTTGCTAAAAAGGTTGTCATTTTTAGAAACAGTAAAAGTTCTGTTAGCAATTTCTCAATGTGTACCTTCAAAAACAGGCCTCCTAGCTGTCACAGGAGTCACACAAATTGGAATTTTATAAAATAACTATAAAAAAGAAGCCTTTGAAGAATTAATAAATCAAAAATTAAATTATATGAAACAGGGGTGACTTGTATAACACATAAAAATAAAGTAAAATTCTAACTATCATATATTCCGTTATAGGAAACTATACATTTGGTCAAGTTTTTTTGTTTAATTCAAATTCATACACAGTCATGGGTAGGGTATGTACATTTATCTTTTCAACAGCGATTCAAAAAGATGAATGGGATCTTGACCATTTCAATTTCTATTGAGCTCCATGATAATATCACCAATATATTGATTATTCCAACTCCATTTTGATGATGACAGTTTGATGATGACCCTTACATGGAATGGCTGATCGGTGTTTAAGATTGCTGTTCTATGACCATGATCACTGCATTTGATAGCTGTAGCAGGGGATATCAGGCATGGTCCATATGCAAAAGAATGTTTATTTAAAGCCTTTTTTCCCCTTTCTATATTTTACAATGCTATGTTGTAATCTAACCGTCATGCCATGACATAGTCTATTTTCTATCCCTTTCTCATCAACATTCGAAATTGATTTCACATTAAAACAATTATGATGAGTGGTTTAGGTCAATATACATCCCACAAACTGCACTTAAAAGCAAGCAAGCATAATCTTTACATTAAGTCTAGCTACAGTTCTAACTCATTGAAAGTAATTCTTACTGCATTATGATGAAAAGTTTGACAAATGCATACAGCTGTACGTGTGTAGCCTAATCATGTTCTGCATTGCCAAAGTCATGCATATATGCAAATACAGTGTATGTATACAACTGAGCATAAAGATTTAAAATATTTTTCTTTGTCTCTTGACATATATGTTGGAAAGTCTTTTTTCTGCATACAAGTAAATACTATTTTACATGTTACAACATTGTTAGTTGTGTATTTGGAAACAATCAGCTGCATTAATGTACTTCATATCACCTTAAAATGGACCATTTTTGCATGTTAACAGTTATGATGAAGCCTCCGAAACATGCATTGCTGCTAACTTTAAGCCGCAAAAAAAAAAAGAAAAAAAAAGATGTTCCTAATCAGTGTACTTTTATTGCTACTGTTGCAGTTCCCTTTAGAATCATATTGCCTCATGTAATGTCATAAATTTGAACTTAGCATTGCTCAAAGTGTACACAGTTTGTTAATCACTTTTGTGGAAGCCAATTTCCTTCTAATAATAAGTATGAAGGGTAAACAATATGCACTGCCATAAAATGTACATCTGTATACTGTTATTCACATTTTATTGATGCCCTGTCGTTATTCTAGAAAGTAGTGATAGTTGCTTACTGTAGTTTTATTATTTTAAGTGAATACAAGACTAGAACTTTGTGTTAGCAGTTTTGAAGCCTCCGAAACACACTAGTTTGTTAACTGAAGCCTCCGAAACTCACAAGTCTGAAAATTTCAACTTTGTCAAAAATAATCGAATTTCTTTGGGATTTTGGTTGATAAATGTTTGTTACCAAGAGATAATTTAGGGCTATGTTTAGAGTGGCTCTTGCTTCTAGAACATTCTTTTAACTTAAAAATAGTTTGTCAGGTACCATTTTTACCTTGGAATTTGAAGTTCACATCCAAATAATTGCAAGAGCGAATATCTGTTGGGGGAAAAGTGTTTTGATATTTCAAATACACATTCACAGCAAATGAAAAGTTGCATTACATCCACCATTTATCTTCATTTGGTTGCTGTGGGTAACCAAAACATTCTTGTTGTTTTTACCTAAATTTATCTAAAATTCCATAATAGTCACTTCATTTTTCATATTTAGCCAAAGAATTAAGCTCTGGAATGACAAAATATTGAAAATATAGACATTCCTATATAAAATAAAGGCAAAGATAAAAATGGAAACACAACTTTAATTTTTGACCCTTGCCACATCAAAGTTACACCCTTTACTGTGAAACTGACCGTATACCATGTGTAATGTTTTTTAATCAGCATTGTGTTGATTGAAATACCAAACAAGCCAGAGTCCAGTATGTTCAGTAGCAATCTTTTACTTGACATTGCTTTTGAAACAAAGAGGTCAATCCTTCTGGCCATCAAGTTGCTGTCCAGTGATTTCCTTGAAATGTTCACCAACACGAGTTTCACCATCTATTCCAGGTATCTTAAATATCTTTATACAAATGAATGGAGAAGATTCACATTCTTTTTATGTCTTGCAGTGTCCCCATAACATACTTGAGCTGCAGATACTAGAGGATTTAAATTCAAATGTCCTCCATGCCATTGGAAATATAATACAGTACTGCAAGAACTTTACAAATGTCTGTCTTGTAAGTTGTATAGTAAGAAGCAAAACTCTTTGCAATAAGTTGTCTGTAACAAAAAGCATAAGCTTGGTGTCTGAACTGAATATGTACAGTCATGCCAAAGATTACCAAGGTCATATTATATATTTAGTGCCTCCTACAGTGTATTAACAAGCACCACTGTTATCCATGACATTTTGACAGGATAGGCCCTTGATAAGAGCACGCATCACCACAAAAGCCTCTAGAAATCAATGCTAGTTCTATACAACAACCATAAAGTTTGGCAACAAAATATAAGAGTACAGGTGTACATACTGTAGGCCTACATATTTGCATATCCTCATAAACTGTGAATTCATTTTCTTCCCAAGATGCTGTTTAAAATTGTAAATATCAAATACATGTACATGTAGGCCTATGTACATGTACATGTATATATTTTATAGTTGATCTTTGTCGTCTGAGCTGTATGAAAAACAAAAATCAAACACCCAAATATTTTGACAATTACAATGTTTGCTGTCACTATCAAGAGATCTACTTGAATAAATACAGCTGTATCACAATCCTTAAAATTTATTATACTGTACCACTGCAATCTAAAGAAAATATAGAGTTCAAACCTTCACTCACACTCAGGTTTTCACTGTTTTGAAGTATTTTGAGTTCATTTTCAACCTATAAATTCTCATCACTTAAGCCCTGTTATAACAGAGCCTTTCCAGAGTTATGTACCTCAACAACTTCTGGGCAATCTTTTTTTTTTTTAACCCTGCCTGTTAAAATGGTCCCCTCAAAATGTTGCTTGAACGTTGGCATGGTAACTTTTGCCGAATTCTACCCTAGTCAGCTAGTATAATTACCCTGACATTACCACAACAACCCTTTTGTTAAAACACTCTCGTGTTAACATTCCCTTGATACACTCAACACGCATCAAATTTACAATAGCCCAAACAGAATGACACCCCGCACCCCAAGCACGTGCATGGATTGTTAAACACCCCCTTCGCACATGAACAGATGCCTGGTAGGTTGTTTAGATCTCTACCCGGAGAAGGTTTTCAGTGTGTGTCTATTAAAACGGTACACCTTGCTCTCTCACCTATGTGGTTTTATTGCCCAAGGCGAGAAATTTTGTTCTCTGGATGTTATCCAGATGTTGTCGGTGTATCAGGGTTTGACATTCATTTTTACAGAATATCACAGATTCTGGCAGCATGTCATAGAACCATGCAGAGTACTCAGATTTTTAAACTGGAAACACTGTGCCTTCATAGTAACTACTTTAATATATACAGTGATTGTATGACAAAATCTTTGAGTGATCACTGAGGTCACTCCAGAATAAGCAAAAATTGAACATTTTCACTCTAAATTCATTCCAATTTCACTGTAATCTCACTCTATTCTGTTTATAACTCCTTTAAGAGTGAACATTTTCACTATTTTTTTTTAAAGAGAGAGTACGTACATGCATGCATTATGTTGTAACATGCTTTTTGACCCTGCATTCTCTTGAAAATGTCTTTTCCTTCCATTTCCTTGATTGACTGAGCTGTGGAATGCAAACTCAAGTGTTATCTTCCTTTTCTTGCCATTGTGTAAGCAAAACAGTGAAACTAAATTTCAAGAGGGATTATTTGAAATAACTGTCCTTCCATGGAAAAACTCATGTACTGTTTGTCTGTCATGCGATTTAATAAAACAGCATCTAGCCATTTGACCACTTGTATGTAGGTTTTAGGCACTGCTTGTGCTCCAGGAAGAACTGTAATGAGTTTATTTTTCTGGTCTCTGTAGTAAACCTGACTCTAGTTCTCAGCAGTACATTACATGCAGTAATGATTGAAGTATCTTTTAGTATAGGTTCAGGCTAAAAGTGTTCAGTCGGGTCTCATTTTGTTAGTATAGTCACATGATATCTTCCCAGGCATGTAATATTTCAATGATGCCTTGTTTTCTTCATTGCAAATATTTGCAGTGTGAGCATTTCAGGAAATTATGCATTTTTGTTTTGTGTCATAATCCTGACAAGATTGGCAATCCAGTCACAAATTTACCGTTGAAATCAAGGCAGGTTAAAGGGGAAAGCTAGTAACTGATCAGTGGGAATCAGTGCGAATGCTGGGGGATGATTGTTCCAATTCTTGTGGGATTCATTTAAGAATACATTATATATCTATTGCTGTGTGAAAATAATTTGCTTCAGAACGGTCTCATATTTAAGTAATGTGCAGCTTAATGCTCCGTCACTGACCAGGCATGCTAACCTGGAAACATTAAACTGCACATTACTTGAATATGAGACCATTCTGAAGCAAATAATTTTCACACAACAATAGATAATGTACTCTTGAATGAATCCCATAAGGATTGGAACAATCATCTCCCAGCATTTCCACTGATTCCCACTGATCAGTTACTAGCCTTCCCCTTTTAGATCATTGATGCAAGGGTTGAATTCAGTAAGATCTGAGATGAGCAGAATATTCACACTTTTGTTTACTTGGTTTTAGTTTGTTTTATTTGGCTAAATGTAAATATTTCCTACCTGTTGATAACAGATGATGCTATTGTGTATTCTTTTATGTGGGTAACATTTTTGTTTTACAGTCTCATTTCCCAGCACATGAAATGGCAAAGTGCTCCTATAGCATCAAGATATAAGTGTGCAGAATGTTTGAATTATAAGCTCATGAATGTAAGAAACCAATATCAGCAGATCAAAATGTCTTACATCCTCTCATACACTATGAGTACAAATTTATTATGATAATGGTAATAATATCATGGTTTATTGTTGAAATATAAAATAAAAATCCAGCAGCTCGAACACTGATATTGTTGCTTTACAGCAGACTCACAGAATTCACAACTAAAATCCATATACAATAACACTGAATATATGCATGAGAATGAAATATACAATGCAAAATTAGTACAAATACATATCAGACCCAAGCTTCAGTAATGGAATAGGTAAATTGTAGATAGCAAATGGTCAGCATTGACTGAAACCATCACCACAACATCCACTGCCACGTACAACTTTACAGTTGAGAAATTCAATATGATGTACAGTACATTTCTTCAGGATCCCATTTTTTTATGTACTAGTAATTGCAAGGTGTACATAGACAAGAATATGGATTGAGATTGATGTTCTTAAACCATTAAATGCTTAGAGCATGATAAAAATACTCATAAATTCTGTAGGATAAATATACACGTACAATGTCCAGTTGTAGAGTGCTTGACAAAACTTCCTTGAGTAAAAAGTTTTGTCCTCAATGGTCAATACCGAGAAATATACATGTACCTTTATAAGAGCCATGAATCACATTCAGAAAAGATTGAAAGTAGTCCTCCAAATTATGATTTTGTTTACAGAACTGTTTTGATGCACTATGGATGGTATGATTTCCAGCTCATCACCCCTAGCACTCTTAGAGACCTTATACCATGACTTTAATATGCCAATGTACTCGTTGTGGCTTGGTGGGGGGGGGGGGGGGGGGGGAGGGATCTGAACACTTATATGATAGACAATGTCATATTTTTTCCTCTGTATAGGAAGGATCTTGCAAGGAAACTTTCAGACTGCACAACATTATTACAAACTTCTTTTGACTGACACTAACACGATTAGAAGTATATCATTTTGACAAGTGTGTACTGGCAAAAACAGGAGGAAAAAAAACCCAGACTTCCTGGACTTATGGACAAAAGATTGCATACATATCCTCTGACCCACATGCACATCCATTCAAATCCCGTATCGGGGTAGAATGTCATCGATTCTTATCCGCTGGAATCCTTCCTCAGGAGCTAGAGAGTGAGCAGAGGAGGGCCGGAGGACAGTATTTCATGTCTGGCTTCACTAATGCCGGATGTAGGGCCCATGATATTTCTCTGCCAAATGCAGGTAACAAGATCACTGTGGTGGCAAGAGCAATCTGAACAGGAGGAAGGCTGGACGGAAGGGGATGGATTGGGGATGGGGTGGAAAAAGTGCCAAGACAGGCGAAAGATGGACACTACAATGATTGATGTAGAAGGAAATAGAAATTCCCCTCCAAAAAAGTTGCATGAGGAGAGATAAAGAAAGAGCGATGGGGATGTCAATTATCACATTTCTCCTTTCTCTTTCTTACTGCACTCACATGCTAGAGTTATTGGTATTTGTAGCATGTTGCCAAAATTTGATCTTGTTCACACATGCCCCAAAAAGACCACTTAGTTGCAAATTAAAGCGTGTTGTATCTCAAGACTGTGCGTGCCTAAATAACCAGAGTGTGACCCTGGGCACATCATCATTAATACAACTTTTTGATGATCATCTTTATACCTACAGTCAGTTTTTCTGTTTGTGAGAGGGCAACAAAATTTTTGCAGTGGTACTGTATTGCCAGTGGACAGTGGAGGTGTCCAGTTTGCCGTGGTTAATGAGGGCAGGTCTGATCTATGAGCTACAATGTTTTAAACACTTTAAAAAAACTGGCAAAATGACTTTGCATCGGTTATCTCCACAGAAATGCATTTTGGGCTCTAGTGCAGTTGCAATCACGCTTTTTTTCCCCAGCATTTCTAACCCCATAATGAAAAACTATCATCTGCCCAAATCTCCATGAAAGTTGTCTGGAAACCTTTGCAATTCTCTGCCAGAAGTGACTTGATGAAATATCCTTGGGTAAATCATCAGGCTCAATTAGGTGAAGAGTTGGTGTCAAGTTTAAAACTGGATGGAACTGTAGCATTAAATGGAAATACATAGATTAAACAATAATGCTAATAATATGTAGGGTAATACTATGTAAATTTGGTTAGAAATGATTGCTAATGAATGGGAATAAGATTTAGGCACTTTGGCAAATGTCTACCAAATTGCTGCTTATCACAGACAGAGCAGTGTGGCAGCAAGATTGCAAATGTTTTTATGCAGTACAGTACCTACCTACATTGTGATTGTACCTACATCTCTTATGTATCCCAACCAAATGCATTGCACTTTGCAACTTCTAGCGCCGGATAAGATTGCGCAACTGGCATCATGCACTACACAGCATCCTATGTCTGCTCTTGCAATCCGAGCGGATTGTGAGGCCCAAGAAATGTAAATGAGGGCATCTCTAATGCACTCACGATTGCTTTGCATACACAAGACTTTCATTATGTTTCTGTCCTATTTCCTCTCCTTCCAACTTCTCTGTTTCTGCATCCAAATTACATTGATGCTGTTTAATTGAAGGTGCGGAAGGAGAATGGAATAGGAAATACAAGGCTATTTCTTTGTGAATCAATTAGGGTGATGCAGTACCGTGAGACTGACTGTGAGTGTGATAGCATCTTATTGCACAAAGAGATCACATGTGTTCCTGTTCCATATGGCCTTTAACACTGATGGGAGATTTGCAGGCCCTAGGATGGCTTGATACACTATAAACACCAGTGATATCAATTTTAACATTGTTTTCAAAGATGGCTAACATTGTGTAAGGTACAATGTAGGAAAGTACTGTTCAAAATATCCAATAAATGTCTGCATTGTAGGATGTGAGTAGAACATTCATGGTGTATTTATTGTACATACATTGTAGTTATGTTACATGCATTATACAATGTGAGTGAACTGTCTACAATAGTGTACCTGAAATTTGAATGTACACAGTAGTGTACCAGAAATTTGAATGTACAGTTGGACATTCAATGTAATCCTGTCCTTGAATTTCAACTTTTAGTGAGATATATCTGATTTAGTGATAATTTGTGAATGTATTGTTTCTTTTTGCGTTTAACTTGTTGAAAGTTGTTCTTTTCGGGTGTGAGCAGGATAGCTGGCATTGAAAAGCTAAAAGCATTGGCAGTAATGGATATTTTTTAGCCAGTTTCTGAAGCAGATATCAGCAGGGCTATTGATGTAGAAATGTTCACTGCACAATCAAGAACTGAATTCTCTGCAGTAGTTTGAAGAAAGGCAACAGTGGAGTTTGAGCATACCTGCGCTGCCTCGATTTTGCGTGTGAACAGTTATTGCAAGATCATATTCCCCTGTTGATAGTCCATGCAATTCTATACTTATAAAGAAAGATAATATAGTGTATGTAGTGGCGCTGTATAAACTCTTTCTTGTTATTGTGGAAATGCTTTTTGTTTTCATTGATATTTTGTTATCCCAAGAAATGGATAGTCTCATAGGCTTTTTGTAACTTAAATATTCCTGTGTGTCTTTTTTTCAAAGAAAAGTTTGCTTTTTTTAAAAGCAAGTTTTGATTATGACAAAAGTACAGTACATATCATAAACAGGATTTACGGATAGTAGCATTACTAGTATCATTATTTTTTGTCTTTGTCCCATTTTTGGAGACTTGTTCTTTGAAGTCATGAAGGACACTAACTGTGACATCGACATGAGCATGTTGTTCTGGGACACTTGTGCTAAGCAGGAGCCTGTTGGGAACCACGTGTTTTCATAAAATCAAATGGTTTGAGTGGGTCAAGATATTCCTCGATTTGCCGATGAAGTGTTCCGTTTGCGCCCCTAGAGTGACAGTTGTCATTGATGTCTGGAGTCACACACACACACACACACACACACACACACATAGTCACACATACATGTTTAATTACTGACATCATTGTGATGGCTGGATCACCATGTAGTAGTAGCCAGTCCAGTCATGTGCGGTGGAGTACAGCTGTACTCCGTGGACACAATGTGCTTATGGAGAGCTCCAGGTTGCACAAAATATGCAGTGGCAGAATGTGTGGTGGATGGTGATGATATGCAGGAGGGACCATATGTCCCTCCAAAATTACAATGGGACCCTCCGCAATGATAACTTTAAAAATAGAGAATGAATCCAAATACAATTTCAGGGTATGAAACTATAACTTATTACCCACATCTTGCAGAAAACCCCTTCCAAATCGCTTTAGTGGTCAAAGAGAAATTAGGATTTTTGTAGAACATGTTAGGAATCCCTTCCCTCCAAGTTCTGTCCATTGTGTTCACACATTAATATGCAGTTTTAAGAGCATCCAAGTGCTACATGTATACTGGGAAGAATCACATCCACGACATGCTTCACAATGATTCACATTTCTTTGTGACCACTTACCCAAATTGAATGGGGTTTTCTGCAAAAATATTTTTAGAGCCTGAAATAGCATTCAGACAGTGTGATCATATTGGAAGTTATCAAGGCAAAAATCCGATTGTCATTTTTTTTTTTTTTTTTTTTTTTTTGGGGGGGACATACTGTATATCACAAATTATATCAAACTCCTCCCCCTACACCCTTTGTATAAAAGTGGTGCACAAAAAGGAAATGTTATGGGAGGGGAGGGGAGGGGAGGGGTGGGGAGGGGAGGGAATCTTACAAGAATCTCATCAACTTTCCCTTTAAACAATTGGCCCTGCAGTTTCAGCATTAAAAGTGGTATACAAAGTACAGCTGTGTATAAGGAAGTTACTTGCTTTCATCATGGCCATTATTAACACTCTATAGCTTCCTGCTGTTTTTGGGAAATTACTGATGGTATGACAATAGCTGCTTTTTAATGAGATATGGATCATAATATCCAAAACATTAAATTTGATGATGAATTCTACCATATTCTGTGGGGCACCTTGTGGAAGGTTACTTATTAATGTTACTGTGATAGTGAACATTTTTGCATTGATTAGTTTTTTTTTTTTCATGTTGGGCCATTTTCTATGAACTGTTAGATGCACTTTGATAATTTTGCAAATTAGATTGTTTTTGTACTTAATACAAGTCTGAGAAATAGTAAAATATAGCAGTAAACAACAGACATAAGTTGTCATTATTATGTAACAATTGATCATGAATGAGGCAAAAAAAAAAAAACAGCACAGAGAATGTTGTCAATGCATTACGGGATGCATACACTTTATGCAATATAAAAAAATGCTCTTTGTGTATAATTTTCATGGAACTGCTCTGAATTTAACAATAAAGTTTGTACATTACCATATTTCTTCTTTTTTTTTTTCTCTGAAAATAATAATATGCTGTCTCTGAAGTAGATTTCTGGACTTGTGTAATTCAGTTGAGTTTGAGTTTATTGTATGTGGCCATCAAGAAAGAAATCAAATGGCTATGAGCCTGCAATGACAGTACTGATCTACTGATATTTTTCAGCCCCCTCAGAGATGGAGTTTGCAAATGTTAACTCAGCTCTGACACCTTGGAATATTTGTTACAAAAAAGAGATACTCATTGTAATGGCACATTCAAGGGGTGTAATTTTTCTTTTTGATGTTACATCTGTATTTTGTGAATTGAGTTGTAAAATGTACATGTGTAATCCTGTTTAATATCATATGTGAAATTATGCTGTTTTAAAATGTTACTTATTTTACAAGCAAATTGCATAGAATATCGATATGTTTTGTCACTGTGTGTAAGCTTCCTCGGTTCAACCTGTGGGCTGCCGTTGTAGTTGTCTTTTAAACCATTATTGAAATGAATGAAATAGAATAAATAATTAAGTACTATCTGTAATATTTACTGATAGTTGGTTTCATGGCACACCATGTATTCTTTCTTAGCTGTGAGTATGGTCCTAAAAAAGACCTACACGTGTACATGTACTACTTAATCTCGATGTTTGGGTAAGCATGTTCTTCCTGTCCTTGGAAAATAGAACCTTTCGGGATTCGAAAATGCTATGTAACTGAAGTGAACAGATATGCAGTTTGAGAAATAATGTGATATTTCACGTACAGTACGCGCAATAAGAAACGCCTCCGTCAATTTCGTTTTCCAACGAAAGTTCGTTATCGATCCAGTAGCAACGAAATCTGGACGAAATTTGGACGAACTTTCGTTATCGATCCAGTAGCAACGATTCTGACGCTTTGTGGACGCTTTGTGGACGCATTTCACGCACGACCGCCCGCTCAATTCCGTTCGGCAAATGCGTTGCTCGTTCGGAAAATGCGTGTTCGGAGCTCGGCAGTTTCGTCCAAATTTCGTTAGAAGCGTCCGTGATCCAAGGCGCACATGGAATACACGTGTGTGTAGTGGCCACATCCACTAGCCAGCCGGCAAGAATCACACTGCAAGACTCAGCAAGTAGCACAGCGGTCGGAATGAGAACTGTAGACAGGTGTGGAATTCACCTGATACACATGATAATATTAAAATGGTAACATGTATACATATATCGATGCCGTTTTCATTGAAGCAATTTGTAAAAGTTTTAGTTTCCCTTACCCTAGCTGTAAGTACGGTACCGTTATCACTGCATTTCGTAAGTCACCTGATACATCACATCACATTTCATGCTGCTGGCTACGCTGCATGTAACCGTATTAACCAGGGAAAGTGCACGTGGTGGGAAAGGCGAGTGCGCCGTGTGTGCGTCGCCATTGCTATGGCATGGCTCGCTCGCCTGAACCACGTTCTGTGGGCTGAACCAGGCAGGTGAGACTGGCTGAACGAAACAGAGATATGTACGATGTACTAGTACGAGTTGGGAGTAGTTCACGTGGTGGGTTTTTTTTTTTTTTTTTTTACAAGCAGAAAATAAACAACTGTTGATCATGAAATAGACTAAATTACCAATCAGAGATCATTCGGGTTCACAGTATTTAAGAGAAATCACGCAATTTTGGCGAGCGGGAACCCACAGGAACCTTATCGTAGAATGCCGACCAAAAAGAAAATGGTTTCACTAAAATTGCGTGTACGTAAAATCCATTTGAGTATTAGAAAGAAAATTAACCCCCAAAAGAGGAAAAAAGAAATTAGAAGGATTTGTTCGCCGTTATTTGGTCATTAAATATATTTTCTTTCTTCAGCAATTGCGCGTTACATTGCCCGTTTTTTTATTGAATCAGAAAAGCAAAAAAAAAAATATATTTAAAACAAGACAATAAGTTTAATTCTTAGTTTCATATCGTTTATTTCTTTATTGGACAGAGAGATAATTCAGACGGTACGTGGAATTTTCAAAGCGACTAATTCTGACTGATTCTTAGTTTGACTAAGCTCTTTCTTTCTTTCTTTCTTTCTTTCTTTTTTTTGGGGGGGGGGGGTGAGGGTCATGTTCGTTGTACCCATGCACCCATATAAAGGTTCGTTAGTACGAAAATGAAACGTTCAGATACACGCGACTTCCCTACACGAAATACTAGTATAGACTGATGTTCGTAAAAATTTATGTGATAGTCAAATTATATTATGATTCATAATCCGAAAATGCACGAATGTTTATGATTGGGTAGGTGCGTTATTGTCGGATAAGCAAACCTTCGTAGTACTGTAGTATCGAGCCTTTTGTATTCACGGATAAACGAACTTTTGGAATAATGAATTCTATATTAGAGCAAGACAATACGTTTAATTCTTATATACTTGTAGTATGACATCGTTTATTTCCTAGTTGTGAAGCGGGAAGCGAGAGATAATTCTGAAAAGAAGTATAATATACAGACGGAACGTGAAATATTCAAAGCAGCTAAATGAGATTAAATCTTAAGTTGTTTATTTGTTTGTTAGCTTTCTTGTTTGTTGTTATGCTCAAGTGTTGGTGTAATACTTTTTTTTTTATAGGGGGGAGGCATTTTTGTAGTACCCACGTAAAGTTCGCTGATGCGAAACTGATAAAATGTTCCGTAACACGCAAATTCCCTACACCTTGCAGACGTTCGTACCTAGTGTGAAAATAAAATCTATTATTTTTTTTTTTTTTTTTTTTGTCATTGTTCGATTAGCAAACCTTCGGAGTGTCAATCCTTTCGTTTTCGGATAAACGAACTTCCTTTACTCACAACACCACTTTCAGAGTAACAAACTAGTCATTATTTTATTCGGGCATTGGGAATAGTTCAGGAAAGAAATATAGAAGGGAGGAAAATCATTAAGGCAAGAATTACGTTGGATTCTTATAGTTTGAAATAATTTATTCATTTCCTTGGTGTTCATTATTCCTAAAAAGAAAACGGGTGCGCTATTCCGATGGTTACGGCGTTATTTCGAATCCGAAACACGCATATTCCTTGTGCCTATCCATGTTTGTTGATTCGAAAATGTAATCATGCTGCGGGTAATTGCTATAGGGCCATATATTGTTTTATTTCTGTCTTTTGTTATATTATTATTATTATTATTATTATTATTATCATTATTATCGTCTTTTCACTATTATTAACCAATAATTTGATTAACGAGCATTTTGTGGGCTGTTTTTTTTTTTTTTGGGGGGGGGGGCATTGTCCGATTAGCAAACTTTCGGAGTGTCAATCCTTTCGTTTTCGGATGAACGAACTTCCTTATCTCAGAAGAAGAAATCAGAGTAACAAACTAGTCATTATTTTATTCGGGCATTGGGAATACTAGTAGTTCAGGAAAGAAATATAGAAGGGAGGAATCCCAAACACGCATATTCCGTGTGCCTACTCCTGTTTGTTGATATGCTGCGGCTAAGGGCCTATAATATTGGAGGTCGTTTCTCATACCTCTCGTTTGGTATACGATTTCTTTCGTTTCATATCACTTAATTTGTTCCCTTTATATTCTGAAATATTTAAAGGTAATTCTTTCAATTGCCTCGCACTGTGTACATATGCATTTTAGTAACGGCGATTTCCCGCTTTGCTGCAGTATTTCGAAGGGTGTTTGATCCCAGCCGCTTCGGTGTGCTCTGTGGTAATGTTTATGTAGTTGTCGGGGAGGTTGTTGATACTTTGTTTGTTGTCATTTATTTTCGTACAGGCAGGGGCGGATCCAGGAATTCTGTAATATTTCTGGTGCCACTTCCGGGTTTCACTTTTTTTTTTTTCTTTTCTTTTAACGATAAATAAAGGGGGCGTGCGCCTCATGCGCCCCCTCTGGATCTGCCACTGCTACGTGTTTATCTCGAGTGATGGTGATCGTGTTTCTAAATGTTTATAAGAAAAGGACAAAATTATCGGAGTGATGCCTGATGATGGTGATGATAATCAACGATGCTGATGTAAAAGACGGCTTGCTGTGCATGCTGAGCGTACGTGCCCTTCGTTTATTTAAATGAGTTTTTCCTCTTTTACTCTTCTTTCCCCTCCCAAGAATGATAAAAAAGAAAATACCTACACCTCACAACAAAAGGAACCACGTGTGAACAACCATCATCAAGTTCAACCTAAATGTTCATTATTAGCAAAGAATAAGGGGGAAACACAAGTGACGGAAAATAATAGAAGCGACGAGATTGTCTTCTGGTGTAATGCGGTCTCTTGGGATTGGAAAAACCCCACCCTCTCCCTTTGTGGAAATTTCCACAAAACCAGGTGCGTGCCAGACCCCAGGTGCCAGTCGAAAGAATGCGCGCACTGGTCTATAAATATCGATCGAAGAACTCGCTGATGAGTTGAGTTAAAGGAATCATTGCAAAGATGTTCTGATTCTTTCGCCTTTCTTTAGGCGCATACATCGAACCGTCGATTATTGTGTACTTGATCTAAGTACAATGCATTTATATGTTCCCGAACTGTTAAAAGGAAATGATTAATCACTCAAAAATGCAATCACAGAAATATATGAAATGTCTCATATGCCTAGACAAATTCACTGCGATGTCCTATGTGATGCAGCCACCACCCGATTAAACAGCAAAATTATGACAATTAATTTCACGCTCATCAAAACTGCCTATTACTTTTCATTATATGAATTTTGGTTATCAACACTCGTTCGTGGATTTGTTTGTTTGCATGTTTTGTGTGTATTATTCCTCGATCCTGAAAGACGTAATAATCATTCGCATCGAACGTAAACTGTTTACCGTAACTAAGCCTATGGCGCATTCTATCCATTAAACTTGCAGTAGCACATGGTGCATTCCTTTGAACCACGTGTTTCCCATATCGGCACATCCAAACACATTAGCGATCATCGTTATGGCGAACTTTCCGATTACAGTCAGGGGAGAAGAAATCGTAATACTGTACATGTACTTACGAAAGTGATTATGCTTCAGATCAAATAAAATGAAGAAGCTTGAAAACAACTTGGCAACACTCAATCAAGTTTTGCATTCTCTCACACAAATGCTCTCTTGAGAAAATGAAAGCATTCCCCCTCCCATGCTAGATAATGAAGTTTCCATTACTACAGCCCAGCAAGTTTTGGGAGTGTACATGAATGTTTTTAGGATAGAGTCAAAAGGGACCTAAGCTTTCGATCATAACAGAATCTTCGTCAGAAGCAAAATGGCAAATAGGCAGAAAAAGCAACCACATACATGTAAAGCGACTTCACACAACAAGAACAGTCAGGAACAGGCAAGGGACACGAAACAAAGAAAACAAAAGGAGAGGGTAGGATGTCATGGGCAAGGAGCCCAACAGGTAAAGGGAGGGGGATTAGAGCAGGAGGATGGACAGACAAAAGGCAGGGGAAGGTTAGTAATAGTCGTGAGGGCCAGGGGGCAACCATTGAAGGAAAAGGATGAATATGGAGGCAACATCAAACAAGATAAGGAACAACAGAGAGATAAAGAAAGGTAAAGAGTGAAATAGCAACAGCAAAGGGGGGGGGGGGGGGGTGAGCAAACAGCAAGCCCTAGAAAGGATCTGCACAAGTACCAAGAGGAGGCAACGAAATGAAAGTGAGAGTCAATCAACAAATGCAATTAACCATATCAAAGTATGGTAATAATGATACAGCAATAATGATGATATTGACAAAACAAACTAGAATAATAATCATTAAAGCACATAAAAAAGGGGGGACACAAAGTCCATGGGAGAGAAAACGTATACAGTGTACTTGCAAAGCAAGTATCAATAGGCAAATTAAATACGTTTCAAAGAGCTGGTTCATATGAAATCACCTTTGATTTATGATTTTACAAACAAGAATTTTCATCGCTTTCCTATTTCTTTTATTACTTTAGTAATGTCATGATATTTCATGATGGTATGTGTTCTGTCTTTACATGGCAAGATAGGGTTTTTCTTTTCCATCCAGGGTCAAAGAAGAAAGTGATAGAAAGATAATTGAAAGGATAGAATGAAACACCTACTCAGCAGGCTCTTGATATAACACAAAAGCAATTCATCAGAAATGCAGTACAGTTCTAAATAATTTATCAGTAGAAAAATGAGCAAAGAAAATGGGATTTCGAGTTAAAAAGGAGTAGGAACATCGCAATTGACAGACTTGGGCTTGATGTGCAAACATATTGTCTAACTTCTGGTTGAGTTTCTTCAGAGACATAAATTTTGGTAGCAGTAAACCAGAGTGAAAAAGGCAAAAGGATACAATTAAATGAAAAAATAAAATGCAGGTCTCTAGACCACTCCAGTGCACGATCGAGCGAGCCAACACTAAAACCGCCACCAGGGCCAGGCCATGTCGTCAGTGTCACTCTCGTCTTACAGGCCTACATTGTACATGTGTAGGCTACTCGTTTCGTACTCGTCATCGCCAACGTCATGATGGTCGGTCACACGAAATAAATTGCATCATCAAAAGAGCTCGTATATCAACACCACTAGATAGTAGAATCATTATTATTATCACTATCATTCCAGTCAATCTCATCCACCGCGAAACCCTCAAAATCCCTCTCAAAACAAACCTGTAACAAATTCAGACATCGCAGACCTAGCTACACATCTGGCACACAAAAATGAAATGGAGGTGGAAAACTACGATGAATACACAAAAACTATCGACGATGGCATTTTACCGTAGCAGAAAATACACAGAGTATCTTGCACCGGAAAAAAAAAATGGATGTGGAAAACTACGATGAGGAAAACTAGGTGAAAACCCGATGCGTGAAGACGAACGATGAAGACACTTTACGGTAAAAATACTTACACGGAAACAAACGAGTGGGTACGATGTCCTCGCACACACGAAGATAATCGACAAATCGTTCAATCGAAAAACTCAACAAACACTCGAACAAAAACTCACCCCAAATTGTTGCAAACAAGGTAATCACTTAATAAAAATGAGAAAACTAAACTCTCAGAAGTATGATTGTACTCTGAAAAGAAAGGGATACAATGATACGAAAGCAAAAGAGAGAAAATGAGAGAAATGGACGGGAAACCTAGACAACTTCGACGAAGGGAGAGCTAGCGATTCGCGATTCGAGCTAACTTTGTATACAGTGTAGCTGTGTGTGTGATGTGTACAGAGGGTTGAAAGCGTTGAAAGGGTTGAAAGCGTCGAAAGCGTTGAAAGTGTCCACAGCTTCGGAAAAGCGTTCGGGGATTTCGTTGAATTCGTTGAATTCGTCCAAAATC
Source organism: Diadema antillarum (assembly GCF_040938485.1). Taxonomy (NCBI): domain Eukaryota; kingdom Metazoa; phylum Echinodermata; class Echinoidea; order Diadematoida; family Diadematidae; genus Diadema; species Diadema antillarum. Next base: position 984,276 of record NW_027272008.1, read on the forward strand.
CGTCCATGAAGTCTGGACGCAAAAAGCGTTGAAAACGTCCCCGACGAAATCAACAACGAAAAAAGCGTTGGGACGAAATTTGGACGCACTTTCGTCGGGCGTTTTCTATTGCGCGTACTGTAGTATATTACTGTGTTTCCTATTTTGTTTTTCTTTCACTTCCTTGTACCAGTTAGGCTTTAGTTCTGCTCACTTCATGCTACATTTAAAGTCAGGCTGGATAGCATACTCTGCAATTTTAGTTTGATTTGGTGCATACAGTTTCTAGTGACAATAGTAATATTTGCTCATCCATTGTGAAGTGAGATATAAGCAGTCAACCATCTCGCTCACCTGTGTGTGTTGTACTGTGGCTCTATACTAAATGTGAGCCGACGTACTTCTAGCAAGCTTCTACTTTGACACTGTCAGCCTAGATCCTGTAACATGACCCATGATTCTGGGTGTGGTCCCCAAGTTTGTTGACCTCTGCCCATGCAGTGCACTGGTCTTGGGGTCTTTCAGAAAGACACCCAGCCAAGTTCAGTCTGGGAACCTTAAAGTGCAGTTCGACTCCATTTTAAAGTTACGGTTGTAGTTTTGCTTGATAGAGCAATATCACATGTAAACTTGTAAACTTTGCAGAAATTTCAATTGGAACGTAAGATGGGTATTATGGTTAAAGTTTAGCTTGATACTGTGAAATGATGATAATACATAGTAGTTGCTACCACATACAAAGTTTATGTTATGTATACAACATACATCTGCTTTGAAGTGATTTTTGCCATCACCTCTCATTTTCCAGTTAGTTTTGTTGGATATACAGTCAATAAAGTCAGACAAACAGAATTTTGGAAATGTCATCAATCATGGATGAACAGAATATATAAATTATGGTGAGAGTTTTATGTAATTGTGGGAAACAATGATATCACAATGCAGTCCCAACCACATATCATGGCATTGCAAGAAATGGTATTTACATTGTATGCCCACATGCCCAAGTGGTTATTCACTCAAGGGCCCAATAATTCTTGGACAGACAAGTGTCTGTTCATTTTGCTTGCCCAGCAGTAAATGGATTTTTGAAGCTCCATGTCTTTTCATTACATTGTAATATTGAAGAGGTCACTATGCAGAGTAGATGAAGCCTTGACATTTTTACACACAACTTACCCACTGATGTATGGAGATTTTCTTCAAGATTTGCATTGACTGAATATGCTTTCTGAAAAACAGCCCTCCAATTTTCTTCAAGGAGAATTCCAGACCAGTTACCGTAAGGCGACAAGAAAGAGCTAGATTTTACAAGCACAACAGTGAAATTTTGATGAAAATTGGATGAAAATTAGGGCACTTATGAAAATTGGAAAGTTTCACTAATTTTCACATGACAGTTCTTGAACAGTCAATATAATTATGCAGCTATAGAGTCAATGAAGTCATCAACTCACAACTTGCCCTATAGCTTATATATAAAAATCTTGAAATGTCCAGAATTTTTTGTTCAAATGCATTTATGCTCCAGTCTCTAATCCTACAGTAATATGTCTCTGACTGATCATTGTATTTTGAAGTTATTCAGCCAAGGACAATATTATGTTTTGCACTAGTTAGCAGAAGAATTTAATTTTCAGGATTTATTTGTAAACAGTCAATGTATTTACAAAAATGTAAATTTTAACATCTAGTGAAGACGTGCTTCGCACAACACCTAAAAAAAAAAAAAGCCTCTGAGCTCCATTTAACCCATTGAGGATGGACTGATTTTGCTATAACATGCATTTCCCATAGACACCTGCCCGAGTATTCTTGCCACTTTTCCTCAATGGGTTAATATTTTAAAAAGATTATGATACAAAAAATTGTGTGACAGGATATGTTTATCCATGGAAACATGCAAAGAATTATAAAGTGAGCCACTCAGAGTTTAAAGTGAAGGAAATCCTACTGGTGTCATGCCCCTTTCAGTTCAAATATTCAATGTTGCAACAATTTTGCACCCCGCATCATAAAGGGTCTGCCAAAACAATTATAATTTTTCTGTATCAAATGCTGTTATGAGCATCTATCTGTCTTGAGCACAATTTCATGACAGATGGCCATCATATTTGGAGATCAAATTTTGCCAGTATCCACATGTATAAATGATATCATATTCTAAGAAAGAGAAATTGCCTTTATCCCACAAATAATGCAGTCTTTATGTAGTACATGTAATAAACTTTCTTAACCTTCTGTTTGTTTTTGTCAGAGAAGCCATCTTCAGGGTATGTGATGCTGCAGGCTTCAAGTACAGCAGAAAGAAAAAGGTAAATTCTGTCATCCTTACATACTTTTTTTAATCGTACTGGGAGGCATGTGTGTTTTAATAGGCTTTTTCATTTCAGTGTTTAGTCAAATTTTCAAATTAGTGTTCCTGTTATTTTTGAGCTACTTTCTTTTAGTTCCACATCAGAATGAAGATTAATGAAAACAAGAAAAATGTACATGTAGATAAATGTAGATATAGGTACTTCAAATATAAAAGGACTTTGCATGGTCTTTCAAACAAGGTCTGTCATGTTTTGTGGTGATAAGTCATACAAGTTCAAGCAGAACTCCAAAAAGTAATTAGGAGCTGAGATGCCCACATCAAAAGGTTTTAAAGGCTTCCTGGGTTTGGAAATGGGCAGAATGCATGAGTGACATCAAATTTCATTGGTTCTACCCCCCCCCCCCCCCCCACCTCCAAAAAAAAAAAAAAAAAAAATGAATAAATTTCATAGTTTGGCAAGTGAATGTTGGTCTTTGTATCTATTAAAGTTGATACTAACACATGGCTGAACTGTACATTTATATGCTTTAAATATATTATGTAATGTCTCTTTGGTTGGGCGATCAAAGATGATGGAATCTTGTGATTTTCTTTTGAAATGGATTCCCAAATTCATCAGTGATACTGTATACCATTTTATCAAATTCACAATACTGTATACACTATACATTTGATGAGTCTAGTATTTCGCGAATCAAGACTTACCATCAATTCTGCAAGAGGTTGAATTGCGATCATGGAGTAGCCTTACAGTAATGAACAAGGAAATGCATGCATGCACGTCGCATTCATGTCAGAATCAGAGTCAATATATCCGCCAGATGTTCAAATCACGATCAGCACCTGACTTGCTAAATTCACGAAAATAAAAGTCCTGTGACATATATGGCGTATACGGTATTGCATGTGAAATATCATAATTTGTGTTGTTTGAAAGTTTGAAGATTGTAATATGCATGATAGAATTTTATGATATATATATTCTTTTTTAATCTGTACTTTTCTGCATCAGCATGTTTTATTAGGGTTGTGCAGATGTCAGTCATTGTGACTTGTGGAAAAGCACTTTTTTCTTCATCTGTTGTACTAAATTCATCATGAAGATGGTATCGCTGTCTTTATATCAATGATTTTGATTTGTCAAATTAAGGTAAATCTTTTGGAAAGGTTTCTACAGGACGGCGTGTTAGCTTTAATTGTAAGTATCGAAAGAGAGTCAACTTGTGGAATCTGTCACTATAGATTTGACGTCAGTCATTTTAAGGAAATCCCTAATGCAGATTCTTCTCACTTTAACCATTGCACATACCCTCATGGTTTAAAATACTAAAAATGGTCTGCAAAATTGCAAAAATTTCATTTTCAGGCTATTGTTAAGTTGCTTTAAGATAAAGTGAAATGAGAAATAGCTAATGTTTTAATTCATTCTCAGTGAATTAGATGATAATCCATTTCAGAGGACACAAGTTGAGGATATGAAAGTGGAAGTGGTTACTGAATTGTCGAGCCATCCAGAGTACTTCATAGTGTTAGCAGGACTTTGAGAATCTGTTGAGAGTCTGTGAGAGTCCAGTATTCATTGTGACAGAGTGCTTGTTGATAGTATCGGTGCTACATACAACTGTAGGTGCATTTAAACACAATAATGACTATGAAACGGTCCGTGCCATGTCTCGTATCGTGCCCTGCGGGGTGACTGGACGCATGTAAATTCCTGTCATACCCGTCATTTCCCACGAGTGTGTCAACCATTCTAACCCAGTACGTTGTCTATCCCCTTTGTACCAACCAAGAATGGAAGTGAAAGTTTACCTTATGGTTTCTGCTGTTCATCTCTCAGTTTGATATATTGCACCTCAATTAGCTTTTCAAATGTCATTCACCAAATCTGCACATCTCAATTTAGATTGGAAAGGACTTGAAAGTAAACTCTAATGGAGGGATTTTCGCTGTAATGAAATTGACCTACTCCAAATTTCATTGTGTCCTCTGTCATTTGAAGCGGTTGATATTATTCTTGACAGCTTTATTTGACCTAAAAATTCTTTTGAAGCTGCTAGAGGGCTGTAGAGCATTTAATACAATAAAAAAGGAATTTATATGTGCAAGTTTTGATATTCCTCTGGCATTTTCGCAAAGTGGCACAATTAGCCTGGGAGCTGTGACTGTGAATCTTGCGATAATCCATTTGAAGTTTTCCCCCTTGCAAAGAGAGAGAGAGAGAGAAAAAAAAAAGTGATTATGCTCACATTTCATCTGTAATTCCCCAAATATCATACTGGCAAGGCAGATTATGATTTTCTTGCCTGGTTCGTACATACATGTATCCTTGGTTCCTGTTGAATTTAAAAGCAAAATTTGTATTGAAATATTACTGTAAATCCACTGTGTTAGTTTGCAAAAACACGTATATAGATGCATTTTGCAGCTTTTCATGAACTGACTCGATAGACCTTGCTGCCTTGTGTATCCATGGAAAGTCCAGATTCAGCTTGTCAGATAGTGGCATGATTGTCACACACACCCTGTGCATTATGTTAAAGGGACTGTACAGTACTGGTTGAGGTTGGAATTCATGTTTTGAACATTCGTAAGTAAGATAATGAGAAACCTCTTATGAAATATGAAAGAGCATGTAATTCTAAGAAGGATTCAACGTTTATTTGATGAAAATTGGTTTTCAAATCGCTGAGATAGCCAAAAAAGTGATAATAAAAGACGACAGGCCAGGCCTTTTATTAGGATCTCCTTGTTTCACCTTATTTTTGGATATCTCAGCCATTTCAAAACCGATTTTCATCAAATAAACTTTTGATACCCCTTAGAATTGCATGCTCTTTGACATCTCATAGACTGGTTTCTGAATATCTCGCAAAGCGTTACAAGCTAAATCCTCACCTCGACCAGAACTGTACACACCCTTTAACTTCCATCATTTCCTGCAGAAGTGTATGCACATACAATAAAAAGGTGCTTACATATTTATTAAATGCTCCTTATTATACCATAGATTGGGTTTCAAGATTTTCTTTCAGAAGGATATTTTCTTTGCTTTTTTACGTCCATATTCGGCAAATCGTATGTGTATCCTAGACAGGATGCGATATATTTCAGTTTGTCTTTATAGTTCATCGACCATTGCTCTGAGCTTATTGCAGGGGTCTCTATGCATTTGTTTTGTACAATAACTTCTGATCGCATTCTCTTTTTGCAGCATTGCTGTATCTTGAGCTGTAATCGTAAAACATTGCTTACATGAAATGCATTCTAATGATTTGTTTTCTAGTATTTATTTAGTAGTTTATCCAGTTTACTATTTTGGGATAATTATGCATTATATTGTTGTAAAGAAAGCAGCTGTCTTGCTGGTAACATCACTCTCTTTTCCTCTCTCTCTTTATCTCCATTTTTTACACATGCTGCCTTTTAACAGTTGAAAAACTTTGCAAATTACATAAAAACTGCATTTGATTTGTTTTATCTGTTACCAGGATAATCACCCACCTGTATGTCCTTTACAGACAAAGATGCTGTTTTCCATCAACCAGACCCTATGGATGTCGAAAAATAAGAAGACAGAAAAAGTGTTCCTCCTGAGTTACGTCCAAATGATATGGTCTGGGTCCCAGACTATCTACCCGACCTTTTAACCCCTAACCCACCATTTACAGGTACTCTTCCCTTTCTGATGTGTCAACTCAGTGTCGTGTGAAAACACATGATCTTTCTATATGTTGCAGGATTACACTCTTCTGGAGCTGTTCCCCTCTGTGAGATATGTCTTCTCCTTTCTAATTACTTCTACCTCCCTCTAGACGATTCGTCTAATTTTTTTTTTTTTTTTTGCCTTGCATCTCTGAGAGAAAAGAGATGAAAAATTACATCTCTTGTTCAGTTTCGACCACCATTCACACACACACACATTAAATATGGGCATGTCAGCTTGAGTGCGTCTACTATCATGTGCATTAAGCTCTTGTGTGTTCGGACACATTATTATTGCACCAAGAACAGATCCCTGGTTTCTTCGGCATCGTTTTGGGATGCATGCTTCAGGCGGGCAGAGAAGTGTAATCGAGTGGGCCTCCGCTCCACATTTACAACAAGAAATTCACCATTTTTTTTTCATTGATTATTATCTCTTGCCTCTATTCTTTTTTAGCATTATACCCGGGGTCACCCAAAAATAGGTGACAATGATTTTTAGTGCTTTGTGCAAAAAGATTTTATCATATTAATGATCTTAACACAATGGATGAATGAATGCTAAAACATCTAATTAATCCTGTAATTTAATCTTCCTTTTTTTTTTCAAAATTACAGTAGGAACCTATCACGGTATAAAGCAAATGCTCAGCTGCTATAGTGGTGGCATAGGCAGAGCATGCATCTGCAGCTCAGCAACAGCACTCAACAGCAGCAGCACCAGTACCACTGCACTATGCATGATATTACTAGTAGTCCACAGACAAAAATATTTACGTAACCGTGGGCTGAGTTCATTGATTGACAGTATCTCTTTCTGAATTACCTTCCAAAATTATGATAAAAATTCTGGAAAAAAGTCATCATTATTATAAAAAACATTTAATACATCATTTTATAATAGGGATAAATTTGCATTTGAAGTGTTGTCAGCAGTTGCTATAGTGTCTGCCATGATAGAAATGTGTCTAGGGCAATTACCCCAGACCCTTCCCCTGACCCTAACCCTGATCCTAATCCTGAACCTAATCCTAACCCTAACCCAAACTCTAACCCTAAACCTAACCCTAACCGTAATCTTTACTCTAACCTTAACCTTACCACTAAGCAGTATTTGGGGGTTGGGGGGGGGGGGGGGTTAATTGCCCTGATACGGATAGAAATGCATAACTGTACATCTTTAAAAACACTAACCCAGGGTATGACAGTGCACCAGGTTATGGTATAGCAAATCATATATCTAACTCTCTGTGATAAAGCCCATGTTAGTCAACTTATGAGAGTAGCAACATAAGCAATTGCTTTTAACATTTTTTTTTTTTTTTTTGGGGGGGGGGGGGTCACTTCAAGGTCAAAGGTGCAGAGTAGAGGGATTTGTAGGTGTATTTGTCAGAGTAAATAACTCTAATGTAATGCACCTAAGATTCAGACTGTCTCCTGCCTTGAATGGGTGAGATTGAAATTTGTTGAACTTATTTATTTATTTATTTATTTATTTATTATTATTTTTCTTTTTTTACGATCCCAGGATCTAATCCTCTCTGTCTTTGATACTAAAAAGTGTTTCATACCAGACACTAGTAAAAATTTGTATTTATGTTTGACTGAGAGCACATAGATTCATAATTTGTGTCTTTTCCGTCTTTGTACTTGTTTTGCAGGCAAACAAGAACATTTCCAAAATTGTCGGCGAGAATCCCAACATTCTCTTCGGGGGAGCCAACGTTAACCTCACGATATCTACATCAAGTATCAACATCAGAATAAAAGAAACGGGAAAGGTAATGTTGATGAATCTCTGGATAAAAAAAGGGAAAAAAATCTGTCGTCTTGTCATATAAATATTGGTATATTTTATGCTATTTTGCACGATTGTGGCAAAACAGAAGATGAAATTGAAAGCTCTGGCAAAGTTAAAGGTTCAAAGGTCACTGCATCTATTAATCCGTCAAGGACGGGTTGATATTGCTACAATACGCATTTCTTATAAACACCTGCCCGAGTATACTTGGGATTCGTCTTCAACGGGTTAAAAAGATTTTGAACAGACACCTTTTTAACGTTGTTTAAGTTTGGTATAGATTGTATTCTCCGACAATTCAGTCATCTTTATTTTTTATCAGATTTCAATGTGTATAATTTCTTATTTTAATTTTCATTCTCTTCATGGTAGTTATCTGTTGGACGGTATTTCTGAACGTGTTTCCTTATGTAATTTATTTTGTGTATATATACTTTCTATCATTGCAATTCAGATACAATTCAGCCCTTGGGCTGTGAAGTTTGTTAATAAAATTGTTCCATTCCATTTCTTCCCATTCCATTCCATATACAGAAATTCAAATATTAAAACTTTTTTATGTCTGAGTTATTCATCCTGACTCTTTTTCTAGTGAAATTCATTTTAAATCTACTGCTGTTACCTTTATTTGAGACAATTTGCTCCCAGAGAAAACTTTCCTTTCAACAGTAAATGAAGGGGACGCTCTCTATCAGGATTGAACACAAATTTTAAGACGGTAGAAATAATCACATCAACAGAACAAAGTGCAGTGTGTGATGGAAGCCCACATCTCTTGGTTAACAAGATAATAGCTTGAAGAACTAAAATCCTTTGTGGTTTCCTTGAATGAATAGGACCAATTACTTCTCTAACCCCCGTCTCCCAATTTGCGGCACAGCCGGCCTGCAGATTTCAAATCCATGATCATTATTAAGCGTAATGAGACATATGAGTGTGACTCACTGGCCGGCCGGACACTTTTTACTAATGAGCATTAGTGTCCTCATAGCTTCTAGTCAGGTTGTGATGCCGGTCTTGAGAAGTTATTATATACGTTGTAATCAGTTATCGGTATAGGGATCGGCTAGCATGTTTTTGTGTCATACTATTGAGAGTGTGGCTCTCATCTACCATTGAAAACAACTTTGATTAGTTGTAATGTCCTCGTGATTATGGATAATTGTATTTCTGTGACCTCTTATGTTTCCCATCTCATTATGCTCTTGAAAGGGTAATGGCTTATATCATGTGACCATATTTTCCTGCTAACTGACTTATGACTGTTGTCACTCCATCAAATTGGAAATATATCGATACAAATGTTATATGGCAGGGCTGCACACTAACCCATTTTTTCTACTGGTCCGACCTGTTTGTCGGACTAGTAGGCACCCAGTTTTTCCATTTTTTACCGGCCAATTCCTGAAAAGTTATTGGTCCGACAGTGCTTTTTACTGGTCCTGGACCGTTGGACCAGTGCCAGTGTGCAGCGTTGTACATGGTCATGGAGATGTTCGGTACATCTTTTTTTTTTTCAGGAAGTATCATTAAAAAGAGGTTGAAATTCTGTTTGTTTATAGTAGGCCTAATGTTCCTACTGTAGCATCTTCATGTTACCTAAATAATATTTTTTTCTTTTCTCTGTATAACATTGGGTTAACAATTACTGTATCCCAGCGAAAAAGTAACAAACTGGCATTGTTAATACTTCTGGTGAAAAATAACCCATTCTACTGTAAGTAAAGGCCAATTATTGAGTGGAACTGCATAAAAAAGTCAGGAATTTGAGAGGGCACGAATGTTTTGAGAGTAAAACTCATAAACACAGAGAGTGGTTTCTAAATACGGATAAAGAGCATATGCTGCCAGTAATGAACCTAATCTTATAGAGGGAAAAGTAGGCTTTGTGACTTAAAGGTCGTTCTTCCATTATTTTGCATTAAGACACATGCATGCTCCTCTTTCATTTAATGCCTGGTATTGAATGACCGACCCAGTCGTTTGAATTTGTGTGTCCATTAGTGGTCTGGGTATCACGCTTGGGGCCTCAGCGGGAAATGCGATATGCACACTGACAGCCCCGGGATTTCTCCCGGTCTTGGGAGTAATTATTCCTGCCGACAGATCGTCCATATGTTGACGAATTACAGGGCTGAATTATTTAGTGACCAGTAGACACACACAGTATCTTGACAGTGAGATATTCTTGCCCAAACTTTGTTATGTTTTGTCCTGTTTTCATACTGACCCATCAAGTCTTGGGGTAGAATGAAGGCAGAAATTACTGTCTTGTCTTTGTTTAAAATCTGCAGTTCCCAACTCTGATATCTTTTATTGGAAGTAGATTACGGTTGTAGTAGATAGTAGGGCCTACTTGGCACATTTACTGTAAAACGAATGTTCGCTTACATTTTAATTTCGTGAATTTCGCCAGCGGCAACATTCGCGAAATTAAAATGCACGCGAAAGTTGTTGCCTTCACAATATGCTTTGAATGCCAGTGGCAAGTCGCGAAAATTTCATTACAGTATTAAATCTGCACAGAGGAAAAAGGTAACAAAGTTGCCTATTTGCCAGGCAGAAATGATGACTTTATGTTTTTTTAAAACTATGTTATCCATTTAAGGATCAGTTATAGATTACTAATATCTACTAATAAATGATTGTGCAACTGAAATTACCAGTGGTATATGATAAAAATGAGACCAAGACCAAGCTTTTATTCTACCTGATGAAATATTATCAAGGAATGATAGCAATGATGATACTATTGCTACTGCTACTACTACTACTACTACTACTACTACTACTACTACTATTATTACCACTACTACTACTACTACTACTACTACTAATAATAATAATAATAATAATGATAATGATATAATGATACTATAGTTATTACAATAAAATAACAACAGCAACAATAATAATGATAACAGAAGATACAACATTCAACCACAGAAATTTTTTTCTCGGACTTGGATGAGATAACATTGTTTTTATAGTCTCTAGTTGTCTCTTTGAAAGAAAGTTGTGTTCTCTCCCCTAGCACTTCAATCATCTTGTCATCTTGTCTCCCTAGTTTCTGTGAAATAATATTCATCCATTTGTCTCTCTTTGAAGGTCTTTTTGAGCTGTCAAAATAATCTCTGTCTGCAACGTCTCTCTCTTTTTTTCCCCCAAGATTTTACACCACGATGTCATTAATTGGCTGCAACGTTTTTGTTCTCTTGCTTCTCTTGACACAGCCCATTGCCAATCATCAGATGCAAGGTATCTCGTTCGCATCGGGCGGTGATGCAGTAAGTACCCCCCTGCCCCACCCCACCCTACCGGCTTTTGGCCACAAGAGACGGCCACTAGCTGTCTCTCACAGGTCCCCCCCCCCCCCACCTCGTTATTCTTGAAATTCTTGAAGGTTGCCATAGTGAGAGAGATAGAAATGGGCTTGTAATTGGCAAGTGTGAAATTCTAGATCACATTTTCTCCATTTGTAGAAAAAAAGAAAAAAAGTGTTCCATTACATGTTTTCTCTAATAGCTTGAGGCATCTTCCATTCATTGTATCATCGGACATAAACATTTTATTTTGTGTGTAAGCATAACATCGTGAACGCAACTTTAAAGTTGTGTTAAAGCAGTGATATGTGATTTACTTTGATTTGCTAAATATGTCAAAGGGGCTTGTAGACCAGCAACTACATAGTGGGGGATACCATATAGAATTTATTATTTAAGAGTAGTACATGTAAGATACATTTAAGTTTGGTCAATAAGAAAAATGAAGTGATTTGAGCGAAATAACTTTTTTTCTTCACTGATTCTCCCATACAAAGGGAAATCCTGGAAAGCATCCCCAAATCGTGGATTTTTTTATGTGGAATCATACATGTAATACTGATATCCCTCGTAATACCATGGAACTGGGCTAGACTACATTCTCCCCTTGATATTTGTATTCGGGAGACCTCGGGTGATGAATTGCGGCGCAGTGGGTACCACACCTGCACCTTTTAATCAGTCCGCATATATCTCATGTATACTTCAATGCCCTGTCTAGCATGTGTCTTGGCAGTGATGGAGTCGAGGGATTGATACAGTTTACGTGGTAGAGAGAGCAGATCTAGTTCAGTTGAATGACTGACGCACGGGGTGGCAATGATAAAACATTCAGACGAGGCGGCCGGTCGCTATAAACAAAGACCTTTCCTTCCAAGAATTTTCTGCAGTGTCAAAGGCATAATTTACCATTTGCAGATGAAACAAAAACATAGCATTAGTGCTTCAAATAGTTCTAAAATTCGAGTTAGGGATAGAAACACTCATGTAAAAATCTGAATTTTATTTAATCGATGTTAAGTATTGTTAAATATACAAAATGTGAACAATAGTTATGATAAAAATGTTTCCAGACTAAACCGTCTACAGTTATGGTTTATTGATAAAAATAGTGATATCTCCTTATATATTAGGCTTTATTGCCAACATTTTATATGGAAGGATGTTTTGTGATGCAACTGACCTACATGTACACATAATATGCATCAAATGTGATATCTTGAACATTTTTAAAATCACTGCTCCCAAAGGTAAACAGGGTCTTTAACTGTGAAGGGGTGGAATAGATGAATTTCTGATGCCTGTCATTATCATCCAATCTCTGTATTCATTTTGAGAAAGAAAAGAACAAAGAAAAACTTGTCAATATTAGTGGAAAACGCCATTCAACTTATGATGTTCATCTCAAAGTTGGCAGGATTTCTCTGGAATGATGTAATGCGGACATAGATTATAACGATAATAATTATAAAGGACATTTATACTGCGCAGTTACTATAATAATATACTCTACTTCGCATATAAGGCTGAAGACTCTGGGATATATATGCTCTGGTGCCTGATGTTGATTTTACACTGTAGCTGTTTGAAGTAAAGAATTGCAGATTGATACTGGACAGGAACAGTTTCCCATGAACCTGATGAGTGACGGTAACACACATGCTGAACAGATCACAATCGCTAGTACAAATTAGCTAATCTTTAAACTTTTTCAATTTGTCCTCGTTTTCAACCCAATTTTCATTAAAAAAAAAAAATCCATTGCTATGCTTGTAAATTGTTTTTCTCTTTTGGAAATCAAGTCATTTCTGGTACAGAATTGTCCTTTCAATTTCCTTCTAAAATGCGTGGCTCATTTTTATGTTTCTGTTGTTCCAGCCAGGACACAGCTTTTTTATCTCTTCCTTCCTCATGAAAACAGCAGTGCTAGTTACACCTTTGTTTTCTTTTCTTATCCCTTTGGTACATGCCAAATATCCACACGTTTCATGAAAGGAAACTCTTTATAGGAGCATGACCAGAACAAACGCTGATGTGATCAAAATAACATGAATCTTTAATGTAGAAAACAAGAGGGACAGGGTACATGAACACAAGCTTGCCATTGAAACAAATTTGTCAACTAGAGGTGATGTACTGAAGATGTCCTATTTGTGAGTCTCATGATCTCATATGTCAAACGTATCAAATATTCGACATATTTTTTCAAGCTCGGGTCGCAGTCTACAAATACATAGTACAACAGATAAAACAAATATTTTCACTTTCTGAAATGATGAAATGAAGCTTGAACTTTATATGCTGTGCTGTTCTGTACTTGTTTCTGTTTGGTATCTGCAGTCACACACACACACACAAAAATAATGTGAAAAAATACTGGCATTCATCAAAGCATGCTTTCCTTCTGGTCTTGGCATTTAGGGCTCTGCAACTTTGCACTTGGTGATTAATTGCCATTTGTGGTAACTGCTTTTACTTTCTTTTTAAGCAGTTTGGATAGGTTGATTTATATTTGTAATCTATCACTTGATTATACCTCTGCTCTGAAGAGAGACAAAGGTGTGTTGTTTGGTTGTCTGTCTGTCCATCTGTCTGTTTGTCTCTCCCAGATCTTTTTAGCTCACCTGAGCCTAAATTGTACATTTTCATCTTCTTCCTGAAAACCTCATGATGGATTTTCATCAAACTTGGCAGGTAGCATCCCTAGGGGGTTAGGATCTCAATTTATCAAAATGGGCTCCATGCCCCACCCAGAGGGCCCCAGGGGGCCCCAATCCCCCCAAATTAAGGAATCTTAAAAGATTTGGGCCCTTATTGTACATTTTCATCTTCTACAGTTGTACTTGAGAATGCCTGGTCAAATTTTGGTAGAGCTGTGAATAATTTAGATTAGTGACTGCGTGAAAAGTGAACTTGCGATACTCAGGTGAGCGCTAGACCCGCGGGTCTCTTGTTATTGCAACTACAACCCTGTAGGAGGAAAATGTTTGGTTGATTTTCTTAATACTTAGTGCAGGTATGCTACTTGAGGTGTATACATACTGATTAGATTTGGGGCTTGAAATTCCTCAAAGTGAAGAGTGAAGGGAAGTTTTGATAAAGTCATTTTTGAGCAACAACTCCCGTAGGAATGTTCAGCGGCAATGCAATTTGGTAGGGGGATGTAATGCATAGAGCAGTAGTTTAAGCTATAAGTGCTAAATGTTTGGAGGTAGAACAGTAGGATCATATTGAAAGTTATTTGATAAGATGTTAAAAAAAAATGAATGACAAATTATGTAGATGTGAAAATTGGGAATGGAAGATCAAAGTAGGTGTCAAAGGTCACTAAGTTGAGGTTACAAATTGTATTTTCCAGTGCCACCTTCAGCTATGAAGGTCCTGTGGAACCCTAAATTGGCATTAAGAAGGATTACATCTGTTTGACATTTACACCCAACTGTTGAAAAGACGTAAATTAGATCTTATTAGTTCACTGCTTCAGATTAACACTGAGAACCCATTAGACTGAGGCCTGATCCACACATATTTTGTTTTTAATATCTATTTATGATGTATTTATGTATGTATGTATGTATTTATTTATCTATTTATTTATTTATTTATTTATTTATTTGTTTATTCATTTATTCAATAATTTTTTTACAAATCATCACCCTGCACTGGATCAGTGATATTGCAAGGTGCATACACTTGTATGGAGTCAACCATAAAATAAACAAGGAAAACTAAACATTATAGTGGCTGTTTCCTGAAAAAAAAAGTTTTATCATACTCTTCAAACATATCAAAAGCGGAAATTACACTAGGGCATTGCAATGGAGAGTGGTTTAGAAAGTAAGACATTCAATGTACAATGCTTTGGGTGTGATATTTCATGATATGAAATGATACCTATTTTTAGGAGGATAATTGTTTCTCTTTGATCGAATGAACTTTGTAGCAGTATGAAATGAGCTGAAATATTCGGCTGCATGCTGTATGAATCTGATGGTATTTATCACCTTTAAAAAGATTACAGTTGGGGGGGGGGGGGATAATGTAAATATGTACATCTCCTGCATTGTAAGATTAGATCTAACTGTATGACAACTGTTAGCCACCCCCACTGTGCAAAAACATATGCACACTCTCGCCACTGCATTGTCGATGGGTAAATACTTGCTGATGTTTACTCCATGTAAACTGTTTACTCCATGTAAACTTTTATATCCCATTTATACTACAAACCTGTAAGCAAAAAGTGAGTTCTGAGGCCTCCTCAAGCAGCACAGCCTCGAGCACCATGCCAGCTCGGTATGAACAGACAGAATACGAAAAAGGAGATCCGTTCTGTTCAGGTTCTGATATCACCTGAGGGGTGGTTTCAGAGCCTCCTGTAGCTGCTTCGAAGAGCCTCGGCTGCAGTATAAACACCACAGATTCCAAGAAGCGGCTTTTTGTTGACCCGGAAGTCTAAAAAACCAGCTGTTACGACCGACTGCCGCTAATAAATACTGCACAACTTGCACACTCTCGTGCTCTATCACTTTTGTGGTTACATAAGAAATTCAAAAGCCTGTGCTGTTTATTGGAGGGGCACGTCGGTTGCCATGAAAACGGAGCCAGCCAGAGCCTGCTATGGGCAGGCTGTGCGAACAGTATGAATACACAAGCGATCACTTCTTACGAAAGGGTTTTTGAGATGGTTTGAGGAGGCTCCAAATTTTGGCTGCAGTATAAACGGGATACAAGAGATGCTCCAGTAACAATGAATGAAGCCAGCAAAGAAGTTTGCTCCTTGGATAATTCTTCTGCACTACTGATTTCCATCCTTAGCTTGGAAGGAAGAGGATGTAATGCATAATAAAGGTCCCTTTAGAGTTCTTCTCTCATGTTAGTATTAAAATTACAGCGAATATCCACCCAGCTTTTATGTGGCTGTGATAAAAAAAGTAAGTTAAACATGTGGGAAGGTAGATGTTTATACAGACATTAGCTAGAAAGTCGTCTCCTGTTCCCAATGAACAGTAGCAGTGTAGCAACCTCATATGCTATGAAGATGTGGCAATATTATCAAGTGAAAGAGGCTGTGAAGTGACTCTTTTAGTTTCCAAATATTACTGAGCAGGAAAGTTTAAAGGCATGATTTACCATTTGCAGATGAAACAAAAACCCAGCATTAGTGCTTTAAAATAGTTCTAAAATGTGAGTTAGGGATAGAAACAACAACTGTAAAAATTTGAATCCGTATAATAAACATACAAAATGTGAACAATTGTTATTATAAAGATGTTTCCAAACTAAACCGTCTACAGTTATGGTTTATTGAGAAAAATACTGATATCTCCTTATATGTTAGGATTTATTGCAAAAACTTTATATGGTAGGATGCTTTGTGATACAACATACCTACACGTATGCATCAAATGTGATATCTTGAACGTTTTTTAAATCACCGCTCCCAAAGGTAAATAGGACCTTCAATTTAGTAGTTTACTCGTTCAACTTTATGCAAACTTTTCCTCTGAAGACCTAGTAACAAGCTATTACATCTTCCAGTACTATACTTTGTGCATTTCAACACTTGGAATCCAGTTTCCATACATTAGTTTTGAGAAGCTTTTTGCTTATCTAGAACAGCAAAAAAAAAAAAAAAAAAAAAATGTATGCATAAAGTATGATTACACATGTATTTGAATATGAAGTATTACATTTTATAAAATGGGTTCAAGAATGTAGCCAATTGGAAGCGCTGAAATGAGTCACGTGTGCGTGCATTATTTTCTTCAGGTAAGCACTAAGAAGAGTCTCTCTTCCACCTCCCTGGCCTGACGTACGTCACAATGTTTTACACTAGCAGTGCGCACTCAATCAGTTGTTACAAGTGCGTCACGCGCTACTATACGCGCTGTCAATCCTGTAAACAACTTTTAGTTCGGGCCGCGGGCTGCCACAACAGCCGGCGGCCTTTCTTGTGCATAACAGTACGTGGCGTACGTATACTCTTATACGTACGTACAGTACTAGGTGAGTGTGCGGGATTTCCGAGTGCGACGTGCGTAAATGTTTGGGACGAACATCTTCTGACATCTTTACTTTTGAGCGAGTGCTACATGTAGCTGACTGGTATTGACCCACAAAGGTACGTGAATAATGCTGTTAGTTTTCGACCCATTTTATAAAACTAATGATGCACAGGATTATTTCGTGGCGTTAGTGAAGGTGCGGCTCACTCTCGAGTATTGACAACGGTTGCAAACATGCACTCGGCTGCGCCTCGTGCATGTCGCACCATTGTCAATACTCTCGAGCGCGCCGCACCTTCACTAACACACTCTATCCTGTGCATCATTAGTATAGTAGTCTCATTATGATATGGTCACAATGCTAGTGATTAAACCCAGTCTCTTTTTCCGGAGGCCTTCCTGATCATATATTGAAATCTGTATCATTTCTTAACCCTTCATTTGTTCAAAAATAGATGGGCATCTGTGAATTCCCCATTTATAATACAAGAACATGGCTACCTCTGATCCTAGCATTTCAGAGAACCCTTTAAGAGCGAAACATTTCTGAGATGAATAGCCTGTAGTGACATACATACATTATTCATAAGAGCTGCTATTCTGCTTTCACTAGTACAGAAAGTCAATGGCTGCGAATGTGAAACCGACCAATTGTAATTGCTCTTTATGGTTTGTAGTATATAGTGCCACTTGTCTCAATAAAGTCATTTTGGTTTGACAGTGATTGTGTGAAACTCGCAAACCTTTGATTATTTGCGATTGGGTAATGGAAGGCAGGAAACTACTCATCAGCATGTGATATTAATCCGGTTTCAGGCCACCGTTCATGTATCAATGCCTTCAGTAAACCCTGGTTAAGTTTCTACACCTGCAAAAAGGAAACATTGAGATGAGAGGGAATGCTTGGGAGACAGGTATAATGGCGTTTGCCGAGTGCAGATATTTTGCCAAACAGCCGTGAGAAATTCTGACATCCTGTGGGTATCAAAGTGCCACTTTCACTAACAGGCGAGATTCCTGACACCTCGGTGGTGCTGCGAGATACCGATATTGAGGATGTGGCGAGGGTGTGTGCTCTCTCCCACACACAGCGAGCTAGATGGGGAGTCGGGCCGTACGAAGATAAGTGAGATCTGACTCTTGAGAAACATAGTTATTAACCTTCCCAGGACCATGACCTCACACTGGGATTGGGATCTCATTCATGGATAGGGATCTGTGGAAATGAAAGAGTTCAAGCCAAAACATAGTTTTTCAGAAGGGGTCAAAATTCATCTTCCACCATTTGGAATTTGCCTGCAATACATCAAAAGGTTCTACCAAGAAACTTGTCTGGCGGATGTGATATGCTAGGATAAGGAATTGCTTTGGAGTACTTGAAGATTTAAAGTATAAAATGATAACGTTGTAGCAGACTTTTATTTCTGAAGTGCCCTCTCCATTTAGTAGTTGGTAGGTAGAACGTTTGTACCCTAGCAGCAGTATTTCCCAACAAGCTGCATGCGATACACTCTTGCACAGAAGATTGATGGATACAACTATGGCCTGATTATCAATCATTGATAATTGATTATAAAACATTATATAGCAATCTTAATTGGATATGTTCTCAGACTGCAATACTGTCGGCATACTTCAATAAAAGGCTAACATTTTGCATTATTGTAGTTACCCAACTAAAATTGTGTTAAATGAAAGAAAGATATTATTCAGAGGTGTGAAGGCTCAGGTGTGAGTTTCTTCAATTTGTCTCCCTCTGCAAATCAAATTTGTAGCAGTAGATGACAGGTTCGAGTTCCACTGGTTCCTTTTTTCCGATATGTTTGTTAATCTACAGATCAGAAGTTGCGATCTTAACAAATTTGATTTTTAGAGGTAGACAAATTGAAGAAACCCACACCTAAAATTGTGTTGTCACCGCATTATTTCACACATTTCTAATATGCATACATATGTGTAAATTTTAGAGCAAAAATCAAGTTTCTGCAGACATATGAGCAATCCGTTTTCCCTTTTAGCCAGTGTTGTAGATTTCAGAAACCACGACTACCACCACCACCACAAAAACAACAAAAGTGTTGCATACCTTTGATATTTTTGTTTCACAGTGGCTTCAGAGGGTGACATATAACCTGCAAGCATTTTAATCCCCCCCCCCAATTTTGGCAATGGCATCATAGGTACAACATGTTGATTTATTGTACATGAAATCCCCAAATTCCCATAGACTGTGTATGATATCTGTCAGGTCCCTGTACATGTAGGTGATGGGTTATGCATTATAAACAACAATAATCCCCTTCCTCCCTCCCTCACCCACCCACACACATACACACACTGACTTGTTTTATGTTGGGGTTTGCGATTGCACTTATTCTTCAACAGACAAACGTTCTGCCAACATTGCTGACGTCACGTGTGATGTAATGCTGCTGTCACGGCATGATAGTTCGATTGGGGATTTAATGAGGGGAATTATTGGAAACAGTACACGAATGACGAAGACCACAGAAAATGAGACGTGAGTGACTGATTAACTGAGTAATGTCTGTTTAAAAAAGGAGATTCAACACAGAGAGTGAAAACATTGGAGTCTCAGACTCTCTGGTTACATCGCTGCGCCTACGCTGACCAGGTCGCACAAGGAAACATTCGAATGAAATCATCACTACATTGTACGTCAGAGGTCGCGCATGGGTGACGTCCCCATTTGTGGCACGCAGTGAAACATACCATATCGAAAGCCAGAGGAAGATACAAATGAATACAGGATAGTAGTTTTGTTTGTTTGTTTGTTTGTTTGTTTGTTTTTGTCCGTGAAGAGATTTGAGGAAGATGGTTGATTTTCTTTTCTTTGTGCATTGTTTCATGTATAAAGGGAACTTTGAAGGATTTCTTCATGACCTACCCAAGTACATGTATCTAGATAACCCAAGTTTGTTTGTAAAATGAGGTTTCTCACTATTTTTTTTTTGAAAGCATTTCATAATGCATGTCTAACTATGTGGGGATAATTTATTTTGCTTAGGTTTATGAAATTAAACTGTGCCCTTATTCTAAAGTCTGTTTTTTCCCTGAAAGGATAGCATATGCCATGTTTTTCACAATGCAAATAAATCAATATACATACATGTAATATCCTTCTTGTAAAAGTGCTGTCAAAGATTTTTGGTTTCTTTGACTAGGCAATTTATTTAGCAGGTCTCATTATACAAATGGGCAGTCAGAGCCCCATTTTTTATTTTTAACCATCAAAAAAAAAATATGAAAGCATTGCATTTAAGTCTCAATCATGATAAAGATAAAAGTTTAGGTTACGATACATTGTATGTGTCAAGTTTGTGCAAGCATACACATATAAGAGCGTAATCAATGGATGTGCACTGACAGGCCTTCAGAGTATTTGTGATGATACATGTATCTCTTTGGGGGGGGGGGAATTTTCTTTGGTCATCAGTTGGATTTCAGAGGATTTAAGATAGAGGAATACAGCAGTGAAAGATTGAACAAAATTTCACGGTCCGTTCCGGAGTGAAAATAAGTTTTCATGAATCTTTACCTTGAATTAACAACTACTTTTATAAAAAGTCTTGATTTTTGAATTAACGACAAAAAAATCCTCATACTTCCACAGATAAGTTCATTCATTTATCTGCATTTAATGAATTGGTATGCATGCTTGGGTCAATCTCCCCTTAAAATGCTGTGGGGGATTCAGAGATTGTACTGGCATGCGAATGGATGCAAGCTATCTTTTGATTTGGCCAGTTAGAGAACCAAGTTATTCAGATGCTTTGAGGAAATAAAGAAAGGAGAATATGATGCAGGACAAACTTCTTTTCAGCATAATTGAGTCTTTTATACCCTGACACAAGATGTATGGCAAATTGAGGCCGTATCAGAGTTACGTCTGGTGCATACGTATTACCATTCATATCAGCAAGGATAAGTATCGCCGTTATCAAGATTCATACAGCTTGATAATTAGCGCTACTGGGAATGTTGAGTGCAGACAAAACATATCTTGCTTCCGTTTGCGTAATTGAGGACGTAACTTCTTGCTTTCTCGGTAGACCTTTGGTGGAGGGGGGGGGGTTGATTAGTGGACAGCTGTAACGTCAGTCCTCTCATGTAAACATAAGAGACCTACGTGGGTTGATAACCAACCTTCCCTTCGGGAGTGCGTTGGGTCTCGATTATCTTGAATGGCAAACAGATGTAAATGTTTATTCCGTCTTCTTTTCGTCTACAAAGTGCAGTGCATGGAGGGAGGGGAGAGAAAAAAACATCGCCTTTTCCATCCATTTTTTTTTTTGGGGGGGGGGGAGGGGATGGGGCTTGTTTTTTATATATTGGGCAAATGGTAGATACGTGTTATACCACTTCAATCCCCTGTAGATACTTATGTACAAATTATAGGAAGAACCTCTAGACGTACAAAGAAAATGCTCTCTGATAAGGATCATGTATAGAGGAAGTGTTAGAAAGGTACAGTTATATTCCAGTGATGAAAACAGTTTTATTGATATTCTATGAAATACACCCCCCTACAAAAAGCCATAAATGAAACACTTCCACCTACATGTATCAAGGTAAGCTAATTTTGAAGCAGTTACAAATGATACATGCACATGAGGTTATTGTGCCAAAGTTGGTCACTTGTTCCATCTGGAGAAAAAATGAGTTAGCTGGTCAGTACACACTTTACTTGGCATTTACTGTGGTACATCTACTCTGATAAACTGCTTACTTCCAGAAGACTGAAAAAAGTAATTAAGCATATCATGTTTAATTCAATCATAATTCATGTTGGGCACAGTCTCGATAACATTGTCTTTGGCCTCCACGTTAAATGAAATAGTTTGCACTAGCTAAACTATAATAGAAATTTCAGAAAGATGCAATATCTGCTGTAATAACTGTATTGTTTTGTGTCATTTGCATCAACGAGCATTTTTGAGTTTGCACCACTTGGATCAGTAAGCATTAATCATTTCATCATTTGTATGTTGTCATCTTATGGAACTGAAGTACTCTGGTTGCACTCATAAGTTTGATGTATTTTTGCAAAAGTTTAATCTGGTTTGATTACGGAGTATAATTCTCATGTTACATTCTCGCTCTTTACATGAATACTATAGTGCACTCGTCATTAAATCAACTGGTTATTATTTTTATCTCTTTTCTTTTTCTCTTTATCTCTGCCCCCTTCCTATGTCTGCAGGAAACACAGAACTATGTGGCGTACGTGGCGAAGGATCCGGTCAATGGCAGAGGTAATTACAATTACTTGCATTCTTAAGAGATCTGAATGGTGTTGGTGATCATCTGTGTAATGTGATAATACCACCTTCTACTCCACATCAAGTAATACATTGTATGCCATCTTAGACCTCCACATAGCTGAAACATGACTCCCTCCTTTGCGCAAAACGCAAACAAACGAGCAAACATACATGAACACGCATAAGCAACCAAAACACAAAGAGCCATATTGATGTTTTTACAAGTGTTATGTGTCATTCTTTTTTTTTTCTTTTTTTTTGGGGGGGGGGGGATTATTTTGTATTGAATAAAGTCCCAAATCGTGAAATGTTATGCAGTAAATCCATCCATAAATGGATCTATTCTACCATTATATCAAAGTTTATGTACTTTGCCTCACTCAAAACCAGAGTTTTTTTAAATTTCCACTAAGTAAAGTATGCATATGCTGATTTATTCTTTTTTTTTGGTCATCTTTGCTCTGTCCATCAAATATAAGTTGAAGAATTTTGTTATTAAACTTTTTATGTTGTTAGTAGGTTAAAAGGTCTGTTCTATTTGATTAGAAATAAACAAAATTCCTGCCCACACTCTCTCTTCATTAAGAGAAATATTATATAAAACATGGTTAAAGGAATGTTCCAAAATGAAATGATTTGTGTGGTCAGCATCATAACATCAGCACTCGTCACACACACTACACCAGTGATCTCAGTGTCACACACATACAGCAGCACCGCACTATGCATCACCAGTCCATGGAATACGTAAAATAAGTAATCATTGGATGAGTCTAGGGATTCAACTGTTCTCATTCTGAATCACTGTTCAAAATTGTTATAACATGTTGCGAAAAGATTATATCAAAATTATTATCATTATTGTAATTACGGTTTAAAAGAAAATGTCATACGATGGCTGAATTGGCATTGAGATCACTATTGCTGACTGCTATAACTCGACCGTGATGATGGCATTGTGTAACTCTACATCTTACGAACACAAGATGGCGCTACACAAGGTCATAACCTTGGGTATGATGGTACGCGGCATATGGCATGGTGCATCATTTGTTAGATTAGATAGCCTATAGTTGACTTTTGCAAAGGGTCTTGTAACAGTCGATGATTTGGCAAGAGGAATCTGTCGCGGTGTGAATTGATTAATGTCCAGAACTCTAGCCTGAATGAATCGAGTCCTTGTCCACCCTCATCAAACAAGTGTCCAGTATTGTTTAAAAAAACAACAACAACAACAACACACTCGATTCTCAGTTTGTTCTGCATTACAAGTAGCCATTGAGCTGCAATGAACACCAACAATCAAATGCTGCTCGTCATCCAACAGTGCCAAGACTTGAAAGGTCAGAAAGGTGGATTTCAGCACCCAACGTGGATGGAAAATTCCGCCTGTTTTTGCCTCCATCCTAGAATAGGCCCAATTAGAAAATAGTACATAGTACTGAGAGATCCAAATAGCACAACATTTTTTCTGGAAAACTTAGCCCACCTCCCCCCATGTGGGGGGGGGGGGGAGAGGGGAAGGATGCTGTAGGCTAGTTAGTAAAATGGCAAGCTATAATAGTTCTCAATGGTGCAATATGAGTCACGCAGAACATGTGTAAAGCAACATACGGCTGTAATTACTCATAATGTCTGAGTTTGGTTTGTGTCATGTGGGGGTGGGAAGACAAAATTGCAAACTTTGGGTCACTTTCTTGACTAGAAAAACATTTTGCTCTCTGGTTCGTTTTAATAATGGTGCCAAATGGTCATTTTTTTTTTTTTACATAACAAAAAGCTGATCTACTGCAGTGCTTCTTTAAAATAATGCTTACAATGTGACTGCAGATTTGTTCAGACAAAATGGGACTTTTGCAGTAAGTGATAATCATACCCCAAAATAAGATAGGAGGAAATCAGCGCAAAAATGCCAGTGCACTGTCACATGTCTATGAGTCACGATAAGAAATACACCTCGACTTCATTGCGGTTGGAATATGATCTTCTCCTCCACATATTATGTGATCGCAGGCGAATATGGTCAGCGATCCCAATGTTGTTTTCACCCGGATGTTTCGTAACCTCAGCGTTTCCACGGCAGGGGTTACTTGGTTACCTGGGGGGTAGTGCGGTTCTGACAGTCGCCGCACGTGGCAGGCCCGGTGAGCCAAAGATGGTGTGGTTGGCTACAGGAACGCACCGCCACACGGGTGAAGAATCCTCAGAGATCAATTCAGCGTGGACAGGGGGGACGAAAATCCACTGGGCTTATTTCCGCCAGCAGCCCCTGTCTGGAATATGGAGACGATGGTAGTTACATGGGGGATTATTCAGGGACAGGCCCCTGGCCACTGGAGAAGGAGGCTCAGACATGGTTCATTGCCCCCCTGCCCCTGCCCCTGCCCCTGCCCCTGCCCCTCCCCCAGCCATCTCCCCCTGCCCCTCCCCACTGGGTCCATGGAAGAAGATAGACTTACATGTATGTATCACATGTCTGCATGATGTGTGCCAGTGATGGCCTCTGTGTCAGAGAATAAGTCATGCCTTGTCAAATGCTGACTGAAAGGGAGGCTGCAAACAGTCATGCAGAAAAGCTATATACATGTGTATGAGTGATATTCCTCCACCCCCCCCCCCAAAAAAAAATATATATATAACATATATTTATATACATATTACATATACAAGCATGTATAATACATTATACAAATATATCCCCAACCTGACAACAGTTAAACAAAAACACAAACATTAATGAAAATTTTTAAAAAACTGCAACAGCAGCAGCGTGCTTCCTTGAAATTCAATGTAAGCCCCCATTTGAGTAAATTGATTTCAAGGTTTGTACTTGTAGCGATCTAAACTTGATGCTAAGTGGCCCCTCGACATCAAGAAAAGAATGTATGGCTGCCACATGTGCAAAGTAAAACATAGTTTGATACAGAGAGAGAAAGAGATATTATGATAGAAAAACAAACAAACAATGAAAGGGGGTAGAGTGAGGAACTTATTGAAAACTTGAAATTGTCAAGGCACAGTTAGGATTCTCAGGTAATATTCACATCTTATCATTCAGGAGATATTGCAGAAATCTAGTTCCAATGGCATTTGCCACCTAAGAACTCTGTCTAAGTAGTTCTCCACATTAATACAATTTACAATGTAGCTGTATGTTTGGGATATGTAAACAGACATGATTGGGTAGTTAAAGAAAGGGAGTGCTTGTGTAGGGCTTGTGTCACTCTGTGCGTGTGGGTGGGTGTATGTTTATGGAATGTTTGGTTGCCATGTGATGCGAATGTAACTATAAGGGAGCATAATCTCGTGGAAGAATGTGCCTCGTAGATAGTGGTGGGAGCATCTGAATGTGAAGTAGCAGCAAGCTTCGATGCTCCCGTAAGCCAAGTGTATTGTGTTCACATGATCTCTAGTGATGCTGGTATGCCTATGAGTATCTACATGTATGTAGTTCAGGAACGACATTTTATCAATGTGCATCCAGACGTTATAGCTGCAAAGAATTTTACAGGAGAAACAATAACCCATAAAATTTAGAAATAAGGGGGGGGGGGGGGAGGGGAGGACAACATTGTTGTTTTCTTTTTCTTTTTTTAAACCTTCTACAAGTAAATTTTACTTTTTGTAGAGTTGATCACTGCAAAGGAAGAGCTTGTTCCAAACTTATGGTAGAATGACCCACAAAGAAAGGTCTCCTTTTTATACTGTCAGTTAATGTCAGTACTGTGTGGCAAATGTTTCATGTATTTTGTTGTGTCTTAATTTTATTAGAATTTCACATGTCAACTCATTTTCTACAAATTTTTGGAAGAATTAATTACAATGACAATTGAATTGATACAATGTATATCATCTTCCAGGTTGAAAGATGGCTTAGTTTTCCTTTGAAAAGGGATAATATTTAGTCTTCATTCCTCCTAGAACTATTGTCCCCATGGTGGGGAATAACAGCTGATTTTGTGTATTTTTATGCCTCCGCCACGAAGTGGTGCCGGAGGCATTATGTTTTCGGGTTGTCCGTCCGTCCGTCCGTCCGTCCGTCCGTCCTTCCGTCCGTCCGTCCGTCCTTCCGTCCGTCCGTCCGTCCGTCCGTCTTTCCGTCCGTCCGTAATGAATTTTGTGGACAAGGTAACTATCAAAACCTGTTGAGGTATCCTAATGAAACTTGGCATGTATGTGTATTAGGGGGTGAAGTTGTGCCTATCAACTTTTGGGTGCACGTGCTCAAGGTCAAAGGTCAAAAGGTCAAGGTCAAATTCATAGAATTTCACTATTTCCACCATATCTATGCAATGCCTAAAGATATTTTCTTGAAACTTAGTGTATACATGTATTACCCAATTTAGATTCTCTGGTGAAAGTTTGGGTCATGAGGTCAAAGGTCAAAGGTCAAAAGGTCAAGTAAAAGTATTAAAACTTCTTTTTTTTCTCTGTAAATTGGAAAATTGTTCAAGGTATCTTCATGGAACATAGTATATACATGTACTGACTGGCAGTGATTATCTAGAGAATGTAGGGTTCATGGGGTCAAAGGTCAAGTGCAACACTTCAAAATTTTACTATTTCCCTCATGTTCATGCAATGCCAGCAGGATTATTATTTTTTTTTACACTTGGTGTATGCATGTGTAACCTAATAGAAATTCTCTGGAGAGTTTTTTTTTTTCTTTTTTTTTCTTTTTTTTTGTCTCAAAGGTCAAAAGGTCAAAGATCAAGTGAAAGTGCTGAACTAACTTTTTCCTCCATATCTCGGAAGTGGCTCAATTTATCGTGGAACTTACTGCATATTTATGCATGTTCTACCTGAACGTGATTATCTTATGAATTTTAGGGTCAAAGGCCAGATGAACATGGTAACAATTTACTATTCAGTATAGAAATTGCACTTTTTCTCCATACTGGTACCATGAAAATTACTGAATGCGTAAATGTATGAATGGGTCAAAGTCAAGTTAAAGTCCTTAAATCCCCAAATACATGCTCTCCTATTCATCCAATTAAACCAAGGTCAAGGAAGGTGAACATTCAACACATTTGTGACAAACTTGTCATTTCATTATTTTGCCAGTTTTGTGAAAATGTAATCACACATTGTCCACATGTACTATCTAGACCTATTAGGAGAATCATGCATTATGGCGGAGGCATACCAGTCGCCATAGCGACATTTCTAGTTTTTAAAAATATGTTCACAAAAAGAATGCCGTACATAGTGTTTTGTCATATTCATTTCCAAATCGTCAGTAAGTTATACTGTGCTGTGGCCTATCTCTTATTCTCGTAATCAAAATCAGTAGTGGTCAGTAGAATGAAATTTGAGGGCATTTTGTGTGTTTGTTGTACAACTTACAGTGTGGGCTGGCAAAAAATAAGGATCTATTATATCAGTATTTGTGTTTATGTTTTTTGTCAATGCTGTAGATATGTAGGTATGTGGGTAGACAAATAAAAAGATAGATACAACAATGTAGAATCATAGACAGAAAGATAGGTAGATGGATAAATATATAAGTAGGTAGAATATGAGTGGATGGAAATATAGCCTGATAATTAGATACTGTAAGTAGATACATAGTACATAGACAGGTGGATAGTATACATACTTAGGTAGATAGATAACCTGAAAGAATATTAGAGTGAGAGAAAAGAAAAAGATAGAAAGAAATAAAGAAAGGAGGAAAGAATAAGAAAGAGATAGAGGAAGAGAGTGTATGAGATTGAGGTTGAAGAGTGATTGGGATGTGCTCCTTGGAATAAAGTGCACCACTCTGCCTGGAGGATATCCTGGTATGGGTAACATTCAAATGACCGTGATGAGCTCAAAAGTAGCTTGACTCAATTCCAGATCACAGGTAACCTGACCTAGTTCTGTGCTCTGGCAAAATGTTTTGCAGGTCGTGCAAAGTATATGGTGCATAAAGACATGACACAAGTTACGTGCGTGTATGTTCTTAAAACTTGAAATATTGAAACCTAAAACCTTAAAACTCTGATCAAGACAAAATTATGGAATTACTGAAGCTAGATTATGTATATATTATTCATGCAATGCCATATAAACTGTTCACGTATCCATTCAAATATTTTATAGATACTTTTGTGACAGTTTTCATTACTTTTTTAATATGCACTCCTTATATACTGGTAAACATTATTGCTTTCATGTTGCTGGGACATAAAGTGTCATAGTACTGAGGAAATCACATTCTACTCGCTTTGTAGGGGTTCCTCTTAAAAAAAAAAAAAAAGGAAGGAAAAGAAGTCTAGTTCTGTATAGTAACCCATCTTCCCACAAGATTGTAGAAACTCTGCTGACTTTGCACAGATCCCCAACAGGGTTTCAGTTTGAGACAGGCTAAGAAACAAACTATTCAACCTTTAACAAAGAAACTATTTTAATTTAGCCTTTAACTATAAAAAAACCCTGTACAGTGTATACACTTGTAGCTGATAAACCATTCAGTCCTGCAAGTGAGAAACTAATGAGAGGTAGGACTCTGTCTACACCTGTTTCCCATTTGAGGACAGTGGAATATGATGATTGTGCCTCTACTGATACACTGCTTTATATACTGAGGGTAAGGTACTGATATCTGTTGCTATGAAGACTGTATACAGGACAAAGAGGTCATGATAAGACAATCATACCCAGCTGAAAATTTGTCTGGTATTCCAAATTCCTTATGTCTGCATTCATCACTAAGAAAAACTGCTTCATATGATTTTGACATGAGTAAAGTTTTGGTCCATGATCCATATGCTTGATATTGTATGCAAATCTCTTTTTAATATAGCTGGTGGGTAGAAATGAATGATATGATAACTTCAATGTATTCAGCCCACCAACGAGCATATTGACATTGACAGAAGTCATGTGCTCTGAATACTTTTACTGGCACAGATCTTCTTGTCGAACTGCTGCTGCAGTTTTACTAACAAACACAGCGAGCATTTATTTGGAAAGAATTGCATTATTCCTTCAGAGTTATGTACATTTCTTCAAGCAATGTGTTCAGGCTCTATCAAAGCTCATTCTTGTGGTTTTTTAGTATGATCCCTGCATGGTACTTCCCAGGTTTGCTAACTTTACCCTCAAAGTAAAACTATGTTTACATTTATGTGAGGGGAAATTTTAGTCTTACGCCCATTAACATGGTGTGGGATGGAAATGACAAATGTGAACTCTGGTCATGTCGCAAACCTGCATGCTAGTGGCGTGAGGATATATTTTTAGCTCTGCAGTGATTTGGAAATATTCAGGTCATGCAAGGGGGTGGGAAATTTGACATTGTTATGCATGGTTGGACTGACCTGTTTCTGAATATTATGATAGTGACTTTTACAGTAAGTCACCACTGATGGAGTGTGAAATGCCCATATGCTACAAGTGCACCCTGTTCAGGAGAAGAAATGTTAATCGGAATTGCCCCCTGATCCCCAGGTCACAGTAGGTCGTGCCAGTTTTACTCTTTTTTTTTTTAAGTTTAGGGACAGCACCAAGTTTCCTGTGTCGAACGGTCATTTCTATACATGTACTGTATAATTGTGATATGGTTCTAAATGGCTGGATTTATACATATCATTGCTGTATAGGTTGCAGCCAAGGGTGGGGGGGGGGGTGGAATGGAGTCTAAATATTTGGATGTGAATGGGGCTTTGCCATGGAGAGATAAGGAAGAGGGGTGCATCCAGGCATGACATTGGGGCACTCACCTCTTATCTCCCTCTTCATTGCCGATATGAAATGATACCTTGCGTGATGGATATTGATAAGCGCAACGAGACTGGGATGCCGACTGTGGCATCCAGAATGCGGAGGGGATGGGACGGGTCACACGGAGTCAACAAACCGTGTCGCGGTGCTTAGACAGAATGCCAATGGATAAGATAGAAGTTTGCCCAGGGATGTGAAGCACATGATACCATGCACATACAATGTACAACCCTTGCCTCTTTTATGTAAATAATATTATACAGCATTCAGAATAGTAACATGGACACATAAAATTGCAGTTGCAGAGTGCCCTGTAGTAAAAGCCCCCTTTATCTAAGGCTGAAGAGGATTCATTCTGTCAATAGTAATTGGAACTAATGTGCCGACCTTTGACCTCGAAAGGAAAAAAGCTGCAAGTCAGACTTGCCGGGCAGGCAGGGACATTGTTTTTGATATGGCAACATTGTGCAATATGAATGACATGATGATGTGCTGTTTGATAAGTTTCGAATGTGTGATGATTGGTGGCGTGTGCCAAATATGAATTTACTCTCAATTGTTGGTGCAGTCAATGGTGTTTGACCCCAATAGCATAGACTGTCCCTGGTCATACAGCAGGCTGTGCTACGACAACTGATTTTCTCATGAAATGCCAAAGCATGGATTTTCTGTTGTGGCAACAAATTTGTTTCTCAGATGGTATACATTTGGAAACAGTGAGATTTCAAGCTAGCAAGTCATTACTTGATAGGAGCACTGTCACCCCATTAGAAAAGGGTTCACCTGTGTCTGTAGCCAAGGCTGTATGTTATATCATAAAGCAAAAAGTACCTAATGTATTACAGTAGGAATGTAGGTACACATACACAGCATGTTTAGAAGTTAATTATGTTGCATGTTGTCATAGTCCATCAACTGGTCTGTGGCACTGTAGGCATTTGTAATCCGTAGAATGTCCACAACATCAGATGAGGAGATATAAGAAGTATGAGGAAATGGCTACATCTGTTTCCTATATTGGGGTCCCCATCCCATAGAAACAGATAGAGAGAGAGAGAGAGGTATTAGATACCACAGCAGCAGCGGACAGACGCATCATTAAATGGCATCAATGTCAGAGGGTAGACTGCCATGACAAATCCCAAGCTGACATTAATTGGGCGTTCAGATCCCGGATCGACCATGATAGTCTGCAATCAGAGAAGTGTAGGATGCATCTGACACCGGAACGGTAATGTCAGACATGGGCAGAATGCATGGAGGGTGATTATGAGCAGACAGGCACGAAACAAGTTTGATGCGAGTCTGGCCTGGGACTTGACAAGAGATTATCAAGGAAGTAAATTTTTCTGTAATAAAGGAAGAGCCATTACGGTGTATCGTGTAACACACCAGGTGCTTGGAGATCCTTGGGGGAGAGCGATAATTCATTTTCGGTAATGAAACTGATATGGTCTGTTTCACCACAAAGCAGCCTCGTTTAACGTTTTGAACGACACTGATGGCCTAGTTTTATAGTGCTGATCTTTCTACATGATGCTGGCATTGTTATTATCCCAGTGATTCCATGCACCTCTTTTTTTTTTGGGGGGGGGGGGGATGAGCGGGCACATCAATATCAGGAGGAACATTGTATGTAAAATACCTCTTCCAGGGACTCTTTTTTTTTCTCAGCCAAATAGGAATCAAATGCTGGATGTAATGTTTATGTAGAGTCGGCTTCATGAGTTAGTTGAAAGTAATTTTGTGATAGTAGATTCCATTGCAAAGATTTTGTGAATGCAGTACATCGTCAAAAGACAATTTTTACTCTTAGTTGGTAGACAAAAGGATTGGAATCTATAGATCTTCTCTTCTTTTGCCTCTGACCAAGTAGTCTCCTATTCTATAACATATTCCCTCCTTATTTTTTTTTCTTTCAATTTTCAAGTTGTTATGAGTTAGATTTTGCCTGGTTCTTTTTATGGCGTCATTTTGCCCCAATGACTTTGCTAGTCATCACTGGAATTTTAGGGGTACAGGGTTTCAGTTTTGCTGTTCAATTGTGTTGCAGCCTGTTCCTCCAAACTTGAATTAAATCATGCGACATCTTCTGAACAGACAACTTGATACTGAGATGATCGATGCGGCAAAATCTTTTACATGGTACCATTAGAGCTCCCCAACATCTGTGATTGTGGTTTAGACGAATGAAGGTCGCATGACACAGTGGGCATAGAATAGATGGTAGGCACAGGGCATCGGAGACTTCTTTGAAGCCCGCTTCTAATTATGACAAATGTTGGACACTCTCTTGTTTTTGTTTTTGTTTTGACTGGAGTTTTTTTCCCATGAACGAGGTATGCAGAGCTTGCCTTGAAGAAGACCTTTATCATTCCTTTTAATTGCTGGATCATGAGACCCAGAATAGGCTTGGTATGTCAGGAATTGACTTCTTCTTTGTGTATAACCTGGAAAGAAAAATAGGAACAAAACTTGTCCCATCTTCTTGGATGTAATAGGAAGTAGTTAATAGTGATAAACAGGGAATACAACTTCCTTTAATGATTGTACCAAGGGCAAAGTAACTTTAGGATGCAATGTGTTGCCCTATAGCAGGCATGAAATGTAGATGAAAATTGAGAGAGGAAACAAAAAGGGCGATTCAAACCTGAAACCTCCAGATTGCTAGACCAATGCAGTGCCCACTGAGCTTTGGAAGGCTGTAGTGCGGTGTTAGTCCCAGAAGCCCTTTATTTTCTCAATGCTTGTATGGTCAGAAGCTTAATTACAATGTAGGTACACCTGACATAAACCTGAAGGATACATTATCACCGTCTACCGAGATGTGGATGTACACTGTAATTTCTTGATAGGTGGAGTTACATGTAAGAGACCGCTCCATCATTAGAATGATGGACAATTTAGGATTACAATTTCTCATCACACAGTCCACACCCCATTTCTCTGCCTATGTATATTGAGGAACTTTTCTACCATGTACAGCTGTAGATGTGCATATGATGACATTAATGGTACCCTGAGGTACCAAATAAAAAATCAGCCATTTTGTTGAATTATTATCATTTTTTTCAAGGTTGTACCCTGGGTTGCCAAAAAGTGGGAAATTATTTTGGTGAGCCACACGCGATAGCTAGCTGGGGCTAGCGCGCGTTAGCCACTGCACTGCACTGCACTGCACTGAAGCACATGCTATTGCTAGCACAGGGTACCATGCATGCATACTATAACATGCAGTGGCATGGGAATGACTACATCTATGTACACGCACACACAGTGCATGCATTTCTCAGCGCCTGTCCTCGTGTGGATGTGAGATGGCGCTACACAACGTGGTAACCCGGGTTACTACGGTACCCCGGGGTAACGCGTGATGCATCATATGTCTGTTTTTATTGGAGTGAATTAATGAACATTTCTTTTGCCTTTCTCTTTGTTCTCCATGAACTCTGCAGCGTGCCATGTGTTGGAGTGTCTGGCTGGCCTGGCACAAGATGTCATCACCACCGTGGGGCAGGCCTTCGAAATCAGATTCAAGGACTATCTGCGGAATCCACCTCCAGTCTTCGTATCAGAAGACAGGTACACCTCACAGCTGTAACGTAATGGAGAAGTTGGTGTACTAAGTAGATTGTAATAGTCCCCCTCCCCCCCCCCAAAAAAAAAAAAAAAAAAAAATTCTTTGAAGGGTAGGAGACAGAGTAATCTTAAATGGAATAAAGGACAAAAGATGAAGAGAAAGTGAAGTTCATGCTGTACATGTAGATTGTTAAATTCATTCATTTTGCAATGTCTCAAGAAATGATTTTCTTCGAGAAACATATAATGTGGTGTGTTCTCAGACGCCTTACAAAAAACTTTATGCTGAAAAAATTCCCAACTATTTTCCTTGTATGTGTGTGTGTTGTCATTCCTTTACTGTAGGGAAAGAGTGATTTTTTTTTTTCTTTTAAATGGCCAGGAGTGGTATTCTCAGGTCTTAATTACATTGCAAGTGTGTGATTAACTTCATAATTGAATCAGAAAGTTAATCACCCCTAAGTCATGGCCAAAATTGGTATTCTGCGGACTTGGATTATATTTTAAAAATGACAAAATTCCTGGAAGTTTGCCTATTTATCTTTGTCTAAATTCTACAGACCTTTTGACGAGATTTAATCGTTAATTAATAACTGAAGAGGGTTAGCATCGTTATGGGCAAGAAAAAAATAAAACAAAGTGCTTGATACCAAGGGTACCTAGTGATACTCTTTGTTTTCATCAAGTTTTTGATCAATTTTTACTGCTTATTACACGCTCAGAACATTGATTTGTCATGAACTCTGCAATTAAGTCCTTTTGGAGGTGTATGCCCATTGATACGCACAAGGGCATAAGACTTTCCCGCCAAAATGCTTGTTGTCATGGTAGTTAATAAATCCTCTACTTAAATAAGCTCTCAGAATACCCATTCGCAAATTAAAGTGCTGATTAAATGCTAATTAAGGCCTCAGAATACAGACCAAGATTATCAAAACATGTATTTCCAGTTTACCATAAACTTGCATGTTAATGATTTACTGTCATCCACCTAGTCGTAATTCTTTTGCTGATAGAGGAAGTACAAATGTCAGAAGGGGTGCATCATCACACATTTTTCCTGGGCCTGGAGGTTGACAAGATTGTCTGAAGGGGAAGATGAGTGCCCCCCTCATCTGAAAGTGCCCCCTCATCTGATTATGCAAGAGTACTGCCTTGACAATTCTCCCTGTTGCATGTAATTGTAAAAGCTGAAACAGTAGTGGCACTATTTAATTTCTGTAACAATGTGTTGACAACACTTTGCTGGTGCAAAGTGCAAGCTCTATTTGAATCAAAAGGGATAGAGCACTATCACTATGTTTAAACTTTCATAGTTTTGTAGATTTTCTCAGCAATTGCCACATGTTGGGCAAAGAAATATGAAGTCGAATGCTCAAGATGTTTCAGTCATTATAAAAAGGGAAATTAGATGCCATCGCCGCTTACTGTAAAACAAGGAAGGTTTGTTTGGCGTGCATTTTAATTTTGTGAATTTCGCGAGAGCCAAGATTTGTGAAATTAAAATTCACCTGAAAGCTCTTGTCTACACTGTGTGCATTTAAATGCCGATGACAATTTGGGAAAATTTCATGCCACAAAACAGGGCCATCAGCTCCAATTTGCGAAAATTTCATGCCGCGAAAATTTCTTGCTTTACACTATACACTCTGTCTTTGCCTGCTGCACAGTAACTCTGCATTACTAGAAATGCACAAGTGAATGCTGACATTGCGCATCAGCTTGACCTCCATGTGCTATATGTGGGTGCATGAGATCACGTCATTCATTTGCATGCAGCGTACGGCCATCATATGGACCCGACCACTGGCAAAGAAATCTTTACGTTTATATAGTGATAAAGAGAATTTGATGAGGCAGTTGCAACCCATTAAGCCCCCTTGCTTGAAGTTTCTGTTGCAGTGTCTTCGAGAGAATATTTACATTGTAGGGATGTATGTATATGATACTGGCTTATTAACCCGCTCCTCATGCAGTTCTTCGAGACCTGCTCCATCCAGGACTTCCGAGTTTGTTATTCGGTCCTGCCATTTTTTCCCCCAGGATTGCTCTAGTGCTCTAGTGTGGAAATGCTCAAGCTGCTACATGTACATGTGTTTTTTATAGAGGGTTAGAAGTTTCACAGCCATGAAACACGCTTGTGAGGACTGCTGCTCTGTACACCTTGATCTTTGTTTCCAGCGTAGATGTTTGTTGCAGTTCATCACACGTGAGCGAAGATGAACCAGCAACTGACTTGTTTTGCTGACTTGCACAGATGTCTCTTTGTCCTCCGGACCATCAGAAGATATGATGCACCCAAGTGTATTTGAACTGGTCAATGGCCTTGAAGTGAGTGCCTTCATTGGAGGGAGATGGTTGGAGGGGTTGGTGTGGTTCCTGGTAGAAACTAGAGAACTCCTGTCTTACCAAGGCTGGTCTGGAGACCAAAGAATCCACCCACTTCAGCAAATCTGTTAACCCATTGAGGACGAGTCGCAAGTATACTCGGGCAGGGGTCTATGGGAAATGCATGTTGTAGCAAAGTCAGCCCGTCCTCAATGGGTTAACGATGGCTTGGAGGTCAGACTCCGAATGCGTCATGAAGACATGGTCATCAGCACAAAGTGCTCCTAGCAGGAATCGCTCAACAGTCATTGTCCTCGCACTCAGCTTCAGCAGGTCAAAGATGGAGCCATCCAGTCTGTATGTCAGGTACCGGTACACCCCGTGTTTAAGGTCCTGTTCAGCGTGGTTGTGCACACAAGTGAAGAAGAGGTCGAAGAGGACAGGTGCCAGTACACAGCCCTGTTTCAAGCTGTTGGAGGCTTAGAAGGGCTTTGAAGCTCCACCATTGGAGAGGATGAGACCTTTCATTCCATTGTTGAAAAGAAGGATGGGCTTCACAAACTTTCTTGGGCAGCCAAACTTCACAAGAATTGCCCAGAGGACCTCTGGAAGAGGTGCAACATACACATAACAGGTTCTGCTCTAAGCACTTCTGTTGGACTTGCCTCACTGTAAAGACCACTTCTACATTGCTGCAGCCTGGTCTGAAATCACAGTTTGGAATATGTGTGTGTATGATTGTGCAGTTGCATTATACCAATGCATGAACAAATATACAATGTATGTTTCAAAGTTGTAGCTAAAGAGCTTCATTACCAGCTCAATAATAACCCTGTGTTTTCTCTCTTCCCTTGTATTGCTCCACCCTCTCCCAGAATGGAGAACCCCATTTTCCAGACTGCAGAGTCAGCATGGGGAGATGATCCTGACTACTACAACGATATCAGCAAGCTGACAGTTGACCTCCAGAGCAGCAGAGGAGTGCCCCCGCCCCCATCATCAGGACAGTACATGCCAGCAGGGCCAATGGTTAGTATCCTGACTGTTCCTCATTGCCTTTCTCTTCTACCCAAACCCACTGTCTTCTGATTTCATATACCAGCTGGATGCATGATTATTATCTTGTAGTACCACCTTTCCTTTTTCTTCTACTTTGATACCCTCCCTTATTACAGTCAATACTAACTGGACCCATGGTAAGTATCTTACAGTATCTCCTTGCCTTTTTCTTTTACCTTAACCCCCTCCTTCTGGACAGAACATCCACACCAGCTGGACTCATAAATACATTACTGTACCTCATTCCCTGTCTCTTCTGTTCCAACCCCCTCACTCAGGACAGTACATACCACCTGGACCCATGGTTAGTATTCTATGATATACCTCCTTCCCCTTCTCTTATACCCTGCTCCCTTCCCTCGGGACAGCTATACACTGCTGGACCCACGGTTACTATCCCACAGTGCCTCCTCCCCTTGTCTCTTCTATCCCATCCTCCTCCCTCCCAACTGTAGTACATTCCATCTGGAACCATAGTTTGTATCTTACAGTACCTCCTTCCCTTTCTCTTCTACCCAAACCCACTCTCTCAGGACATACTAGATAGACCCATGATTAGTAAATTGCATCTTATTTTAAACCCTTCCTTTTTTTTCAATCTCAATGTCCTCCCTCAGAACAGTAAATAACAACTGGACTCGTTAGTATATTACAGCTGGACAAATGGTTAGTATACAAATAATGACTGCTATGAGGGGCACAGTTAAAATTATGTGCCTGAGGTGATGTGAAAACTGTAACTATGCCCGAAGCGAAGCTGAGGGCATAGATATGGTTTTCACATCACCGAGGGCCTACATAATTTTAACTGTACCCCGAATATCAAGTAGTCATTATTTGTTTTATATACCGAAAATATAGATTCCGAAATATAGATACCGAAAATATAGATCCTAGTTTCTTTTACAGCACTCGTAATCAATGCTGATCGACAGCGCGGCGGTCGTATCATTGGTGCGTACAGTGATCATCTATGTGTACAGTGTACGTTACGTGTACTACGGGGTTGCGATTGTCTCCAAACCAGTCCGCTAGTCTCTTTTACAGCACACTGATTGAATGCGCGGCGGTCGTATCATTGGTGCGTACATTATGAGCGATCTATGTGTATGGGGTTGCGACTGTCTCGAAACCTATTTACTAACTGTGCCCGGGCCCCGGTCACAGTAACTCAATAATAGGGCACAGTTATTTTCATGACTTCCCTTTTAACCAATCAGATGAGAGGATTCTAGAAATGAGGTATATAATATTATATGATACCTCCCTCTGGTCCCCTTCTCTTCTACCACACTCACCTCCATCAGAACAGTACATACCAGCTGAACCCATGGTCACTATCCCACAGTACTTCTTTTCTTTCTCTCTATATCTTGATGACGGGACTCGTGATGTGAGGGTCTCCCCTGCTTCTTCACCCTCCCCTCCTGCTACTCCTTTTTCCATATTCCTTTCCCTGAAAACATTGCAACAAAGGATGTACTAGATGTTTACCAAATTTGAAAGGAACAGATGAAGAGTTTGATTGCAAAATGAGTCTACTCTACAGTTTTGTATTCTTGATAAAATGAGATATTTGTGATTAAAGCTGCTTAAAGACAAAGAAAATGATAAGAAAATATGAGATATTTTTTATCATACCTCCAAGAATATTCCGTGTTACGTAACAAGTGAGGCATGACTGGAAAAGATGTTATTTTGCTCCTGACAATGGACCCAATTTAAATTGTTTTAAAATGGTGCTTATCCCATTTTGCAATCAAAATCTTCAAATCGTCTTATCATCAAGGAAAGGGGACCAGTATGTTGACCATCAAAAGGACAAATGATGATGAATTGTATAAATAAAGGCAAAAAGAGGTCCAATTTTAGATTACGTTGTATCACTCAAAGGTTCAGGGCTGAAGACCCCACTCCAAAATATGTAGTTCATTGACCGACAAGAACGAAATTCGAAATGGTAGCAAGCGTTTGCAGTTTCTCATTACATTATTGGATGGAGGCTAAGAATTACAGTTTCCCATGGTATGTCGAACAGAGATGCCACTTGTTATGTCTAAAAACTTAAGAAAAATATCAACAAAATGTGGTTTGGTTTTTGTTTTGTTTTGCTTTGTTTCTAACTTTTTCTTGGTCCCGAATTGAATGACTTTAATAACAGTTGGAGAATGGATGTGAAGTAGTTCAGAGGTATTGTTGTGTGAGAATGCTATCTGTAGATGATCCAAGTGTCATCCTTTTTGGATCTGAAAATATAAGCAATATCAATCCCATGGGTGCATTTTAGTGAAAATAGTCAAATGTTTATTGTTTCACGGATTTCAAAGAATTTATATAGATAAATTGGCATGAATTATCTGTCTTGTAACTGGAGGGCTTGCTTGAGTTGTAGTTCACTTTCTTAAATGGTAAGCCTATCCTTATGATGGGGCCCCGACAAAAAGTCTGGGTGTCTTAAAACAAAACAGTCTGAATACAGACTTCTTTTAGATTCAGAAATGTCATAGCCAGATGTGTGTATTATGTCAATGTCTCTTAGATAGATAGGTTTTAGTAGAACTTTCAAGACCATTGAATTTAAACGTGGAGAACCAGCTTGCTAAGAAAAAGAATGACGTCGTAAATGACAGTCTGTACATCAAACATACAACTAACTAAAATCTATGTACTGTGTGTATTTTGTGAAATGTGTCGTTGATATGTTGTGTCCATTTCCTATGCATAGTTCAAAACGCTCACAGCATTTCATCATTCTGTGCTCTTTCTTTATTCTTACTGCTGTTGGCGTGTTCTTTTATAGGGCCCCTCTCCTGGCTTCCCTGCCAAGATGTCACCCTGGCAACGCTACCCAGAGTCATTCAGCAGCTGAACAAAAACTATTCCCACCAGAGGAAGCGATATATCCAGTTTACACTTATTCTCAACCATTTTCCCTCCTTCTTATGTATCTTTGCTTTGTCTGTCCCTCTTTATGCAGCAACCCCAGCAACCTTACACAGAACTCTTGGCGCAGCAATTGTCGGGGGCCTCCGCGTCTCCCGCCGGTACCCCCATGGGGCCGCCGCCCGGGTACACCCCCAACCCCCCACCGTACTACGACAATAACATCACACCCTTCACGCAGCCGCCCAACAATGCGAGGATGGGGCAGCAGGGGCTAGTACCGCAGCCCGTCACAGGGCGGTTGATAGACATCGACAGTGAGCCCGCCGTCTACGGAGCGACAGCTGGCAGTCCCAGTCCGTCCAGGACCAACATTCCTTCTGGTCTGGACAACCCTTTGCAGAAATCATGTAAGCAAAGATCCTACAAATATCTCTGCCTTGTCTCACCAATCAGTACATCAATATACTCCTCAGAACTATATTCCTCAATGTGATATCATCCTTTCTTAAGCAACCCCTATTGTATTGTGCGTAGATTTTAGTGTGTTAGAATGTAAATTTATATAGTGGCATAATTCGTTTGCGTGTGTCGTGTCCATGCTTGTAGTACTTACAATGTCTATTCAAAGTCACTGTTTGAGCGCACCTTAGTGTGTTTGTATCCTTAAAGGAGTATCACCAATAGAGGTTCATGTGGTTCTATGTAATATTTTCTCGCATGGTGTGAAGTTAAAGTGCCTACTGTAGCAAGTACTTTTTCAAAAACTATCCCATTGACTCCTGCTTTTGTGTGCACATTAGAGTAGCATGCTCAGTCACATGTGTGTCTTTCTTGCAAAACCAGCATTTATTATACCTATCATATCCTCTTTTCCCACAACCTCAAGTACAGAATTCATTATGCCTTCATTTACAATATGGCAGGCTGAAGATATGGCAATGCACTCTCTGAACCTTCATGTCCACAAATAAACTCATCCCCCCCCCCACAAAAAAAAAAGAACAAGAATAAAGATGTTTACAGTGGCATGAATGCCTTGTTCATATCATTCTGACATAAGATGTAGCATTTGCTGTGATGTATAATGTAATTTTATAAATTGCAGGTAGTGGTTCTCTAGTGATATCTCCAGATCACTGCCCAAAGATTTGTATGAGAAGTGATAAAAGGGACAAAGTGTCCACTACCTTTGGTCGTTTAAAATTATCAAAATTGTATAGCTTGCAGCACTGATGCACAGAAAGAAGAAGAAAAATATAAAAAGCCACAGAATTTCCAAAAAATGTAAAAAATATTGTTTTGACATAGACCCGGAGGTGTCTATAAAGGCAACCCTTTTTGAAGATTTGCATATTTCTTAAAGATGAAGCACTGTAGATTACAACGTGTATGTAGAGGGAATGCTCTAAGGGGACATAATGTTTGAGCTGAGTCAGGCAACTTTATACTGGCAATTTCTCTTGTGTTCTTCCCTTTGGTTTAAAATTGTGAAACAAATGATTTAATGGACCGAATGTTCATTGCCATAATGCAGAATATTTGGGTTTATAAAAAATTGCTGTCAGGTAATGATCAAGATTATAGTTTTTCCAGGGAGATACCATTTCACATTTTTGTTTTTTAAGTGAGAAAGCTTTATCTATCAGAATGGAAAGAGAGGGGACAAAATTCCCAAGCCAAATCCTACATTACAGTCATCTATAATGTAAACAGCGCCATCTAGTGGCAGAGACCAAATAGTTGGCTTGTAGAGTCATGCAAGGTGACAGAGACAAAGCTGCATATCTGGGATGTAGATTGAAAGGCAATGCAGAGCTTCATTCTTTCTCTAGCTCCTTTTCTTTCTCCTCGTGACTCTCTTTTCTCCTTTCTTTCCAACACTCCCTCCCTCTGAAATATTAATCATGGGATGGTCAGTTCGTACTTGCAGTCAGTCTCCCTATACATATGCTGTAAAGGCCATATCATCATATTATGCCACCAATCTCATAATATTTACTCTTTCATTGTTCTTAACATTTATTCTTCTTCCAAAGAATTTTCCAACTCTTCATGTAGAAATTTTTCTTCTTTATGCTGCGGCTTTTTGTAACCTTTTGATTACATGTTTCTGTCGTATACATGTACTTGTGCTTGTTTTGTGATTTTATGTGATGTTGAAAAAATTTGGTTAGTCTGTAGACTTGTAAAGCTCGGTTTATTGTGCTGTTCCTTCTGTCCATCTGCTGTCTAACCTGTCCTTCCCTCTTCCTGTCCGCTCATCCTACCTTCCTTCCATCATTAGCAAGACACGATAGTCCTTCACCCCAGCTAAGCCCCACGCACAGTCCCCTCAACAACAATGTCCCCGTCAAGAAGTCGTCCGTCAAGGAGAAGCGCAGAACGCCCTCGCTCTACGACAACCCGCCGTCCAAGGAGGAGGTGGATCTGTCGCGGAAGCTCACCGCGGCCGAGCTCGCCCAGTACCAGAACCTCGTCTCCAGCCGCGAGTGGCAGAAGCTGGTGGAGTCGGGCTACGACAACCTGCGCATGCTCAACAGCTTCAAGCAGAGCAAGTCGGTGGTGCTGCACAAAGGTGGTGATCTCGCCTACGACGATGTTGACGTCGAAGTGCTGAATGAAGTGCTGAATGAATACGATGACGTGCATGGCACGGAGAACCCATACGAATATGCACGTATGCATGCCCATCTCTCATCTCATTCATCTTCTCGTTACAGATCCCTGTTTTTTCTTTTCCGTTTGTTTTGATTTGATTTTCAGTTCATTCATCTCATCTATTAGTGAGATGCATTTTCCATTATTAACATTGAGTTTTATTTTTTTCCCTTTCAAGATGTGTGACCATTGACAAGTCTTATTTTTTCATTTTCAGGGATTTGTATTTATACATCTGTCATTGCTCATATATGTTTAATGATATTACTACCATGACTATATGAATGTATGTCAAAGTTGCTAGATTTGCATGCATGATAAGAAAAAGCAGTAGCATCTTAAACTTGCTAAAAAAAAAGTGCATGTGGCTATTTTGCCCTAATATCAAAATGATTATTTTCTTGCCAATCATCAATGTTGGGGCTACAATACTTGTGTGTTGGTTTTCAGTGCAAGTGCCTTAACCCATTTGGGACGGACTGATTTTGCTAAGACACGCATTTCCCATAGACAGCTACTCGGGACTCGTCCTCAACGGGGTAATAGCAGTCTTTAAAGAAAAAAAATTAAAAAAAAGATAAAAAAGATGTACCCCACTAGTACATGGACTGTGAAGTCAAACAATTTATCGTTACATACATTCATGCTGCATAGAAAAGATGTATGAGTACTTGTTTTATGATTTGATTCCCATATATTCTTGTTCACATATCACTTTTTTTTTCCAGTTCTCTTATCAAAGATATTGTCTTTAATATGCCATATTTACTTTCCATGCTTCTGAGGCTGAAGAATGCTTGCTGTATTAAACTCAAACACTTTCTAAAGCCCACTGGGGTGTATCCTTGCACATTTTTCGAAACACGTCAAACTTTGCTTTACCCATTGCACATGATAACAAGTTTCCTTCAACTTTGAGATGGATATTTGCTACAGTCTTCCCCGTGAGAGTCTGTACCTCGACGTCTTTGTGGTGATATTCATCTCTCTGAGAAGCTGCATTCGTGCCATGAGGCATAACATTTGCGCAGGATTATTTTGGAATGATCAATCTATTGAATGGAGTCTTCATCAGTCCGAGTAGCTGTGCTTGTGCCGTTAGGCAGGACATTTGCACAGGATTATTTTGGGATGAGCAATCTATGAAATGAAATTCTGTCCACATTACTCCTGGAACAAAAGCAGACAAACAGACAGACAGACAGACAGACAGACAGACAGACAGACAGTCAGTCAGTCAAGGTTTCATTTATAATAGATATACTTAATAAGTGCTGCTTCTTACATTGGTATTTATACTTTTTTTTTCTTTTTTGGTCTTAGTACATAAAAGGAAAAAGTCCTCCACCCACACTGTTCTTTTAGTTGATTGAGTAGCAATAGAAACTCACGTATCATTTGCAAGGTGGGATAGCATTATTCAAATTCAGAGAAAAGATACAAAAATATCAAACAGATTGTAGCATTTGGCAAGTTGCCAGAATACTAAAAACATTTTGTAGAATCTGATTTTAAGTGCTATTCCCTCTGTTTTAAGGTGCTGAACATGAATTTGCTTGTTGCCAAAGTTAGCAGTGGCATGGCAATTTATTTAAGTGAAAATAACATACATTTACAAGTATTCAGTATTAAAATGCAATAAAAATGACTAAATGTGTAAACTAAAAGTTACATGTTAATTAAAATCCTAGTCATTCAAGGTCTCAGAAATGCTCAAAATGGCTTTTGCCATGTAATTTGTAATGCTTGAATTTTCAGATGCTAACATTATTACCTCCGCCAAGGGAGGAGGTTATGTTTTCATGGGCGTTGGTTTGTTTGTTTGTTTGTTTGTTAGTTAGTTAGTTAGTTAGTTAGTTAGTTAGTTAGTTAGTTTGTTTGTTTGTTTGTTTGTTTGTCCATGTGCAAAATAACTCACAAAGTTTTGAATGGATTTGGATTAAACTTACAAGAAAGATTCAGAATGACACAAGTAAAAGATGATTAAATTTTGGTAGTGATCCAAGAATTTTTATGGATTTTATGAAGGATTTTCAATATTTTGGCAGGCAGGGTCAATGAACTCGGGAGTTCAAGCAGCGTGTATTTGAGGTTTGCATGTGTGCACTGAAGTGCGTGCTCTAGTTTCTGCTAGGGTTAGGGCAAGGCGCCTCACAGCTGAAAGTTGATGACATAACTAGAAAAGCACTTTGAGAACACAGACCTCCGCCAAGCCAGCAACTCATTTCCGCCCTTACACGCTTGCAATATCCCAAAATAGAAGTATTTTGTTTACTTCATTGCACAGTGCCTTGATCCCCAAGCAGAGCACACGCTTTAGTGTACGTATGTAAACCTCCAGTATGCACAGCT
The DNA here is from genome assembly GCF_040938485.1 of Diadema antillarum. Classification (NCBI taxonomy): domain Eukaryota; kingdom Metazoa; phylum Echinodermata; class Echinoidea; order Diadematoida; family Diadematidae; genus Diadema; species Diadema antillarum. The sequence continues at coordinate 1,029,272 of NW_027272008.1, forward strand.
TGAACCTCAAGTTCGTTGACCTCCTATTTGCCAAAAGATGAAAAATCCTTTAAAGATCCATAAAAATTCCCGGATCACTGTCCAAATTGAATGAGGTGTTCCTTGTGTCAATTTCAACTTTTTCTGCAAGTTTCATTATAATCCGTACACAACTTTTTGAGTTATTTTGCAAGCAGACAAACCAATGCTGATGATCACTTAACCTCCTCCTTCCTTGGTGGAGGTAACAAAAGACTTCTATATTGGGAGAGTGAGGTATTTTCAGCATGCATATATATGAGTGGAAATCACTGATCTCTATGGAAGAACAAGATCAGTGGTCGAAATGAGCTGCATGCTTGGCGGAGATCTGCGCTCTCAGAGTGTTTTTCTAGTTTATAATGAGACAATATATACACATGAAAGAAATATTTGAGTATGGCTATTTCAAGTTAGGACTTTGTTTGCCATCAAAATCTTGGTCATGACATGATATTTTCTGTTGCTACGACTCTGTTTGAAGTGCTGTTTGAGGAAAAAATAAAGCACATCTGTATCAAAACATGACACAGATGCCTAGGCACACAAAGTTCCCATACTGACTGCTCACAGTCTTGAAAATGGTCATTGACATGGTAATGCTTGAAGCACATAAAATCAGATTCCACAGAAAATTTGAAGCACCCTCGAAAATTGTGATGAGAAGCCGTCTACTATTCAATAGCCTATCTTTGTTTGCAGTGAAGTGAATAAGGTACTTCAGAGCTGTGAATGCAAGTGTTTTCCAAATATCTTCTCTGCAAAGAATCAACTGACCACATCTGTTCTGCAGCAGTGAATGAAACAGTTTTTCTGTGTCTCCACACCTCAGATGGGACTTGAAATCGTTTGATGCACATTATTTCCAGTAGGATTATTCTTTTTTTTTATAACTTTCATTTCATTTTTACTCATGCATCGTTCATAAACCCTGTAACATCTTCATCTTCTTCCTCAAAATACATGAATAGATTCTTGTCCCCCCCCCCCCCCCCCCCCCCCCCCCCACCCAACCACTCACCCAAGAAAAAGATGAGAAAAATAAGTCAGGCCTTTCAATTTTCAAGATCTTGATAAATCCATTTTTGTTTTCTTTGTAGATTGTGAGCAATTTAGTTGATGGGGGAAAAAAAGACATTCATTGGTGATTCAAGGTTTGAAGTGGCATAGAAGAGTATTCATTTCCATGTCAAAAAGAGTATTCATTTCTGTGTCAAAAAGAATATAGGTCTAAAATTTAAAAGAATAAACAGATGCATGAGGCAGCACAGCTATGATCACATTTGTTTTTTAATTGAAAACCATGAAATTCTCACAAGTAGAGCTATGATCATATCTGTTCGTTAATTGAAAACCATGAAATTCTTTGAAAAGCTTTGATGCTGTCTTTGATAAAAAGTATGTATTGATATTAATACATTTTTTTTTTAAATTGCTTTTCTTTTGCATGCAGTTGTTTTTGTTTTTTTCATGTGCTATTGTTTCCTTAATTTGCTTAATACCAGGCTATAATTCCAGGCAGATTTAAGTCAGTGAAGTCAGCTATGGGCAAAGATATGTACAGTGTAGCTCACTGAAATACAAAACTTACGCCCCACAATATGCCCCTATTAATACTATGAAATACATCTATTCTCTACAATGTACTTGTGCCTACTGCTCTAAATTCCAGCCTCTTCATTCTATATCACTGTCTGCTAACATGTGCTTCGTTAGTCTCTGGCATACATATTACATTTGTGCCAAAAAAATGTACAAATATTGATTAAAGTGGGATATGAGTGAGCAGATAACACGTAATGCCGTGATACCAACACTACTGCATATATGATCTGCATCATGGCTTCTAATCCAACCCTGGTTTACGATTTGAATTTTAGCGTAGTTTGTTAGCATGAGAAGATGCATGTCCGTATGCTGGTCTGTTTGCTTGTTTATTTGCTTGTTTGTTTGTTTGTTTGTTTTCAGTCGATGGTAAAAAGGTAAAACTGTACATGCGTAATTGTTATTATCATTTTTTTAAAGTATATAGCTTTCTTCTTTTTCTAAGCTCCCCTTGTTTGCAACAGAGTCTCATTTTGTGGTTTTCTCTACACACTATACATGACTAGAAACGATTGAAACATGCAACAAGTTTGTCCATGTTAACAACCTCTCTTTAAATGTCCAGGTAATCAAATTCTGGTATTCCACATGTAGTTTTTATCACACCTATCATGACTATAACAGCGTGTTATGCAAGACAAGGCTGCAACCCAGCTCACACAACACAAAATTACACGTTGTTTACTTCATAATAACTTCCAGAAGTTCGAGCACGTGGTCAAATAATTTACAGACTAAATTATGCGTAGTTTCAGTGATGTGAAATGAACTGTATTTAATAATAATAATAATAGCTGGTTTTTATATAGCGCATTTCACACACTTCAGGGTTTCAATGCGCTTTACAGACTATTATTACCCCGGTCACTGGATACATTATTTCCAACCAGCACTAACAGTGCTCATTCTCCACTCCCTGGGGAGCATTCCAGCCAGTCGCAGCCATTTTTACAGGCGCGCACATGCTCATCAACCAACATAAGCTTTCTCATCCTACCGGGTACCCATTTATACTCCTGGGTGGAGAGCAGCAATGTGGATAAAGTGCCTTGCTGAAGGGCAAACGTGTCGGGCTTGGCATGGGCTCGAACCCACGAACCATACCACGCTCATGTCGTTCACAGACGAGCGCTCTTATCCACTCAGCCACGACACCTCCACATGTATTTTCAGTCTCTAACAAGAACAAAAAAAAAATGCAAACACGCAACAGCATTGGAAAGAATAAACGATGTGCTCAAATAATGTGAATAGATCTGTTATCATGTTACAAACTTCTTGAAGTTTCAGCTGTATGCGGTCACACTACACAAAACTGTAGTTTTGTAAGAAGTGAGAAACTTCCCAAGGGCATGCAGGAAGTTTTGCTGTCGCCTTTTTGAGAAGTTTGTGGTCACACTGTCTAAACTATGCGAAGCAGAATACCAAGTAGTAAAACTATGCATAGTTTCAGTTAATGTGACTATGCCTTGTGAGAGCTTTGACATGCTTGCAATCACGTACCACATTGCAGCGTCTGAGATACGTTTATTCCCGAAAGAGTCACTGCATGGCTCATGCAGGCCCAGTAAACAGCATGGGTTAAAACATCACGTCCGTGGGCCCTTTCAGTATAGAATTATTTTTAGTCATCATTGAACTGTCAAATCCAAATATAACTGCATATCTTATACCGGAAAAAGATTTGATGGAGCATGGTTAACTTCATCCAGTGTGCACAAGGTCAGGAGAAATTTAACAAAAATAATGCAACGTAACCAGTTCCTTCTGCAATTCTCTGAGAGCCATCAAGGCTCCTAAACGAGATTCTTTTTGCCTGTCGACAAGGAACAAACAGGTCGGTAATTTACATGAATGAAAGCAATCAAGTACATGTAGTATGTGCACATGTATCTCCTTTTCATGGTCACCTGCATGTGCCGTTGAACAATGGGAAATATTGATCGCACCTGAGATTATGAATAGAGCATGCGCTGATGGGCCCGCAAACTCTTTTGTTATACACTATGTAAAGGGCTTCTGAATGGGGTCAGCGAAAGTCAAAATCTAGTGAGCTCAGCCTCGATTGCTACGTAGGTCTTCTTACAAGTTTTATAGCAAATCAAATGCACTCGTATGTTGGAAAGGACACAGAAAAAGAACAGATATTTATAGAAGAAACTCTATTCTTTTGATCAAAGTAATTTTTCTGGTCAGCATAACACAAATAAATGTGAATTTATGCCACAAAATCCAGATGCTCCTGTTGACATTTTGGGAACCTGGTATACCAGGTTCCTGTAGGGAACGGGTATAAGAAGCGAAGTGTAAGAACTTCTATTTTAAAATATGCTGCTAATTATAATCAGCACTTTAACAATTGGACCTTTTGAAAATTTTGCAACTGAAACAGGAAATGTATATCAACAAAGATGGGTTCAAAAGAAAGAAAATTCATTACTTTACTATTAAATACTAGTAGTGTGAAGTAAAAATTAGAATAAAGATATACAAAGAAATGGGGTTGCTGGAACTTGCTTGAAGTAGATGCTCCACTTCTACAAGTCCTCTGACCGAAATGGAATATGTAACAGTAGCCGTGGATACACTATGTGAAACTACGCATACTAGTTGTTTATGATGTACCTCGCAGTAACGTCAGAAGTTTGATTACGCGGTCTCACTACCGACAAAACTACATGTAGTTTCATGAGAAGTCAGAAACTTCACAAGTGCATGCAGGAAGCTAGTTTTGCAGGAAGTTTTGCTGGTAACTTTATGAGAAGTTTGTGATCACTCTCCCCAAACTATGCCAAGCAAAGTACCGGATAGTGAAACTGCGTAGTTTTATCTAGTGTAACTGCGACTATCGTGTCTGGACATGCGTGTATAACTGTTACCTTGGTCCTTTGATTAGACTGGATATAATACCAAAGTCTAGCTGTGCAGTAGAGTACTGCAATGCACATAGGCAATACTTCACATACATTTGGAAAGCTGTCAAAAAGAGCGGAGATAAAATACCTGCCTATCTGAAGTAAAACACGTCTAGTGAGTAAGTCACGATGGATCTTATGTCTGTAGGCATTCCTTTGTGTCTCTTCCTTGCTTTTTCTCCTTAAATGTAGGTGTTGGTCATATATCATATGATATGTTTACCTTGCCATATTGATATTATCTTTTTAGTCTTTGATGGCATATAGCGAGATACTTGTATTATATTGAATGGCAATGAATGGGATACCAGGGATTATTATCTATGAAGCCCTATGGGAAGTTTTAGCGGTACATTGAAAACGCGTATTGTTGTCCACTCAATTTTTTCTGTTCCATATGAGAGCATATGTGACAAAATGCATAGGCTGATGTATTAATTCCCCATAGGCTACCATTGTTACTGGCCATTCAATAATACACTGTGTTCCATTGTCTCATCAGTTGCTTGAGTGCTTGCTGAATGCGAATGCTTGGTATGTACTAAGTGCGCACACTCTAATTGTGACAATTCACAAGCGCACAAACATTTCGCTACATACTCGAGTACGCAAGTACAGTGCAAGTCACTCCTTTTTCAGTGCAGTGTCAACTTCATTCCAGTTGAAGTACAGTGTATGGTATACTTCTTCACAGTTAATGCCATCTCTTAATAATGATTATTGATAATAGTAATTATATTGCATGGCTCTAATTCATGGAATACCAGGGAATATTGCACTCCCTTAGGGCCAATGTCGTACTCATCTTCGATTCGTGCAATATTGGCCGTAACTCGTGCAATATTCCGCGGTATCCCATTCATTGCCATCCAAGATGATATAAATATTGCACAAATTGCACTGATTAGACAAATGTAATACGATGTATTATTGAACAGCCAGTAACAACTGTAGCCTATGGGGAATTGATACATTGGCCTATGCATTTCATTCAATACACTCTCGTATACGCTCTCGTATTGAACAGTAAAAATTGAGCGAACAACAATACCCGTTTTTAAGCTGTATAGCTGTATAGATGATAATTATATTATATTGGATGGCTATGAATGGGATACGAGGGAATATTGCATGAGTTAGGGCCAATATTGCACGAATCGAAGATGAGTGCAATATTGACCCTAACGAGTGCAATATTCCCTGGTATTCCATGAATCAAGGCCATCCAATATAATTATTATCATCTATACAATCAAGTAGAGCAAGCATAAAGTGCTCAAAATTACCGGGCTTCTACTCTTCTTTGAAGTTGACTTGGCAGTCACATCCCAGCGCTGAAAAGGGGAAGCCCCTAAAACTGTGTAGCAAGATGTTTGCGCGCTTGTGAATTGTAACAAAATGACGCGCACTAGTAGCAAGCGTTTGCGCATTCAGCAAGCGCTCGCACAATAAACGAGACCGAATTTAATATGGTGGGATCTTGAACGGCAAGTAACAACGGTAGCCTATGGGGAATTAATGCGTTGGCCTATGCATTTTGTTCAATATGCTCTGATATTGAACGGTAAAAATTGAACTGACAACAATACGCGTGTTTAATGCGCCGCTAAAACGTCCTATATAGATAATAGAAAATATTGCATCTGCTAGAGCCATATTTGGCATGAGTCAAAGATGAGTAACAAGGGCAACACTCTGCTATATTCCATGAAATAAAGCTATCCAATATGATTATTATTATTATCATTATTATATGTTTGATAAAGATAAAATCCCCAATCCTCTGAGAATCGTATCCAATTCTCTGCCTGTCAGTGATGGTAATCACTATATTCAATTTCTGGATGAAAACATGGTGTACTACCGTGCCTGCTTTTTAGTAGACCCAGGGGCTCATGTGGCTCGGGTCCTGCAGTAACTCTGCACATATTTTGCTCATTAATCTCTGTCTGACAAGTTGGGCCCTTTTGTGAAATATGTCTTCTCTCATTTCGTGGGCTGTCTCGCCACTTTGCACCAAGTATGCGGACCTGGGGATGTATGTCACCATACGCCCTGCATGCACTGGATGTGGATAATGAAAGGGAAAGGGCAGTAAATGGAGTTATGACAAAAGTTGTGAGAGTGCCACGAGTTAATTTCTTCTCTGCATATACACACTTGAGACAAAGCAAACTTTGCTGTAGTTTTGGTTGCTAAGTTATTGCAAGTGATTAATGGAGAAAATTATGCCATTAACCCTCTCTGTGCTATGTTGACTGATTGGCATACACACTGGGGCATACTTTCTTTGCTGAGTGGCACGGATGTCTGAAAACCAACTGTCAATGGAGAAAGATAAACTTTGTCCCCTTTTAATTCCTATTGTGTCACCACGGCCTTCATTTTGGACTGAGACACATTGTTACATGTATACCTAAAAGGGCTGGCTAAATCTACAATAAGGTCAAGTTTGGGGGAATTATTTAGATATTGTTAAAAAAAGATAAAGCATGAAAAGTTACAATTGAGTGTCTTGGCACATAAAGAGTTAATACAACACACATTGGGCATACTCTTATGAAGTACACAGTCTAACTTGGAAGGCAAAACAATATTTCATAATGTAGAGCTAAATTCCATAATTTGGATGACATCAAAGTTATGTTGTGGTGGTAATGGCTTCTTATTCACTTGAAGACTCTATAGTATAAGCCCAGAATGAGACTGTGCCATAAGCAAGAGCTAGTGAAGTTTAGCAAACTGGGGGTGTTTCATAAAGCTGTTCTTAAAGTTATAAACGACTTAAGAACGACTGGTGATCAGTTCTAATGTGCTTCACTTATCAGAATTTCCATAATTCAGCACAAGAACTGATCACCAGTCGTTCTTAAGTTGTTCTTAACTTTAAGAACAGCTTTATGAAACACCCTCCTGGTCCAGAAAAGGGAGACACACAGTTTTCATGTGGAAGAAAAATATGTTTTAGACTTGGATGGCCATTAGATTTTAAACCAGGCTTTTTAATCCATAGCCTCAGATGTATGTTGATGCAACTCATCACAGACTTGAAATTAGCAACAAGAGAAACATCTGCAGCCCCCCTCATGAAAAAAAAAAAGATAGCTAAGAAAAAACCATATTAGACTCTTAGTGGTCATGCCTGTCCTGTAATGAAAGCCTGTTGCCTCGACAAGTCAAGATTAAGTGAAGTGATTATGATCTCCTTTGGATTCTCCATTAGAAAGAGCTCATGTATACATTCACGTATACATGATCGCAGATACATTACGTTGACAAGTGTAATGACTTGTTAAGCACCAATTAGTTCAGTTGTGAAAATATATTAATCAAGCTACACTGACTTGATAGTGTTTAGGATGGTTGAATTCCAATTGCCTTTAATTATTCAGTATAGGGATAAGCCAGAATCAAAGAAATTCCCCCCAGTGACTATACAGTGTGTGTGTCAAAGCACAGATATGGGTATTGGGGGTTTCTGTCCTTTATTTTTCTTCATTTAAAGGAATGTGTCAGCAGTTTAAATGTGACCCGCTACAACAAAAGGATCCGTAAGTCGGGGGAGAACAATTTTCTGAAAATTGCATGACATTATTCCCTTACTCTTGTACTTTAATTTCATATATAGCACAACTCATAAAAGTACTCAGTTGTGGAGATATCGATGGTTTTATTAGCGCATATCAAGTAGTTGAGGAAATCAGAGTTTCGAGAAAAACGCCTTCAAAGTTATCCTTCCGACGCTATCATGATCATGACAATAGAAGGTATGCTCCTAGCAACCTCCGCGATGCTCATTCCAGCTTAGCGCCAGCGGGCTACGCACGACCAATCAGTAATTAGGATGCCACGCACTGACCAATAAGATCACTCCCTCGTTGCAAGGGGCAGAGTCTAGCTGTGGCGCTAAATCCAAATCTTCGGACACGTTGCTGTTACGTTGAAAGTCGGAAAATCATGGTCCAGAAAAATGCTGATTTCTTACCTTTCTTTTGATCATTTAGCTTTGAAATTTCGGCAGATGATAGACGAAACATTAGAGATCAGAATTATGCCAAAAACAGAAATTCGATTGTTTTGACCAATTTTGATGATGTGACTTCAAACTCGATTTTCTTGGCTCAGCCGTCAGCGACTTTAGGATCCTGTTGTTGTAGCAGGTCACAAATGTTCAGATATTAATGTGACCATGATTGTCCTTTGAAAAATCTTACTAGTGAGTTGGAGGCTTCATTTACACACACGTATGTGATGCTTTCCTTTAATAATAATAATAATAATAATAATAATAATTGCATTTATATGGCGCTTCATACTGACGTTTCTAAGCGCACTTTGCTACTCATACAAATAGATTAGAAAACACAATAACATTAACAAAACACAAAAAGTTGCAGAATTTTGCTCTTTTTTTTTTCAAAACTTGTCTCTCCCCTCCCCCTACACATCCCCTTCTGTAGTAAGAAATGCTGTATATCATACAGGATCTTGTCCACTCCCAGTTCTGCGTCTTGCTTGGAAACTGCTATGTATGCCATGTATGATGTGACTTTTTTACTTTCGCAAATGTGGCACGTCGACCGATATTTACGAAGCAAATAACAGTCTGACATTACCTCCAGTTACACAAATATGAGCCGATTCCAAGGTGAGAATTTGCTAGTTTTGCTTCTTGGAAAGGAGTTGATTTTTCCCATTTTATTCTGTCACTCGGGTTTCACAAACTCTATTCTATATACAGTTCATTAAGAATGTAAGGAGTGATGCTGTTGTTGTTGTTTTTCAGTTTATTAAGAATGTAAGGAGTGATGCTGTTGTTGTTTTTCTTTCTTTTTTATTGCTCGCACAATATAGCATGGCACTTCATGATGCTTTTAAGAATCACAAAGTTATAATTCTGGCGGGAATTTTTTTTTGTGTGTGTGTGTGGACATATTTGGACATAGCAGTAAGGTGACATCAGCGTCCATCGTTCTTCAGAGACTCACATTTCAGGTCCCAATTAATTATAAATGGCAGAGATTTGAGAGTTGCTTCTACAGGAAGTCTGTGTGAAGTGTTTTTGTTTCATGGAAAAACAAGGCATGCTTTTGGAACATTGCTTTTGTAAGATAGACTGGGAAAGGAACGATGCAACATGATACAGCACTCTGTATGTGTGGTAGTATCGGCTCTCGCTGTTATTTTAGTTACTCATCGCCAACTCTCGCATTACAAGTGTGTGTCAATCAGAAGTACACCCATGATCTCTCTAAAGGGTTTGTAAAGCAGTTCATTCTTCTTTGCTTCAACAACCCCTCCCCCCCCCATCCCCCCAGCCCAGTTACTATGTACAGTGTGTTATCCAATCACAGTAGGTTTCAGTCGTATGACCATGTTGCAAAGAGATTCAAGTGCTTATGTTTGTAGAAACTTAGAAGAAACTCGCCAGATAGGCGTGTTGCCTTGTCAAAAATGTTCAAACTGCATTGTGAGTGGGAATCAAGGAGCTGTCTATTTTCTGATGTGTGACATACAGTACAGTGGGTAAGCACACATACAACTGTAAGCATGTTATCAGTTTGTTGCTATTGTCCCTTATGAAGATAGCGGAGTATTGTGACATATTCCTATACAGTTGCAATAATGGATTTTTCTTTGAAAAAAGAATACTGTTTTGTTCTCTCTTTTTTTTTTAACTATAAAAGAACCCCCCCCCCAAAAAAAAAAACAAAACAAAACAAAAAAAAAAAACTTACTTTTGGCACTATGCCAGCTGGTATTTCAGAGCACGTTGATCAGTGTAGAATTCTAAGTCTGTCAAATCTTGGGATTCTTCGAATGGGAATTGCCATATCCTGCATATTGAACCGTGGTGTTTATTGACTGTATTTTCAACAGTCGTGGTAGAGAGGAGCAGGTTGGATAAAGTACTGCAAACCCACAAACATTCGGTGCATAAAACTCTTGTGAGTTGGAGTCAACGGCCTCTTTCACGTCTTGACACTTTCATAAATTTCTGGTTTTCCAGTACTGCAAAGTCAGGATTTTTGTAATTCAAAGGAATATCATATGCTGAATTTTTCCCAGAGTGTTCTTAGAGCCTTGTTCAAATGAGGTGTGTGGGCATTGTCTAGATTTTGAATTTGAAATGACGAGAATTTTGTCTCCTCAAGCACCTGTTTTACATCAAACCTTCTTTGGCATGTCTTTCCAAACTACATTTATGTATCAAAATTGAGGGAGAGAAAAAAAAGTATTTAAAGGTACAGTTTACCTTTGGGAGCAGTGATTAAAAAAAAGTTCGAGATGTCACATTTGATGCATATGTGTAGGCTAGTTGTATCACAAAACATCCTACCATGTAAACATTTTGCCATAAAGCCTAAAATGTAAGGAGATATCATTATTTTTCTCAATAAACCGTAACTGTAGATGGTTTAGTCTAGAAACATTTTTTATAATAACTATTGTTCACAGTTTGTATATTTAACAATACTTAACATTAATTTTACTGACTCAAATTTTTACATTGGCTGTTTCTATCCTAACTCACATTTTTGAAGCACTTAAGCTGGGTTTTTGTTTCATTTGCAAATGGTAAATTATGCCTTTAAGAGAGAGCGAGAGCAAGAGTGAGCTTTGATGTTAAGAGCTATGCTTTGTTCTTTCTTCTTAGTAAAATGTGAAGATTTGTGTGCCAGTGCACTATTGTTTTTCATTGTCATCAGATGAGGCCCTGCAGACTGTGTTTATTGACATTTTTTGACTCGTGTGAGAAATATATATGCGTTCGTGAACAGAAAGTTGAGAATGCGCTTTTCTACAAGCACCGCTTGGAGGGGGGTAATAGAAGACCGGCGAAATGAGCAGAATCGGCGAGAAATCAATATGCAGTGATCTGCAGCGCGACCTTTTACCGGGAGGCAGCTCAAATGGCTACGCAAATAGAAAACAGGAAAAAGAAGGAGGCATCGGTTCATTCAAGACTATTTTGGGGAGCTGAATGTTACACAGCTGTACAGAAGCAGAAAGAGAAGTTATAAAGTGCTGAGGAGGGAGGGGAGGGGGAGGAGGATGGTGGTTTGTAAGAGGGAGGGGGGCATAAAGCGATCCTGATACATTGGTATTGGGTTACTCAGAGGGCCCTTTACCGGAAGGAAAATGGCACTTTAGAGAGGCTATCAACATGGTGGATGTGGCAACTAATTGGGAAGCAAAGGGCATGGGGTGTAGAACTTGTGTTTGCTGTGGCGTTATACATTGTATACATGCTACGGTGCTCATTGGCACATGGTGCAGATGTAGCACTGGTGTTTGATTGACCCGCATGGGTCTGGTGACTATAGGGGCGGGGCCCAAATATTCCAAATTATGTGGTGACCCAAGGACTAGCAGCAGTTCCCTAATCTCAAGATTTTTGTAATAGTTTGTCTCAGGTGGAATGACCGCCAGGAAGGAAGGAAGGAAGAAAGAAGGAAAGACTTGATAAATGGGTTGTTGGATAGTGAAAAAGTATATATATATTTTTTGTCTAATGCATGTATCATAGCACAGTATTGGAACCTTTGCGTGTTTGCTGTCAATTTGCATAAAACAATATCTGTCAGATTTTGACACGAGCCCATAGTGAGACTCCAATAGCTGATAAATAGTTGCTGAGCCACTCTTTTATTTCGCAAGCTGAATCATTTGTTATTTCTTCTTGTCAGCCGAGTACTTCCCTCCAGGCACACTTTGAAACCTTCTCTTTTGATACATAGTACTACTCAAGTCCTATGAGAAGTTTGACACAGAATCGCATTTCAGGAAATGGAAAATGGTACAGATAATGAGATTTTGAAGTGAATTAATATCTTCCATTTTCCTCCCCTCAAGGCTGGTTGTTGCAAGTGTATTTGACTGCTGCTCACACCCGATGAATTCCCTCCTTACTTGTCGGGATCCATTACACTGCCCTTTTTTTCCCCCCGTGATGGTTGGTTCATCAGGGGCCCCTCTGACAGACTCTCAGGAACAGGCTGGGGCAGGGAGATTGAAAGCCCACTCCCCCCCCCCCCCCCCCCCTTGACCCCCATGTCATGGGAACTGGAAGAATTCAATTCTTCTTTGCAGACTAGAGACTGGGGGAGAAAGGGGTGGGGGGGGGGGAGGGAAGAGAGGGCAGATGTAGTAAGGAGAAGGAAAAATAGAGTCATCAGTCACCCATTTTCATCTTAATTTTCCTAGAAAACTTCAGTGTGATAATTTTATGTCATGGGAGTATGGCAAAATAAAAGTGCATAAAGAAATCCCACCTAGTGTATCATTTTGTCAATATGTTATGCATAATATGATTTTTATTCTGACCTTCTTTTTTTCATAGCTGCTCCCATTCTACTTTTACACTATATTGGGGTATGGGTGCTGCAGATTGATGATCAATTTGTCCAACAAGATTTATACATGATTCCATGTCCGTATTGACCCAAATTTGTGTGCTTCAGAAACAGAATAAGTCATTAAAGTCATTAGGGTGTTTCCGTGCTGTGTTATTGCAATCTAGGCAATACTCCATAATTTGGCAGCGTGCCCAAATTTTCAGAGCATGCCATAAAGCAGATTTTTGTACACACATACGAAGTTGTACACATATTTATTTACTAGGTTTGTTAGTATGAAGTGTGCATGAAATGTCAATGGTAGTGATTTGGGCATTATACATACACAGCTAGTGAAATATGAGATCCAACGATGATAATGCATGCTTTGTTTTGACTGAAACGAACCATAAGAATCTACTCTTGTTGGCATACGGGTATTCAAATCAGAATTGTCCAAAAAAAAAAAAAAATGGAGCATGAGAGGTCAATCTTTATCCCACAGATTCTTTGGATGAAAGACTGAAACTACCCTCCATGTGTGTGACACCGTATTTTAGAGTAATTCCAAATGTGTCAGCCCAGAAATGTGCAAAAAGACTTGAAGTGTTAATTATCATTGTAACTTTGTCGATCAGCTGTAAAATGCTAAATGGCATATATGATTTATAAAGATGATTTCTCTTTCTTTTTGGCAAAATCTCTTAATTCTACCACCCATCTGCATCAGAAAATGTAAAATTGTTTGACACGTACACGCAAGTACCCTGTTTGTGTCACTTGCTGGTAAAGTGAAGCATACAGACACTGTTACAAACAGTCTGACACTTTTAGACAGACACGTGCACCCTCTCGCACACACCTGTGACCAAGTTCATGAATATTCACAAAGAGAAATGAGGTGAAAGAACTGAAGAGAAGCCTGGATATGTGAGCCCTGTCCTTTCCTCCCTCAATCTTCCGTCGTCCTTTTGGTGACGGCAAAGTTCAATGCTCCCCGAGACAATTAAGCATTCAATCAATCTCATGAACCTGCTTCTTTTCTGTGCCTTTTCCCTTTCCTTTTCTTCCTTTTTTCCCCTCTTTCCTCTTCATCATTTCCTCTCTCTCCAGGTCATGACCCCTTCCTATTCCCAGGACGCGCGTCTTTCGGCGAAATTATCTCGAGAGTGGGCGAGCTAGTCTCGTTTTCTATTAAAATTCCCTCCAGGATCAACACTGTGAGAAATGTTATTAATGTGTAGGTATTATTTCAAATAACTGCAGAAAACCCCCCACGTATTCATATACTTCAATTGGAAAAAGTGATGCAGAGATATTGGATATTCCCTGAAAGCCAATTAATTGTGTAGACATCGCCATCCCTCCACACCCCTGCAAGAGAGACAGGACAAGTCTATTAGCATCTGTGTGAAAATAAACGAATAAAATAATGAAAACACCAAACTTGCCGGATGCCCAGGCATATATATTTGTAGTTTAATATTTCCATGAAATATATCTTGCTGATATGTACAATTTGTAAGTTTGACTTTTTTTGCCGAATATCTAAGAGTATTATTGATCAAATGCCAGTAATGCTTTCCTCTTTTCTGCAGAATAGAAAGGTTTCTCTCTCTTCTTTTTCTTTTGTCAAATCATGGTTGAAAAACAGAAATACACATATATTCATGTGTCAGTAACTTCAGGTTTTGATATCTGTAATCTCTTTTAACATTCAAGTTTGAAAAGTTTTTTTCTGCTTTAAATTGTAGATTTTAGGGAGGCAATGGAGACATATGCATTGAAGATAGATAGATAGATAAATAGATAAATAGATAGATAGTAACATGTTTGAAAAGTTTTTCCACTTCTAATTGTAGACTTCAGGGAGAGGATGGAGACATTTACATAGAAAGATAGATATATAGATAGATAGGTAGGTAGGTAGATAGATAGTTTTATAGATAGATTGATATAAACAGATAGATAGGTAGATAGATAGATAGATAGATAGATAGATAGATAGATAGATAGATAGATAGATGAATAGATAGACTGAAATCCACTATGCTGAAAAATAGTCTATAATTATAAATTACAAGGACACATACTCCCTTGAACAATGTGCATTACATTCTAGGAGCCTCAATGTGGTAGTGAAAATGATGTTAGTATGAGCTGTGTGTCTACCTATGACCCATGATCTATATCTGTCACTGTAGATGGGGCATTGTGACAATCAAAAAATCAAAGTTTTGGAATATGGCGGCACACAGTTGAAAAAAGAAATCTCCCAACTCAGATGCCTACATTGTATGTGCGTGGTTGGCTTCCAGACATTTTTATATTTGTCTGTGTATGTTTCTAGATGTTTTGTTATGTTTTTTTTGTGTTTTTTTTTTCCAGCTCATCCAAGTCACACCACAAATGTGTAAATTTGTCTCATTTAAAGTCTTGTTTGTGCCAGGTGGGCTTTGTAAGAGAGGGAATGTTGAAAAGGTGGCACTCTGTTGTGAGAGGTGGGACAGTTGGAGACTAGCGTAATTGGTGTCCTGATTATTTGGTGGTGGGAGGTGGGGGGGGGGGCAATAGGGGTGAGAAAGGGTTCGGTGCAAACGCATCTGTAACTGCAGGGTGAATGATGTTTGAGAAAAGTAACATTGTTAAAGTACGTATTTAAATGTGAAAGCTAGATATTGGGTGTTTTAGGCTCGGTGACAGATTGCTCCACTTTGCTCATCAGCGAACCGCGCCGAGGTGCATCTAGTTTAATCAGAAGAGTGAGCGTAGGAGGAAGGTGAAGATACAGTGGGAATACGCTGGATGTTTTATTTCCCCTCAACCTGTCTCTGCCATGGCTACCACAGGGCCTTGTGAATTACTGTGACAGCTGCATTGTACGTTAACCTGTGTGGGATGGGATGGAGAACAAAAAACAAACAAACAAACAAACAAACAACAACAATAATACACAAATGAAGCAAAATCCAAACAAACAAACCCCAAAGGGTGACAAGGGAGAAATGGCCAATCACACCATCAAGAAAGATTCCCTTCTCATATCACTCACACATGATGAAGGAAATCAGATTTTAAAAAGAAATTGGGGGGGGGGGGGGAGGGGGAAGATACCTACAATCGCGATAGTGAACATCTGCCAACAGCGGTTGGAAGAAAGCGTTTTCTATGACCGCGCCTTACGTCAACCTACGTCAGCAGGAGAAAAGTTAAGAGAACCAAGAAATAGAAATGTATTGACTTTAATAAGCTTTGTCCAATGAAAAAATGGACTCATCACAAGTGAATTAATATACCATACACAGAAGCCAGAAGATCATGTTTAATATATATATATTTGTTATTAATCAAGTAAATGTGAATATAACACGTTATTTTGAAAAAAAAAAATCACATTAAACCAGAACGGCGTTAAAAAGTAACTGCCAAGAAATTGGAAAGCTAATTCCCATGACAAAAAAGTGGAGATGTTTGCTCACACATCTACGAACCTACAATTGTTGCACTCTCAGGGAGCACACAAATTTGTCATCGGCACCACAAAACACCGGCCTGAATAGATTGACATCTAACCCAGCATCGCCTGAAGTACAGGAGTATTACATACAAGTAGCTTGAGAATTGTTTTGCCATGGGAATCGCATCTGCTTTCTATCTAATTCATTTCTGGTTTAAAAGAGAGCTGTGAGCTAACCTAAAAGGCTAGAGATTTTGCCCAACATTTGACAAGACTTGAAAGCGTTGCTTTTTCAAACTTTATATTCTGCCTGAAAAGGGAACTGTTGCCCAAAAAAAGTGGCAGAGTGTGTTGAGAGTGAAGCATTGCGGTGAATTTGACGTCTTCTGCGCAAATATCCAGGGGAATTCCTTTGCCATATGTGCATCAATTAGTTTTTGTATTGTTCCTTTAACAAAATAAGAAGAAAATGGAAGAAAGAGAAAAGAAAACAAAGAAATACTTTGAAATTTCCCTGAAGAAATCATAGTGAGATTAGCCCCTAGCTATGCATTAATTCCTTCCCACAATGCCGTTTTCATGTCATGTGATTGAGACGGAATAGGTGTTTGGGGGAACCTGTCAAACTAATGCAAACAAAGCGGGACACGGCGGTTGATAGATGCAACTCTGTTTCTTATTCTCACCTGCGTGCTGCAGGCACACAAGCAAATGACTGCTGGCGATCAGAAAGGGGCGCTTATGTCCAGCTGTTCGTTTGATGGAATTGTTAATTGATTGATTGTATCCATATTCTAAGTTTGAAGTTTGAACAAGTCTGCACTGGAAACAAAATTGTTTTGAAAGGCAAATTGTGGCAGTTGCCAGTCTTTGACTTTGTTTTTCTTGTGTTGTTGTTTTTGTGTAGAAGTGGATTTTTATTGATAACTGGAATATTGATGTTAACCAACTTGCGTGTGTCACCCTTAATTGTACTGTACTGCCTATGGGCTGTGTCACAATGTGATGAACTGCTCAGGAAATGTTAGCGGGTGTTGACCGGGCATTGTAGGCTTGGGGGGAAAAGAAATGAGTGCGCACGGTGCGGAGCATTTTTAAGAGCTCTTGCGTCGTTGGAGTGATTATCTGCCTCTTCTTCTGTCGTCAAGGGTGTTGCGGTTATGGAGCTCAAAATTTGAATTTCGAGCTCCTTGCCGCCGTTACAGGTCAGCTCATTGACTTGTGAGTGTATGTATGTATGAATGTATGTATGTAGTCTCAAGGCGTGAGCAATAAAAAAAAATGATAAAACATTTTAAAAAAAAGATTTTCCAACAGACTTCATTTTCCCCAAGGCATTATGGTTCTTCAGATTAGCTCTGAACTGTCCTTCTCCACTAGATTCAATAAATTTGAAAGTGGTTAGAATATAATCTTTGAACAGTTTACAAGTGTCGGGAACAAGCGACAGATTATGTTACAGGTAATATATTAAGTATTTATGCATGGGCAGTGTATAGCATATTTTTTTTTTCTTGGCTTGTGATATATACTGGTGCAATGTAAGTTTTATCGTACACTATGAAATATGTTTGATAGGGTGCATGTGTCCAAAGTGTGTGCCTTGAGTTGTTCCTGTCACAAGCTACAAATTACAGCCATGAAGCTGATGTAGTGATGTCCCCTGATGTTGAAGATATTTGTCCAATCTCATTTTTCGTTTGTTGGTAATGCATATTTTGAAATTGCTGTAGGTAAACTATTAGTATAAATCTAAGTACCGGGTATTCAAAGTCCCTGAACTCTTCAGTAAAACCCAAATCATTGATAGAAGAGAAGGGGGGGGGGGGGGGGGGGAAGAAAGGGAAAAAGAAGGCGAAAAAGATGGAGAAAGAGAAGATAAACAACTAATCTCTTAAGAAATTAAGGAAATTTGTACAAGTGCAGCTTGAGTTCTCAGATTAAAAAAAGAAACTTGTGTCGGAATCATGCACATGCAACAGTACTCTAGCAAAGTTCAGTAATTGCATATTTCAAGTTGCACGTATATGGTGATCATGGCAAGCATGCATATATTCTGTTTCATATTTTGACGTCTGATAAAAACAAACAGAACAAGAAAACAACTGTTATATGAAAGTATCCAAATTCAATTTTATAAAGCAGAATATCTGTTCTTGAATAAATAGTCACAGAGTTTTGTCTCACAGATCAATTCTATAATGACGCTCAAGTGTGTAAACTTGGAATACCGTGTTCTGAATGTAGGTCCACAGCCTATATCTCATCAGTCAGTTTGAAAGTAAATGTCATTATGAAGGTATAAGAGTCTGGTATACTTGAAAAATTGTCATTTCCAGATGCTTTGAATAAGAAATCCCAAACACCCCCCCCCCCCCCCCCCCCCCCCCCCCACACACACACACACACCCACTTACACACAAAACCAATACCACCAGAAGGTGAACAGATGTCGGCTACGAGGAATTGAAAGAAAGACGCCAGATTTAGTCACTAACGTCACAGGAAACGTTTTTCATTGATGAAAAAACAGGTTTGAGGAGATGTTGAATCGGACACCCACCCCAGCTTCAATGGAAGATTAATAGACCTTGTGCGAGTATGTCAATTTACCAACGCCACGTAGACATCCTGTTGGGCCTGCTTCAAAGCTAGCAAATGAGACTGGGATTTTCTTTTGAAGTGGCAGGATAATGATTTTGCAAGAGATAATTTTTATCTTTTATCTGACTGTTTTTGGTGCAAAAACGGAGCATAGACATTCCTTGACTGTAATTTATTGCACTTGATTTGTAAGTTTTGGGGCTGCAGCAGGGAGATGAAAGTTGAAGGGAGGGGGAGGAGGAGGAGGAGGGGGCTCTTTTGATTTCTGTAAAAGTGCATTGGGAGAAGCCTTTGTTTTTCCATCTGGAAGAAGATGGCACAGACATAGGTAGGAATTAGAGAATTCAGCTAGTGTAACAGTTGAGAAATGAAATACATTTATGTCCTTTAAGATTATTTTCATTTCTTCCACTTTGTTTGGATTCCTACATTAGCCTTGAGGTTACTGGAGACTTGTTTTTGTGTGATATCTACTTCGTTATTAAATGAAATAGATGTTGAGGTGTGCCAAATTCTCTTACCACACATGACTCTCAGTGGTAATGTGATTGGATACCACCCACTTGTGTATTTAAATAAAAAGATAATTCAGAGATCAAATCTTTTATCCACACCATATTTCCTGGTTCCTGAATTGCTCTGTGGGAATTACACGTGACTGGTTGATTGTCTCACATTTTGGAATATCACAGAGCAATTATATGCAAAAACTGTCGTTGTTCATATTTGAAGAAATGTTTTTAGCAAATATGCATGTAAAACCTTTCCATATTTGTCATTATGTAAGCTTCCTGTAGCTACCTAACAATTATTTATTTTCATTTAAAAAAAAGGAAATTGCCTCTATTTAAAGTAGATTTTGATCATGAAAGTACAACATTGATATATTTTTTTTAACATCCATGCCAACATCTTTGTGTTCGTGAGTGTTGGTGACTCTTTTATTTTATTTTCACAATGTAGACACTCAGTACATTATTTTGCAAGTGATGTTGAGTAAATCAAACTTTTAAGAGGCCAAGGCAATTTCATCAATGCATACCATTCAAGCACATGACTTTACATTTGTATGAACCTTATTTTTCATCTACATTTCATTTCATCCTCTCTCCATTCTGAACAGAAAATATCAACTTGCTCTTGTTTTTTGTTTCCTAGACTCTGTTTTTAGCTGGAAATCTCAGTTCTTAGGTTTTGTTCTCAAGATCTTGTTTCTCTTTGTGTTTCAGTCTCCCATAATGTCACTGCTTGACTTTTTGATAAAATGCACGGTACTGCATGTTTCACAAATAATGCAGATGCAGGGGGAAGCGGTGCATGAAATACGATGTATATGCTGTACATGTACTGTATGTATGCTCGAGTTAACCCCAGTAGTTGCAAGCACACCTCATGAGTCACTATGTGCACACAATTATAACGACACATTAAAACAACCCATTCATCATCTCTTATTTTACGGCCATAATCAAAAGTTGAGATTTACCACTGCCATCATACAGTAATCCATCTCATCGCGGACTGGACTACTTGTGTACACCCATGTGTGTGTGTGTGTGTGTGTGTGTACAATGTACTGTTATTGAGGTGATGTGCATGTGCATATGGAGAAATGATGTAACAAACATTAAATCATATACATGTTTACTGTTAGTAGAGTTTCAGTCCAATGTGGACAACTGATTGGAATTGTGCAGAAATTGTGCTAGAAAGCTTGACAATTTTTGTAAGATGATGCATGCAACACAAGAGAGAAGAATTCCCTTTGAAAAAAGGTGGTTTTTTTTAATTCTCTGTACAGCAAGCATGTGTGTGTCAAGAACTGTTTTGAATGAAATAATGATAGGGCTGCAGATCTAAAGCATGCATCAAGTAAAATGCAATGTCACAATGAACAATATGCTTCTTACCTTAAGATTGCAAAATTTCTTTAATGTTACTTTAATGTTATTCTCATTTCCGTACGATGCTTGTTTCTTATAACGTTAACCAGAACATCTATTCATGCTTCTGTTTTGAGTGAAATTTTGTCTGCGGATATATGAATTCATGTATTAATTCTCTTTGTTTTTTGCTCTAAAAAATATTCAGTTCTTTTATTTCTGATGTCCAGGCTTCTGTAATCTCTTTCCAAGAAAGAACATATGTAGTTGTTTATTATTTTGAGTATATTGGTGGGTTTGAATACGATGGTAGAGACTTAAACTTGCAAGCTTATTCTTTACTTGGCGGCATGATTTATCACAAATTTTGAGCTGCAAATGTTGCACTGAATTTTATTGCTTTTGATCCCACAACTTTTGACGGTAAAATTAATCTGTTTTCTCAGTTCTTTATGTTTCTGATGCATTTCATGTATGGAAGATGTCAGGTTTGTGGATGTACACAATCAAAACTCACAGCAAATGGCACTTTGTGTAGTGATTACCTTGATATGTTTCTCACGCAAACTGCTGCACAAAGTTTTGAATAGAAAATTTGCCTTGTAGTAAAGTAAAGTTTTGGATTCAAAGTACTATACTTACACTATATGTCAATGATAATATCTTGATTTTATTGTCTATGCAGTTGGTTGCTTGGTATTTGACGACAACCGACCCGTATCGGCAAACTACGACAATCCGCAGAGCCCCAAGTTTAACGATCGCAAGATGGCGGATCCGATGTACAACACATCGCTGCCCAACCATCCACTGAATCTCGACGGCGGACAACAGAGGGCGCCAAACAGTACCGGGCAGAATGCTGTCGATCCATTTGATATGGGTGAGTTTTTGACCCATCGCTGTAACAATTGTTTGAAATTTGGAGCTGATACGACACAGGTCACATGCTATTTCAATAAGAAACAGTGTTTGAATTGATCATATTTGCAATCAATCTCTGCATCAACTCCATAATTTTGTGATATGAATGTATTTTACTGTATACACCGAATATTTTCCAAGATTTTTATTTTTGTGAATTTCACGAGTCAGGTGCTATTTGGGAAATTCAAGACATGCAAAAATATCAACTCTGATCCTGATATGAATGTGACGTATGCATATACATTCTCCGTTCAGTACAGGATTCCACAATCGCGAATTTAAGCACTCGTGAAATCGTTGGGAAGTCCCGATTCACGAAAATTTATACTTGCTAAATATATGATATATACAGTAAATGAGAAATATTGGTGGAAAACTTCATGTGCGCATCACAAAATCAGGCTAAAAGGGAAAAGAAAAAAAAGTTCAAACCTGCCAAATATACATTGTCATGTACTGTTTTAACATATGTTGAGTGAACTTCGTACTTAAGTGCTATGTTGTAATCTTTTTAACAGCAATGATCTTTGTGCTTGATTTCAACCATTGCATCCGCCAGTTCTATTATTACTTAATGCTTGTTTGTAAGGATTGACTGTTTTGTCTTTATTTACCAAAAAGTTGTGCAAGAGATGAGATTGCAGTTTGCACCACAGTTTGGTTTCTTTTTCCCCAAGTGACCAAATCATAATCATCCTACCTCAATTAAGAGAACAGTGATTGGATTCTGGGTTTCCAAATTCTGTTACTTGTTTAAAGACAATCTAATCCTGCTTCCTTTGAGGTTCCCAGATCTTCTGAGACACTGTGTGGGAACCGTTAGCTTCCCTTAGGCAAAGGCTTATCCTGTCATCGACCATTTGATATTTGCATTTGGGGAAATCTGTCTGACATGAGATTATGTGCGACATCTCACATGGGACTGGGCTATTGCATACTAATATGCAGCAATTCTGTTTCACTCAGTTCTGCATGCAAGTCTCATTCCCAAAACTTTGTGTCCATGTTTGTAATATGCAATGTTCTCTTGTTTGTAACCTCAGAGTGATCATGGTTGTGGCATGGAGTGTTTTATTGTTGTAAAAAAAGAAGAAGTTTTTTTTTCTTGTTATAAGCCAGAGAATGTAAAGAAAGATAAAGCTGGAGCAAGATAACATGAATTTCAGGTAGTCAGCTACCTCTGACCTTTTAAATGTGAAGAAATAAGTTCAAAAGACTACCTCTGTATCCTGTTGGCATCTTAGTTGTTTTGATCAGGTTACATCGTTTGTTTGAATGTCTTAGTTGTGAGAGCGCAGCTGGAGCCCAGGTGCCCATGATTTGCGACATAGCAAGGGGGACTCTAGGTGGTTTAAATTCAAACCATGGTTTGTGCAAATTTCTTCTGCGTAAATACGATTGGCAGACTTCATACGCAGGCAGACGTCTAGTAATAATGGCGCATTGATACGCGCATGTCCAAGGTACATTTGTACACCTACACTGTATTTCACACTTATTTTTACCATGGTCTAAATTTAAGCCACCTTCATGAATTTCATTGGGCCTGTGGCATTTTGGGTAGTCTTAAAGAAGATGGCTAGTAACTGATCAGTGGGAATCAGTGGGAGTGTTGGGAGATGATTGTTCCAACTCTTGTGGGATTCATTTAAGAGTACATTGTATATTGTTGTGTGAAAATCATTTGCTTCAGAACGGTCTCATATTCCAATAATGTGCAGTTTAATGCCCCGTCACTGTACAGGCATGGTAACCTGGAAACATTAAACTGCACATTACTTGAATATGAGACCATTCTGAAGCAAATGATTTTCACACAACAATAGATATATAATGTACTCTTAAATGAATTCCACAAGGATTGGAACAATCATCCCCCAGCATTCCCACTGATTCCCACTGATCAGTTACTAGCCATCCCCTTTAACCCTTTCCCGACTAATTTTGGTGGTCAGATTGGGTTGTTTCATGCTACACTCTCTCATCATATGTAATTCGCTAAATTTTATTCTTAGGGTCAGATCTTGTCTGGATTTTCTGGCAGTTTTCTGTGTAATATTGCAGGGATGTCACAGTTGAGGAGTTACTGTCATGTTAAAGGCCTGTAGACGTAGAGTGATGTTGACTAGCACTGTTGAGTCTATCTTTGTTTTTCCTAACCGCATGCCATTGGACATTTTCTTTGGAGTAGATTCTGTTGAAGGAGGTAGTGTTTAGTAATTAGCAAATGTAAGGAAAAAAATTGATTGCCGCTGAATCTGGCTAAGCTTAATTCTAAGTGGTTCAATTTGCAAATTCCAAAACATTTTGATGATTTTGATCATGTACGCAAGCAATGCTGAAATACTGTATCACAGAAATTTGTCAGTGATGATTCACTGTGATAGAACCAGCACAGTTCTGTATCAGTGGGACTGATGTGATTATTGTTCATTCATGAAACCTGCTTTCCCTATCATTCCTTCATGGTTAAGGTGTTCATGTTGATAAATAGGACAAACAATTCCTCCATCGTAATGTAATGTTCAGTTCAGTATTGGATATTAATTTTAGATAATGGTCTGTAAACCTTGTAATTGTGAGAGGGGTGAAAGAGCAAAAAAAGCACAAAGAGGGACAAAAATTAGTGGCATCTGGAGAAAGAAGAGATGAGAGGATGAGTTTCCTTGGCAACCAAAAGAGAGGATGGAGAGATGTCCCACATGCAGAGGATGTAATCAATTACTTCTGCAATGAGGTCGGGGGCTCCCATCTCAATTTGCAATTAATGCAGGTTTTAATGTTTTTAGTTACTAAGGCAGCAGGCAGATAAGAAAACAAAAAAAGTGCAAGCAAATGTTCAGTTGTTGATGCGCTGTACTGCACTTATCGAAGCTTACAATAATTAAAAACTGTGCAATGAAATGGACCCCCTCAGTGCAGCAGGAATATGTTCATAAAGCATATATCAGAGAAGTCAACATTTGAATCATGTTGTAAAGGAACAGTGTTCCTAGATCAGTTATAAAGACCATTTAAAAATGGTTAGGTAGGTCTATGCAGAACTACTAAATGGGGGTAAGCATGTAAAAGCAATTTTGTTTTGGAGGAAATAACAGGCTGTTAAGATTAAGCAAACTTCTCTTAAATTAATTGAATAATTGTTTACTATCATGAACTGTAGCTTAGAAACATTCACCTTCCAAAAAGTACATCTCTGATTAACAATAAAAGATGTGGCATTAAAAAAAAAAAAGGTCTATAAGCTATAAAGATATGCTTATAATTCAATGAGGATGATGATCATATCACTGCAGGTGATGATTACATTTTAATAGTGAGATATAATTGGTAGTGATATGACAAGATGTGGAGTAAGACTACATTCTAGATATTGTCGTCATGCCTTTTAACCCGTTGAGGACAATCTGATTTTGCTATAACACGCATATCCCAGAGACACCTTCCCTAGTATACTTGGGATAGTCTTCAATGGATTAAAGGGACTGTACAGTACTGGTTGAGGTGAGGGTTCAGGTTTACAAATTTTTTTTGGCGAGACAATGAGAAACCTCGTATGAAATATGAAAGAGCATGTAATTTCAAGAAGGATTCAACGTTAATTTCATGAAAATTGGCCTTGAAATGGCTGAGATATCCAAAAAAGCGTTCCTGACAAAATTGACAGGCCACGACTTTTATTAGGATCTCTTTGTTTTACCTTGTTTTTAGATATCTCAGTCATTTCAAAACTGATTTTCATCAAATAAACTTTTGATTCCCCTTAGAATTGTATGCTCTTTAACATTTCATAGAGTGGTTTCTAAATATCTCGCAAAAAGTTACAAGCTGAATCCTCACCTCAACCAGTACTTTACAGTCCCTTTAACATGATGTGAAGACATCCTAATGCTTCATGTAGACAAACACATTAGTGTCACTAATACCAATAAGATGAAGAGAAACGTGAGATGCAGCGTAGATACTTCTCACAGATGCAAACCCAACAGGCTCATTAATTAATCAACACGCGTGATTATCTCCTTCAAGATGATGATTGCTCAACCAAAAATGAAAACTGCTTGAAATCTTTTGCACAGAAATTTTCCAAAGTGCTCCAGATGAGAGCATTGATCCTTCTCTTGTATTTGTGGGGGGGGGGGGGGGGGGTGGACCCACATTTCCTCACATATTACATCTCAAGGACAACTTAAATTCAGCCTTGAAGCCTGTTTGTTTGTTTTCATTACTGTCTTTCCCCTTGTCAATATTACTCCATTGATTCTCCATCAGCTCTGACCTTTTGGTAGTGGAGTTTAACTTTTTCTGTTACAGTTCAGAAAATTTAAAATGTCACCTCAGTGATGAAGTGGATAACCAGAAGTTCTGTTTCCACTAAGATCATTACCTTGACATAGGCCTACCTATGATTCATGATTCCTTCTTTCTTTTATGATGTACCCGTCGCTGCCATTTCTGCCCTGTGAATTGCAGGGAAACGACATATCCTGATTCCATGTCAGTAGTGGATACGCTTTGATACGTCACACCTCCCAACTTCTCACATGCCGTTTCTCTGGACTTTGATTAACCTGCTTGGTGCTCCCTCCGTGTTTGAGTACTTTTGCCAATTTTCACCTGAACATGATGTGTAGCATTTGATGACTTATGGGTCAACTTATGACTCAAGACCACCTGTAATTCAGGAACAATTTTGTCCTTTTCACAGGGATTATTCATTGATCATGGAAACATATAAGCATCGTGAAAATGTATGACAAAAATGTCTGTTTTTTAAAGCAATTGTTCTTGTTTGAACCTTGAATTTATGGGATTCTTTCACTGATTGGCACATCGGCTAGAGTGTTTTCTACGCTGATTGGTGCAGGTGTTAATTGTTTGGAAACTAAACAGCGAATGAAAACAGATTACCTGATCCCTTCAATCCCCATTGTCTCGTTTTACCCTCCTGTTCAACTGAGGCACATTATTATGCCTGAGTGGGCTTGCTAACTTACAATTTTGCCAAGTTTAGAGGACTAAAGAGGTAGCTGCTGATGGAAAAAGTGTCGCAAGTTTCCACTAAGTGCATGCACACACAAAGAACTGAGCTGGAAGTTGTTGAAATAGATGCATTTCAACTGCTAGGCATCTCATTCTTATGTTACAGGTACCTTTGTGGCAGTACAGCAAAAAAAAAAAGGGGGGGTGGAGAACATTTGAGAAGGGATAATCAGTTCTAGTTTTGAGAAAAGTGTTCCACAGTAGGGCTGGAATTCTCCTTAACTTTCACTCTAGAGCCATGGCCAGTGACAGATTGTACCTTGTTTGCAACTCACACAAGTTTCTTGTCTTGTGTGATTCTGTAGAATCTCTACAATTGCCACTTTTTGTCCCTCAGGGGAGTTCTGCCATGTAAATTGTTGAAATTATCCTTCATTGCTTTTCTCCTCACTGGGTAAAATAACTTTTACAAAATCCCTCCTCTACCTGGTGTATTGCGGGTTGTTTAAATTGTTAATGCAGATATCGTCCATTGGCAACTCCCAGAATTGTCCAAGATTTTCACTTGGCAGGCAACTTCGGTTTAAATTACTGGGCCCTTCTATTAGATGAATTTCAGCCTGCCTTGCAGAAAATACGTCATTATGAATTCAAGCTCTCGATTTCAATTGCTAATCCAGCATTTGCCATGATACGTAATGGCTATTTATATTCTGAGGTAAATGCTTTGGGGCCTATTAGCTGGCAAGAGATGTTCTGACAGATAGTACAAGAACACTGACAACAATGCTTGATAGTTCTTTCCATGGAACCCTCTGGGCAATGCTAGTGTGTGGAGTCTTTTACCCTAGTTTGTACAGTCACAATAATATCAACCTAACTTGGAAGAGTCTTTGCCTAGTGGCATCTAATTTGTGTTCTCCTTCTTTTCTTTTTTAAAATAATTTCTTCCACTGGAATTACATTTTGAACACCACTTGCTGTAATTGAGTGGAATGTCAAGATACTGCTCATTTCAGTTTTGCAGGTTTTTTTTTTCTTCCTATTTTGACCTGATTCTTATCACATTTTCAAATGTTCCACCAGTTATGTATTGGATTTGTGTGCGTCTGTGAGTGTGTGCATGTTTTGATGTGTGGGGACCACTTGTATGTGGATTCGTGTGAATCCTGTGGACTTAATTTCAGAGCATCCCTATCTCCGTAAAGGCATTTGCGTTGTAAGGGTAATGATTTTGACAAGAGAAAGAGGCAGGTATGTTTGAGCATGAGGTGGCAGGATTGAAAATGCGCATTTTGCATGCAGGTTTTCAAGAAATAAGGGTTTCTGTTTACATCCAAGGCATGTCGATGAAATGAAGTGAAGAATATATGCTTGTCAACACAGATTTCTAAACAAGAGGAAAATTTATATGAATTTTCCCCCTTCGTATTATATGCTCTTGGAGTAAGATCCAGTCACTAAGGGAAGGAGTACACTTTGAAGTACTGTACACGTGTATCAAAATAACAGAGAATGTGTACCACTTATTTTGTGTTGTGTCTGAATCTCAAGTCACCACTGTTGAAAATTAAGCTGATGAAGGTCATACATTATTTTATCTTGCCTGGCCTACAGCGCTACATCTTTTACGTGGACCTTTCTTTTTACAATTTTACACAATGATTTTCAGCAAATAATTTCATGTAGATTTTTATTTGTACTTGCTCATTTTTCTTTTTTCCACTTTCAAATGTGTGTTTGTATATTTTGTGTCAAACTAAATTGATCAGTTGCAATTGCTGAAATGGAAAGAATTTGTGATATTTGGAATAGTAGATGATTTGAATAGCTTTGAATTAAATTGAAATATTGCTGACATCAGATTGAGCTAAAATGGGCATCTACAAATAATGCAAAAATGATTTACTTTACTTCTTATGGGGGGGGGGGGAAATTATTTATGGCCGGTGTTTATTTACCCAAATTTCAGTTTGATGAATCAGAATGTGCTGAACTAGTTTAAGACTAAAGATGCGGGGACAAATTGTTTGTTGACTAATTGCAGATGTTGCCTCTCATAAGCAAATGTAATGTGACCTTGAAACCACTTTTCACCTCCTGTGTCTGTGGGACTCATTTTACCAATGAAAAATTACGGCTGACATGAGGTTACACATACACTTCACCACTTTTGCAAGTCAGATCAGATTGCTTTGTGAAATAGTTAGTCAAGGAAAAAGAATGCCAAAGAGTATTACTAAAGAGTATTTTAGTAACTACTGATGCATAACCTTTGTTCCATACATTTCTATCTAGCTGTCGTGATCAAGGGAATATATATTTCCCATTTGATGTCAGATTCTAGATGTTTCAACTACATTTTTTCTTCGATTCTACAGAGCCATTTAACCCAGAGGCAGCCAAACAGCCAGCTGGTCTTGCTGGGGGTGGGGCATCCACGCCCGATGTGGCTGCGGTGTCCCCGACCACGCCCGGTGGCAACAACTCTGCAGCTTCCAACAACCCCCTGTACAACGAGGAGTGGTTCCACGGTCCCATGACGCGCAAAGAGGGAGAGGCGTTGCTTAGCAATGACGGGGACTTCCTCGTTCGGGAGAGCACGACTGCCAAGGATCAGTACGTCCTCAGTGGCATGCAGAACGGAGCCCCCAAGCACCTGCTCCTGGTGGATCCGCAGGGAAAGGTAATTGACTCATGGTTGACTCGATGTCTTCCATGTCTCCTTTTGTTCACACCATACGTTACTGTAGTTCAGAGGATATTGCCCCTCACATTTAAAACTACATATGGGACTTATCGTTGAAACCAAGTGCTTGATGTTACTTGATTGCATTATGTCTTTTGTCTTCTTGCACTTGTTGTGCAGCTCTCTTAACACAAATTCAGTGATTGTTTAAAGAACATAGAGTTCAAAGAGCATAAAGACAATATTGTTGAACAGTGGTTCATATAATTTTTGTTCGAGAAGAAAAGAAACATTTTTCAGATGAACCAATGTCAGTACTTTCAAAATTGAAATACATCAATCTTTTCTCCAGAAAAAAAAAACAAATTAATTGGAAAGGTTTAATTGGTACATTTAGAAATCTGTGTAACCAAGAATTTGTTTAGTATTGATATTTCTCCGCAGTGAATTGAAATCTATGTAACCGAGAATTTGCTTAGTATTGACATTCCGCCGCAGTAAATCAGAAAAATAATCATGCACAATTTTTTCCTTCAAGTAGTTATGTTACTGGTGCTCTTCCAGCAGTTTACTATGACTTCCCACTGAAAACTGGAATCATACCACCATGCCTATCGGTTACCAATTTGGCAGTGTGGTTCTTTGACACAGTTTTTGCAAGTGTTTTGTCCATTTTTGTTTCTACACATTGAGATCACACACATGATGAATTTGTACATAGCACTTTATAGAAAAAAAAAAAGAACTAAGTCATGATATTTGCTATGAGAATTGCCATATCAGATCCGTATTCAACACATTTTATTGACATGAAATTACCATTTTCGTTCAATATTTCTGCCAGCCATTCCTATACTAGTAGGCAACCTGGTCCAGCAGACAGGTCGGACCAGTGGAGAAAATGGGTTAGTGTGCAATCCTGCCATAGGACAGTTAAAAGATAAAAAAGAGAAAAAGTGACAGTGATACTGCAAAGAAAACTCATCTCTTAAACCAGGCTCTTGTTCTCCACTGTTCTCTTTTCATCATGCAGGTCAGAACGAAGGACAAGGAGTTTGACAGTGTCAGCCACCTCATCAACTACCACCGGAATAACCGCCTCCCCATCATATCCGCCGGAAGCGCCGTCCACCTAAAGACACCTGTTGTCAGAAAACTGAACACCTAGGGTCTGCCTTGCACACCCCTGTGAGTGGTGCTGGCTCTGCAGGGGGGGATTACACACCGATGTGTTTGAGAGACAAAACAAAACACAAACAAAAAACTGAGAATGTATTTTTTCTTTTCAATTTATGTCCTACTTTTTTGCTCTGCAAAATGTCTGTTCTATTCATATGTAATCTCTCTCTCTCTCTCTGCTTTCTCTCATTTTTCTCTTACTGTGTTTCTTTGTTTTTCTTTCCTGACACTGGTGTACTTTGACATCAGCATATACTGAAGCAGAACAGAAAATGCATTCCATGTCCGGTGTCTAGTTGGTTCCCAAGGCATGAGAAACTGTATTAATGTTATGTTCATATGTCAGATGGACAAATAAAAGAAGAAGTAAAATCTGTTTTGTCCTTATGCTGCTACTTGGTCACTCTTAGGAGATCGGAATGTATTTTTGAAGAATGTAAATGAGATATTTATAAACGTTTCTGGTTTCTGAGTTAATTGTATTTCATTTTCATTCTACACGTCATATTTGGAAATCTCTCTACCCTTTTTTGCAGGAATCCTTGTCAAAGTTTGCAGAATGAGAAGCAAAGTGTGTCTTTAAATCATTTCTATCCCCTCTGCTTTTTCTTCCTATTGCTTTCCAGTTGATACTTGACGTGATATGGTGCCCAAAATCTTACAAAGATTGATTCTATGTGTATGTGCTATGTTCAGAAGAGTTTGCTGAAAAAAATAAGTACTGTTATTACTGTGTTTATGCCATGTTCTACTTTCTGCCTTGTGCTGAAACTTTCTGATAGAAAAGTGCTTGTTTGACCAGAGCAAATACTTCAAACTAGTTGAGTTTTTGGCATGAGTAAATTAAAGGTGCGTGAAGTCATTGGGAAGAGGGGGAGTCAATTTGTTTTTCACAACTTGCAACCCCCTGGTTGTTAGCCTTCGTCCCAGAGGAAACCATTTTATAGTTTGAAAGTGATGGAAGGGCATTTGATAAACACAGTAAGAAAAAGCTGTACTTACTCTTTGTGTCCCCTTCCCAGATTATCATCTGTGAACTTTTTGTGTTTCTATTCTGTGAATTCTCCTCTTGATCCCTGTACTGTTGTCCTGTGAATGTTGATTCTGTATAGATAACATGTTTACGCTGTTAGGTACCATACCCCAGTGACAATGCGTGCAATGGGGAAAAAGTTTAAAAACAAAAACAAAAAACTGACCTTTCGATCAAGTAGGAGTTACATGACATATTCTTGTTTTTTGATACTCATTTTTGTTTTACTCAGAAGAACGTGTCTATGCACTTATAGGTTATTCGCAAGGCTCTCTTAAAGTAGATTAAGTAACCTCCACTGCTACAAAAGTTTATAAGCTTACGTGTTTATATGGCAGAACGTTTTGATATACTTACTTGAATTTATTCATGTGTTAGAAATGCGCAGTCGTAACCCAGCTATACCATCTTATTTACCTGAGCAAAACTAGCTACTCTGCTTGGATGGTACATGTTCTGTAGACAGGTCAAGTTCCACCTCTGTGAAACACCCCTTTAATGTGTAGATCCTCTTCAATTTGAGAGAGCATAATTTTGAGTCACATGGCCCAAGAGTTTCAGGTTGTAGCATTCTGTTTAGAGCAACCTGGCTCCAAACTGTGCAAGTTTGCAAGAACCTCCTTGTGATGTTTTGTGTCAGTGAGTGTGACACTTTTCAAGTGTCCAGAAGTACATGTACAACTGTGAAATTATAATTATGCAAAGTTTTAGGTGCATATAATGATTTGGTGATTTGATATTCAGGACCAGTTGTCTTTTTTTTGGGGGGGGGGCGGAGGGGGTGGGGTTCAACTGCTAAGTGCACAGCACACTTTGCTTGCTCTGTGTATATGCATACCTAGAACCCTTTTTTTTTTCTTTCTTTTTTTTTGCTATAAGTATCTCTTTACCCATTTGTTAATATTGATGTTGATATATTTGACGTTAAAATATTGATAGAAGAACACAGAATACTGACCTTAGAAGGAGTTTGAGCTGCTTTCGTTCATGCCATAAACAAGTCTTTTCTTCTGATACCTCAGCTGCAATTCCTCACAATACTTTACCAATGGCAAGGCATTAGTACAGAAAGGTAAGAGCTTATAGTAGTATATTTCTCTGAAGATGAGTGTCTGTAGATAATGATTGTAGTAAGGAATGACATAATATCTGTAGTAGATATGAAAATTTAATTTTACTGAGCTATATCCCATCATCAACTTTTGTATGCTTGCTAAGTTATTATAATATCATTATATCCCTTTCATAAGAAAAACAAGGAAAAATTTTTTTATAGACATTTACGGTATTCCGCAATGTGTTTCATTTCCCATGACTTGTGTTTAGCCTCAAAAAGATTTGTGTATTTCTAAGAACTATTTGCTTCAATCACTCTATGAATGGAAAACTTTTTTTTACTCTCTTGGAATATGCAAGTAAACAGATTGTCTTTAATGCATCAACCACCACATACTGTCATTAGAGGTGGGAAAAGTAAATTGGGATTTGGAGGATGATTTTCTCAAATATTATGTATTACTATCACAGAGTCAAAATGAAAAAGGCAGTTCGTACAGCTTACAGTGAAAAGATAGATGTTATTTTGGTGTCTATGCATTGTTTGATACTGTGTATAACCAACTTTTCTCATGGTGACTATTTGTTTGCAGTGAACATTGACAGTGAAAAAAAAAACAAGTAAAAAACAAAAACACAAAGTTTTAGTTATATGAGTGTGCCTATTGGAAGAATAGGTTAATTGACTAAACTTTTGGCTGGTAAGCTCTGATATCAAGTTGTCTTTTCCTAGAAGTTCAATGGGTTTTGGAACAGGTTCTAATCCACAAATGCAAAGAGTTTCTCGATCAAATTACTGTCAAGGCGGGTGAGATGACGGTATACTGTAGTCTGCACAGAGAATCAGGTCCATTAAACACATTCATTTCTTGGAAAGGACTGAAAGAGAAAAATGGAAAAAAGAAGAAAAAGAGCTTAATTCTAGATGTCTCTAATGGTTTAGTTTTATTTGCATTTGCAATGGACATTTGCAAAGAGACCTCGGTAAAGGACAGACATGTAACCCAAAACTTTGACTTGAGCTCTTGTGGCCACAGTTAAACAAGATTTTGCCTTTCCATGGACAGGAAACAAGATCTGCTAATAGCAAGAGTCACACACCACACCAGAATGCTTTGAATTGCTTATCTCCGTGTCTGAAAAAAAAAAAAGAAGGACCGATACCTTTTTTGTTTTCAAACTGTATCTTGGTTTGAAAATGTCAATCCATTAGCAAGCCATCTTGCAGTCAGTAGATTTTATATTCACAAAGACGGCATTATTCTCAATCTCAAGGCCTCGATATTTGACGAACGAAATGCGAGTGTGCCCCTCAATCTTTCCCCCCAATTTACTCTGACCACTCAAAAGTGATGCTTCATCTGTGACCGCTAAACAGCTTTGCCGCAAAGTAATGCCTGTCTTGTCCTTTTTCACCTCCCCCACAAATTTACTTTTGTGTGTTTTTATGATTGGTTTTAATGGTTTTCCCCCAACCGATTTTGCTTTGTTCGTAAGTGATTGTTTGTGCATCAGTTGACTTGTTCTTTTTCGTTTTGTTGTACATTTATTGAAAGCTCAGCCCTTACTCATTTATGCTATTTTGAACACATCCATGATGAAAGAACAAATTTGAATGTTTATTATTTTTTGCCATTGTTTTTGTCTTCCATATGGACTTCAGATGTTTACATGAGATTACATGTACATTTATTGCATATTTGTGTATGAAAAAAATATAGACAATCATGTCAGAAGGGTCATATATTATCAACATTCTGTACCCTTGACTAACTTCTATTGCTATGTTTCTATTCCATCAAAAGTGTGCATTGATACTACTCCATAGCAGGAAGTTTTCATTTGCAGAAAATGCCATCCACCATAATGCAATATCTGCTTTGCAAAGACAAGGTTAGCATAGACCTACACCTACACATACGTACATACTAATGCAGGGAATGGTGCCTGGGTACAAAAGAGAGGGGGACAAAATGGTGGAATGTCATGATAAACCAATACAAGATGTCTTGAGTTCCTTGCCCTTCTGAGTTTTGCTCGCACCCCCCCCCCCTTTTTCCTTATGGGAGAAATACACTGTGTAGTCCAGAAAACAAACTAGAGATGTAGATATGTTTTGGGGCATGTGGCATAATTTGGATACAAGTGACCAATACGCAGAAAGGTTCAGCTTTAATACAGTGTCCAAGCTCAAACAATAAATTCAAGGGGAAAATTGTATGGTGCCTGGGGATGGAGACCTTGGATCAATGTGTCATGCAAAGTGCATACAATGCTTGCTGTAGGCTATTCATTTCGTCCGCTCTGTACCAGTGCAGTCAGCGTGGCTCTCGTGTTTATCAATATATTGCAACGATGGGAATATAGAATGTATAGCTGTGGAAACGCGTGCAATTTTTCACAATCAAAGACTTAGATAGACCTGCTAGGAAGAATTGAAAAATTAAAACTGAGAGAAAAGCAATTTTGGCATGTTTTGTAATTCTGACACTCAGTGTTTGTCCGAGTTACTCATGGGATGCATGGGGCTTGTAGGCAGAGATGAACACATTATACAATAGTCAACTTTTATTGTTACACTTTATCCCAGTGTGATTATCACATTAAGAATGATATTAGGGAAATGCTATGCCATTAAAAACAAAAACAATAACAATGCTGTAAATGCTGAATTGAAATATACAAATCATTCCCCCCTCCCCTCCCCCACAAACTGTCAATCTAGATGCGTGATCTCTGCAAGGCTGGCCTGCCCCTTCCACCCCACGTCTCTTTTCTTTCTCAGTCTCTATCCTAGACTTTCTCTAGTCTTAAGTCTCTCTAGCATTTTTTTGCTGCCTTTCAGCTGATGCTCTCGCCTTCTTGGGGTGGTTTCGTTTCTAACTGGACGATACAATCTTGATATGGAGTGTTACCCCTCAGAACTAAGAATAGTTCAAAGAGTGCTTGGCAGAGTGGACAACCTCCCCTAGGTCCATCAGCTTTCTCTATTCGACTAGACGGTTAAGAGCCACTTTCTTTGGTCAACAAGTACCAGCAGATATTGACAGCTTGAATATGCTTCATTATTTATAGTGTAGTTTGAAAAGCTTCAAGTGATGTATGTTTTGAAAAAAAACAAAAACCTGTGGGTTTGTGTGTTTGTTTGTTTGTTTGTTTTTTTCATCTTGTAGAATGCTGTATTGTGTAACCCTGTATTGTCATTGGCTATAGAACGTTGCTGCTCAAATATATGGGATATATATATATATATTCTCTCTTGGTAAAGTTTGTATCCTCGGCTGTACCGTGCCTGATTTATGTTTTCTCTACACGAGATGATGTCTTTTTTTTTTTGATATTTACTGCCTTCAGCTCTCTAAGATTTGCTCTATACTTTGTATCTCAGCACTGCTAATTTCCTCAATACCAGGCTACATCGATTGGCTTATAATTGAAATATTATGTTGCATCTGTTTCATTATGTTGATGTATTCCTGACAGAAATCTGTTCTACTCATACTAGGTAGCATTTGAAATTTACGATTATTATTTCATTTCCTCAATGTGTGAATATGATTTTTATTCCCATGAAGAGAGAAATAGAAAATAAACAAAGAGAAATCTTGATTTGTTGAACAAGATAGTATGTACATAATAATGTCAAACTCGACACTGACAGTGTTCAGATATTGTTTTTACTATCTAAAGCTCCAAATTGTTAAGCTTTTATTTTAAAGGCACACATAACTTTGTTGTCCCCGCAGAAGGTTAGAGGTATTCTTTCTATATAGCAATCAGATTTTAGATCATCAATACAGTATAAATATGATTATTCCCTCCAGAGTTAGGAAAACAAGTTTTTCCACTAACATCTGGTATGCTTCTGTACATTGTATCTATGGCTGTTTGCTGATTTTTATGTGTATATTGTTTCAAAATATGTACAAAACTACTTTTTGTGATATAAACTCGAGATGGAAGGGAAGAGAGAAAGCTCATAGTACTCTAAATTTGCTTGTAATTTTTCAGCCTGTAAATACTTATGGATGTGTAACATTTAGGCCTTAACTGTGTATTATGCAAACAACAACCATGAACATGTACGAGGTGCGACTAATTATAGAAATATATTCAAAATGTTTAACATAATTTTGTCGTCTATTTTATCGTACGAACATTCAATCTTGCATTTGTTCTAGGGGCGATGCTGTGTCAAAAGAACACCTATAGGCCGTTCTCAAAAGGACACGGAAATGTCAAAGTTGTTATTTTTTACACAAAAGTACCGGATCGAGACAGAGTTTAGGCGCATTTCTATCTGCTGCTCTTTATTGTGAATATCGAAGGATTATGTGTAATCAAATAAACAAATGATAAATCATGAAAAACAAGCCTCTATGACGTCATCATTTTCAGTGTACGTACAGTTGGAATCTTCCTTGAATGGGCCGGTTTACTAACGATATAATGAATCAAATTTGTGGATTTTTTTTTTCCGTCTTGACGTATTAACGAGCTATTCTATTTAACTTTTGAAATTGTAATTGAAATAGAAAAAAGTATATTAATCAAATAACATCCAGCTCGCAGACTGAATATTGCAAGCACTTAACATGAATCGGCATGAATACATTGAAATATGTACAGATTAGTAAAAGATACATAGAGTTAAAAAAAAGTATACCAAAAAATCCATCTTGAATATTGCACAATAAAATTGACCACAATAATAAATTATAATCTCTAATCAAACATATACATGTACCATCATTATGATAAAAACCACCATTTTTACTACTACTATTACAGCAATCAATATTGTAATCACCAAAAAATAAACACAAGACATTTGGTTTATAGCAATAAAACTGTTCAAACAGAGAAAGAAAAAAAAACCCTCAAAAAACCCCTCAAAAACACTAACAATGCTGGGAATCCAGTTTGAATACATTGGTTGTAGCTACGTCGGGTAAGCCTGGGACAAGCTTTTAGGTTTTGAAGAAGAACCATTGTCAGAAAGGCATGCATAAAATTTAGATATGTTAATAAACCGGTCCATTTGGATTTGTCACCCATTTTTTCACCCTATTTTCTCGACTGTTCCCTTCTAAGGGACCTATTTTCCATGAGGATTGTGTTTGCATGTTTGCGCGTGTGTTTGTATGTATGCGTGTTTTTTGGGGGTTAGATAATTCTGATATCAATATATCGATGAAAATGTTTGTGTATGGATATTATTTCGATGACTGAGAAATAAAGAGAGCCGTGTTATGACAGGTTGAACGATGAGTTTGCACTCTGCTCTGTCATTGCTTAGAAAATAGTGTGTATCTTATAGTCTGCAGCGAATTTCAATCTTAAGAGAAGAAAAAATAACATACAGCGTTCTGGCTGTGAGCGTGATGTAGCGATTTTTGTTTGTTGTTGGTGGTGGGGTTGTTGTGTTTTTTTTTCGCCCGCCGGAAAGGCATGTGTGTTACTGGTCTATAGGCTAAGTAGAAAATAACATACAGCGTTCTGGCTGTGAGCGTGGTGTAGCGATTTTTGTTTGTTGTTGTTGGTGGTTTGTTTTTTTTCGCCCGCCGGGAAGGCATGTGTGTTACTGGTCTATAGGCTAAGTAGAAAATAACATACAGCGTTCTGGCTGTGAGCGTTTTGAATTCTTGATTAGAAAGTGCCCGATTTCACGGCCGGGAAAAGCAGGGCATGCGAAGTATTGATTTCATGGGTAGGACGTAACATGTAAAACTCTACAGCCTCCAAATATAGTGACTCACTGATCAAGGGTGAAATGGGGGAAAAAAGAAAAAAACAACAACAACAAACCAAGAAAATAGGGAGGAAGTGGAAACGGGCTAAGAGACCCGACTGAATTATCAGGACCATGTACGTGTATATGAAGCCGTCATCTTTTCATTTACCTCCGGGATTTGCCTCTTGCGAAAAGACACCACCGTCTTTATGCCTCGCTATCACATACTAGTACACGTATAACAATCATGTTCAGCATTGTGCTTAGACGACATTGCTATACTGTTGAGCAATGGAATAACATCAGAACCTCGCCCTGAATGTATGATCAAAATCTCATGGTATATTCACGACTACATAGTTCACTGAGGGATGAAATAGATGTGTGTAGTCAACAGCATCGACAAAGAATCTATCATCCCCCGCCCACCAAACGATTAAAACCTCAACACCATTACAAAATACGTAAATCTCTGACTTGTGACTTTGTCCCATTCTACATGCACTGATTTATTTTTCGCTCCCCCTTCTCTCTCGTCTCTCTATGAGATTTTGTTTTGAATATTTATTAAGATTTCATTCAAACCATAACGTAATCAATTTTTTTTTTTGTTTTTCAATGATATCTTATTGATTTCATTCAAATCATTCATAAATCAACCCATTCTGGGTGCAACATGAACATAAAAACGGTACAAATGCCATTCAAAAGACAAATCCATTACCAACTTATACTGCCAATCATCTCCCTTGAACATAACAACTCGATTATAAATCAATCCTACTGACCATTCTTCACGAGAAAGTATTGACATGTACAAAAAAAAAAAATATCTTCGACTATGGTATACTTACACTGCCAATCATCTCTCTTCAACATGAACAACTCGATTATAAATCGAGTATATAAGGGTATATATATACAAGGGTATATACATAAAAAAGTAACAAAAATACGTTATACAAAACTGGAAAACTAGAACGTTATACAAAACTAGAATGAAATCATACAGCGATATCCACACACACACACACACACACACACACGCACACACACACACACGCACACACACACACACTTGCACACACAGGCATGGCGCACATTTGGTAATTCCTCGTCAATGATTGGTAATTAATTATACATGTATATTGATGGAAGGAATGGTGATATCTTTACACAGAGTGTGGACAAGGAAGGATGGGCGACATTTTATGGTAATACATGTAATCCTCAATCTCAGGGGAGATATGTGCTGACTTCATCAGGAATGCCGAAATATAAGTTTCATCTCTGGTATAAAAATGGGTTGCACAAACAGACGGAAACGATACCGAACACACACCACAAAGAAGGAAGAAGAAAAAAAAAAAGATTTGTGAAATGTAATTTTCTGATCACATTTTTCCATCTCGCGTTTCCGCTTGAGCAGCCTTCCGCTTGCAATGTCTCCCGTGAAATTCAATTTTAACGGCCTACTTACACCTCTCCTATACAAGTTTCTCTTGCTACTTGTCAGCACAGGGCTGTTTGTAATGGAGTAAGAAATAGAATTACGAGAGCGATTAGCTGATTACAGATTGAGCTAGAATTTCTCTCTGCTCACGATCATTTGAAGAGAGAAACACTCGGAAAGGATGAGAACACCTGTAGAGAGAACATGGTCTTGGTATCAACTCGGTGTAATGTTCCCCCAGTTCTAACCAACGTTGATCTCGTAAAACTAACTCGAACGACATAGCAGCTTGTCGTACTATCTGCACTTCTTCGCCATTAATCTAGGCTTGGTACTTTTTACATTTTCATTCCTTTTTTTTGGGGGGGGGGGGGGGCGGGATTGGACATCATTGCATTGCTTCATCACATGATACTGAGTATAGTATCTGCATGTCCGTTGATATTGCATCAGGCTTTATCTAATGTCGCCCCGGAATGTCGCATGTGCAGAAACATATACTTCCATCAGCGGCGGATCCAGGGGGGGGGGGGGGGGGGGGGGGGGGCATCGGGCGCCCCCTTTTATCCTTTTTTTTTTTTGGTTAGAGCAAAAGAAATTAAAAAGAAAATGTCAGCCGATGAAACCCGGAAGTGGAACCAGAAATATTTTTTGCGCCCCCCCCCTTTTACGAAATTCCTTGATCCGCCTGTGCTTCCATGTAGACAAAAATCATTTATAATGCACACACGTAATTACCCTTTGGGGGGGGGGGCATCGGGCGCCCCCTTTTATCCTTTTTTTTTTTTTTTGGTTAGAGCAAAAGAAATTAAAAAGAAAATGTCAGCCGATGAAACCCGGAAGTGGAACCAGAAATATTTTTGCGCCCCCCCCCCCCTTTTACGAAATTCCTTGATCCGCCTGTGCTTCCATGTAGACAAAAATCATTTATAATGCACACACGTAATTACCCTTTGGAATATAATTTATATTCCTTCAACACAGTAAACATGTAATGGGCCAAAAAACAAAAACAAAAGAAAATAAAATAAAACATAAATAAGACAACCCCCCCAAAAAACAAAGCAAAACAAAAACAAAACAAAAACGAAAAACACAAACTGCAACGCCTTTAAGCGTGCATAGTGTGGGAACTTATCCATTGAATACTCGGGCAAGAGATCTTGAAATAGGGCCTACCCCCACCAACAAAAAGAACAAAATAAGGTATAGTTAGGGAGTATTTCCTTACATCTACCATTTATTTCTCTCAAGATTTCTGCTCTCTTTTCAAGAGGACAATCGAGATCTCTCAAACGAATTTCCCTTGTATACCACCTCCGTTGAAATTCTATGCCAATGTTCATGGCGAAAATGTCAAAACTCCAATCCCACGGAGAGCTCTGTCCGAAGTGAGGATGCGTCCTACATCTTCATTCTTTATCACTGTTTATGTTTTTGTCGAAGATATTATATCACGAAGAAAACGCATAAAGGAGCATGGACAGTGACAAAATGCACATATCATTCTGCAGAGGTGATTGTTCGACATATATAACATTCCGGTTTGTTTTCAAATGCAAAGAAGTAGAGAATGAACTTGAAGATAATCTTATTTGAAACTGATATCATTTTGCACATCGAGTAAGTTCTTGGATCTTTGATTCCCGTAAAGCAATCGTGTATTTTTAACGCCTTTGGCTCGATTGCGCTTTCCTATATGACTTAATTCCAGCGTCAACCCATTTCGTTCTGTGTACAGTCGATCTCTCCCGTACTCGCATTTTTATCCTTTTATTTTCCGAAAAGGTGATGATATCTACCTAGATTTGAAATTCAGACATATAGATTATGGACATTAGATGAAATGTAACGATATATTTGCGGTCTAATGTCAAAACATTTTCCACCACGTTGGTGGTCGCTGCATGCTTTTCCGCGCTGCGTGTGAGAGGCCAGATGAAGTGTAAGTCAAGAATGCGTATTTCCATTGCAAAAGAAATTACCCCGGGGAACCCGGCTGCGATTCCCGGTATACAATAATACGGTGGCAGCATACACAACATGGCATCAAAGGGTAATTTATCGTTGATCTGCGAGCAGATCCAACCCAGTTACCGTAAGCATCAGCCCTGAAGTATCAATTTTGGAATACGTGGAAATAAGGATCGAGCAAGAGGGAAAGCAAAAAAGAAAACATAAAGAAGGGAAAAGATCGAAAATAAAGAAAGAAGAACACAATTATGAAATACAAAAAGGAAAATAAGGGAAAAGAAATCATCGCAAAAGTTAGGAACTACTAGTAATCAGGGAAAGAGTAAAGAACTGAATAAACGGAGGGACAGTTAAAAAAAAAAGAAAGAAAAAATGACAAACAGAATCAAATAATATCAAGACATGAAGAGAACTGGAATATGGCAAAGAAAGAAATGACAGAAATGAGGTGAAAAAAAAAACTTACGGGAAATAGACGCACAAACCTTCCAACCGAAATTAAAATGCAAAATGCCGTGATTTCGAGAAAAAAAAATGTTATTCTCCTTTATAACTACCTATCCGAGGGACTTTTGAGCTGCTGACGCTATAGGCCTACTTTCTTCTGTCTATGAATATTCCAGATCATTATTTTCTTTTCTTTATTTTTCTCGGAAATGGGCTTCTTAGATTGGTCCCCTTTTGACAAAAACCTGTAATTTATTTCCATTGAATGTACACATGTTTCCAAAAAAAATGATCTTTTAATCACTGAGAAGAAAAAACATACAGAAGTGAGCCGATTCAAGCAAAAAGCATCACCGCTACAAGATAGTGCATTGAGCAAATCTCTCTTAACGATATAACAGGAGCATCATAAAACACTTTTTACTTCTCAGAGAAAAAAAAAAAAGAGATACATTATTCATATTCTGTTTTACTTAAGCTTGCTTATTTCGGACGAAAGCTGTACCAACCAGATAATAAAAGAAACCAAATACCCGCATCGAAGTGTCCCATTGTTGTATACTGACGCAAAAGGCACAATCATCGTGTCGCCATACCATTCCGCGGAGAAAAGCAGCGACAAATTCTGAACATGAATGTGAACTCCCCTAGGGCACTGACAGCGATACTCTGACATCATTCGGGTCTCGAAGGAGACTATCCTATCCCTGACCCTCTTCTCAGGTTTTAGCAAGCTCGAAATAGTTCACAAAGGGGAAAAGATGAGAGAGAGAGAGAGAGAGAGAGAGAGAGAGAGAGAGAGAGACAGAGACAGACAGACAGACAGACAGACACAGAGAAGAGGAATGAGAGAGGAAAACATTCCTTCCTAACCTGTTTTCACGCTAGTCTGCAAACAAGTAAAATACCAACCCTTTTTTGTGCCTATGAGCCAAACATGCACAATTAATTATGTAACAAACATACCTATATGTATACGTGTAGGAAATAAACATGGCGCACAAAGGGTTGAAATATTTATATGAAGGATTTGTCATGCAAGCATACATAGCAACGGTTCGCATGACACAAGGACTACAGTGAACTGATCACGCGAATGCGCACATAAACTAACATTTGGAAACGAGCTGACATTGGAAAATGCTATTCTGCGATGGCCTTCAATCTTTCTCTCACGTAATTGTTCTACTCGTTTTCTTCAAGCTATACAGCCGTCGTGGATTCACCCATTATTTTCCACCCAGACTGAAACACAAGCAAGATGCATAAAATTTAACATAAGCTGTTACTAGCTTATCAAATACACAC
Organism: Diadema antillarum; assembly: GCF_040938485.1. Lineage (NCBI taxonomy): Eukaryota > Metazoa > Echinodermata > Echinoidea > Diadematoida > Diadematidae > Diadema > Diadema antillarum. Next base: position 1,072,876 of record NW_027272008.1, read on the forward strand.
ACACACACACACACACACACACACACACACACACACACACACACACACACACACACACACACACACACACACTCTTACACACACGCACACTTTTTATGTTTCCTTGACGCTTATTGCTTTTATTCTCAAATCATAAACGTAAGTAAACAATCCGTTCTGGATTCAAAATATATATTTAAAAAAAAACATACAAGTACAGTTGCAGACAAAATCCACACCTTTTTGCAGTGACTGCCTTAATTTCTCACTTTAACATCAACAACGTGGTAACACAGTCAAAATCCCACCAAGTAACCTTTAACATCGATAATAGTGATAAATCAATAAGTCCAACCAACTCGACAACAGTAATAAAACGAAACTTTTGCGAACATGGATTATATACCACTTGAATATATGGGTTCGAATAAATGTTGGCTTAGGAAACGATATTTCATTTGAATGTGTAAACATAACTCATATTGGACCTATAAGTATAAAGTACAACACATACACTCGGACACAAAGTACACACATGTTTACACTCACGTTACACTATACACAGTTCTAAATCTTTAACTTTCCTTTTCGCGCCATATCATTTTCGCGGTGCGTGGAGGCACATCTGGGAGTCGAACGTGTGGTTGACACGAAATATTGAAAGAGGAGCCGAAATCGCTTTTGCGATCAGCGCGCTGCAAACAAACAAAAAAAAAAAAAAAAAAAAGAAAGAAAAAAAAAAACCCCAAATGGCACATGGAAATTTGTCCCGGTTTAATTTACGTTCTAACGTGTGCGAGTGCAAATTTATCATGCTGCTGTGTGATTACCGGCAGATAATTTTGCGTTTGCCGCCTCGCCAAATGCGGTCTAAAATCTACAAGAAATGCGAGATAATGCCCAAATTTGCTCTGTCGCAAAATATCGATGATTAAAAACCATGGTGTCATGTTATAAAAAAAAAGCGATGAATGGAACCATGGTGAGTTTTCATGAAAATCAATAGATAGACAACATTTCATTTTTTTAATGTCAAATTTCACCGAATCACTTGCCAAATATGTCGCGAACATGGATGAGAATCTAAGCAGCTTGCACTTTCCATTCAAATTTGGCTGAGTCACTTGGCAAACATGTCGCGAACGGGTGCTGTTCGTTATTCCGAAGGTTCGCTATTCCGAAGGTTCGTTATTCCGAAGGGTCGTTAATCCGAAACACGCAAATTCCCTATACCTAGAGGTTCGTTAATCCGAAAATGAAAAAGGGTTCGTTAATCCGAAAATTTGTGGCGTTATTCCGAAGGTTCGTAATTCCGAAGATTGGTTAATCCGAAAATGAAATTCGGAACAATGAACCTTCGGAATAACGAATCTTAGGAATAAAGAGCCTTCGGAATAACGAACCTTCGGAACAACGAGCTGTAACCGTCGCGAACAGGGACCATACCACCTTTCTGCTATGGTACATGATAATGTAAGGAAACGCTCAACACACAGCTTGTAACGCGTTAGATGCATCATTTATAGTAATTATGCAATGGAATCAGCTCAGCATCGATATTATTAGATGATGAAAAAAAAATCACACATGTATAGTGCCTACGTTTCTCCTTTTCTTTTTAAGTAAAATGTTCTGGTTATCATGGCTAACGATCAAACGAAAATTCAAAACAGGTCATTATTTCAAGCACGGATTTGAAAGCAGTGATCAGCCTGATCTTGCTTCTATTAAATCCTAAGCGCTCTGTTTGGGGATTCGAAATAAAGCTTGCAGTAGATGAAATTCAGCTTTGTGATTATAGAGCATGATAATCAGAATGGACTCCAAACCAAGAACGGCTCCGGAGTGGCTCAGAAATGAACTTGTTTGCTTGCATAACTATTACTGGCGTGTTTACAGCAGCCTTAAAGGCTCCAACCGGCTACTTGTAGTGTTCCTCCGAGGACGCCATTGTTGACCGTTTTTGACCATTTTTTCCCTAAAAATGCTATTTTAAAACGTCTTGCGTCAATATCTCTCTCGGGTAGAAGATCCCTATTTTCCCAATCTCGGTATCCTATTCATTTTATCTTTTGCCTGCTTTCTTTAAAAACCATATCGACATCAGGTATTTACATATTATACACAAATCGGATCAATGTCCATCTAGGTATATTTAATCCACAATAATAATTGATATTACATGTACCGTGTCTATTCCTCCAGCTATATAAAGTAGTAGACCTACATGTATTGAAGGAACACCTAAACACGAAATTCTTCCACTTGGGTATAGGCCAATGTAATGCATACGCTGTTTATAGAGAAATCTGCGCGTTCTGTGGGTGCCAAAATAAAGCGAAAGACACTATCTTTATTAAAAACACTTTTCTTGCTTTTCTATCTTTGGGGCAAAACCTCAATGAATGGAATTCAACATGGGCAATACAAATAGGAAAAAGTAAATTACGCAATACCGAAAAGCCAATTTAGTTTACAGTGTATGATACATAAACATATAATCTGTGTGCGGAAAGAGAAGAATGCAGAGAGAAGAGAAGAGAGAGAGAGAGAGAGAGAGAGAGAGAGAGAGAGAGAGAGAGAGAGAGAGAGAGAGAAGGAGATATTACTAAAACCGGAGCAATATGAGTGTTTGGATTTTAAGGTTCAGCATGTTTTGTTTGGTTTTTTTGGTATTTTTTTTGTCCAGAATAGTTATTCGTGACAGTACAAAGCAGATGCTGTCATGCCACAAGCCTCAAATTCGCTTGAAAATTTTCAAAAATTTTCTTTTGTTTTCTGTATAAAAGTTGACTTGAAGAAGTTAAAGAATTTAAAGAGGTTGTGAAATTTATTACATAAAGAGTGTTTTCTTTTTTCGTCAGTACCAGTTATTCCAAAGTTATAACGGGGTGGCAATAATAATCCTGTAAAGGAGAGGTGATAGAATTGTGTGGTTATTGACAAAAATTGGAGAGTAAGAGGCCATGACACCGCTGCCAAGTCTAATTTACATGATATGCAATTGTTATGTTACTTTTTTCTCAAAAAATAATGTTGAATTTGTTTTAAAGGTATGATAAAAGATTGACTGGATTGAGATAACATTATGTTAAAATTTCCATACCGTCCTCATTTTAATGTCTCACTTTATTGAAATGTATTTATGTTTTTCTTTGATTCCAATCACTTTTTTTTTTCATCAAAGTCAGCTTCAACATAAATTGTTCAGTTTCCCGCCAGAAAGTGATGAACAATCGAGGACAGTCGGAATGTCGTAAGATGTAGCACAAAATCTAACGGGCGTGAGCATCACATCCGTACATGCATGGTACGATATCTTAATAGACCGTCATAACAGAATTTCTTGCCAGCCATTCCAGGAATTGCGTGAAATATGAATCACGAAAATATCTATCAATTCAGACACACCCATCTCTTAATTCGATTATGTACTATCAACCAGTGCTTATTTTTCTTTGACGTTGATCGTTCAAAATCTCTCTTTTTTTTATCATCCATGGCATCCTTGATATGTCCATTTGATTGCATGCTTATCACATTATAGAGTGTAATAATCTATCAAATGGCAAGATTCGTTCAGTCTTCTTGATAGGATGAGATTTAGCCATAGGTGGTAATTTAATTTCGAGCCCCGCGTGGGAAATCGTATCTGCAAATTATGAACATATATATGGTATTTACATTTTCCGAGAAAGTGGAACAGATTGACAGAATGTTGAAAATCATTACTTACGAACTTGGTTAGGTTAGGTTAGGGTATCATGAAACTCTCCATCCCCCCCCCCCCATACAAATGGATTGCTATTATTATAGCTAGTAATATATTTTCCAAATACGATTTGTATTATGAAACTTTACATTGATTAAGATCCAAAATGGATTGAATCCAACTAAAAACAAAGCATATGATTAGATCAAGACCTTAGTGTATCGTATCGTATGTGTGTGTGTCTGTGAGTGAATATATATGGGGATATACATTTATGTGTGTGTGGGTTTACACTCGTGTATTTTTTGTTTGTGTTTTTGTTATTGTTTTGCTTTTTGTGTTTGTTTTTGGAAGGGGTGAATGCATATTTCTTAATAGTGCGGTTCCCCCGCACACGAGCTACACTTGTGCTATTTGTGGAAATTTCACCTGTAAAAGTCACGTTTGATGAAAATACTGCCCTGAACGAGGGCAGCTATCAACTGTTGATTTCCTGCAATGGTGGACAGTAATGCATCCGAACGTGGAACCACTCACGGGCTTTTATCGCGCTCTTTTCTAAAGCAAACTCAATACCTCAGTGTTGGTTCGACATCCTAATGCTGATAAAAAAAGAGCAAGACTTCAGTCACAAAGAGCGGTACAAAATAAACCGATAGTGACGAAAACAACAACAGTGAAGATATAAAAATGACTCCACAATACAAACAAGAGCGGCTAAAAATAAATATGGCGGTCGAAATAAAGGGAAGGAATGACTTTAAGGAGTTTTCGGTAGTCAAATGTTATCCTCGGTAGTGTTGCGGTATCTTTTCATTATAACTTTTAACTATATTCATTGCTAATGTTTCTCAGGGTGAATAAGAAAGAATACGATAATTTTGTTTGAGCCGTTGTTTGCTCATACGACTAATGTGAATTCTCCTGTGGAATGCACCGTTTTCAAAAGCCCCTTCTCGTCAACTAGGAAAAACGGGCAAATGTCAGATCAGCAGGAGTTCATCCTTTCAGAAATTCTTGGTGCTAAAAATGTTCTGTCTTGAGGGATTGTATGTGGGAAGGATGGACGATTATAGCGCATGATGACTCCCTACATCGGCAATGCATCATGAACAAGTAAAGATAGAAAGAAGTTTATAAAGTTTAAAGCTTAAGTAACCTATCAACACGTACAAACACCCCCTTAAGCAACTCACAAAATCCGTAAATCATGACAAACGCATGCCCCACTATTTCGTGTCACTTTCTGATTCTTCACGCCAGGAAACATAATCCGAATTAAGTATGTTACATCTACTCAGTACATCATCCTCCTTTACATTACGTTGCTGGCAGATGAACTATTCGAAATGACAAATCCGACATTGCACATACCTTTGGGAACCATTCCCATCAGGGCACTGTAGGGAAACCTTTTGACTTTTATACAAAGTGACTAAAAAATGGAAGATGCTGAATTGATGGATTAGAAAGGAGAAAACAATAACAAAACAAACAAAGCACATCGTGTTCAAAGAGCGAGGACGAGTATTAGGCGAAACTTATGGATAGTTTAAGAGGTTGTCGCCTGAATCTATGACTGCCACTGTCTGACGCATAGCATTAGCGGGGAAATAAAGAAGAATTTAGGGGAATGCCTTCACGATGAAGATGGACCTTTTTTTTTTTACATCACTTCCCCAACCCCCTTTTCATCCCGAGGACAAGATGTAATAACGCAGCATCAGGAGATGGAAACAGACAGGGAGGGGGCGGGAAAAAAAGATAGAAAGATGAAGAGATTAAGATAGATATACCAGACAGACTAAGAGAATGCATGAGAATGTAGAAATAAAGAGATATAGAGGAAATTATGTTGTTTCATCAGTTGTACTGAGCTTGAAGATACAAATTTGCGGGAGCTTGGGTCAAGCAAATCTATTAAAGGAACTATGCAATTCATATTGACTTGTTTTGATGCATGATACTCTAATAATCATTAATATATGTGGCCAATTTGAGGAAGAATATCTAAATATGCGTCATACATTATGATGGTTTTCTGCTATTTTTCTTCAGATTATTTGGATACGTCCACAAAAAAAAAAACTTTCAAACCAATTTTCTGACAGTGATGTCATCTGTAAATCACTGCCCAAGTATAGTTTTTATATTAATATGATTATCAAAAGATATAGGGATGCACTTTACTCTAGGCCGACGAGAACTTGCAAGTTTACCTGTAATGTGTGTCCTTGATAATTTCACTAGTGATATGGAAACAGACAAGTTATGCTTATGAACAGTCTTTGGGAAGGTGCATATCAATGCCTTTTGTTACTCATATTAGTACTTTAGCAACAATCGACAGATGATTTGACTGGCAAGACTTTGTTTTTGAATTCTTTTTTTTTTTTGTGGGTGTATCCAAGTATAATCTGGGGGAAAATAAGACAAAAAAAACCCTATATGGCACGTATTTAGACACTCTTTTTGACCACCTTAGTGATGTTGAGGGCATCATGAATTGATATAAGTCAACATGCATTTGCATTGCATAGTTCCTTTGATCCATTCCTTACGGGAACCTGGTGGCCTGCGTATCAAGTCTTAATAGGCATTTCAGAATTCAGTATGAAATGGGTTAAGATCGCTTCTGCTGCATGGAAAGGGACCGTAATTCCGCGAAGCATCATGACAAGATCATTGTTATACCTCTGCGTTCCCAGGTACGTTTTATCGTCTGTTTCGTTTCAAGCTTGTGTGGGCCATTTTCGGTTTATATGTTTCATGCAAGATGTGGAAGAAACGTAGACGTATTAACGTGTATTTTTAGATTATATTGCACATGTACAGAGACATAAAGTCTTCCTACCCATTTACCACGTGAGTCGCTACACTGGGGGAATACATGATTTAAGCTCCTAACATTTGAGCTTGCAATCCTCGCCAAGAACCAAAGAAGGGCTGAAGATGCATTTACCTTCTTCATAACACAATACAATACAATACTATACAATGCAATACAATACAATACAATACAATACAATACAATACAATACAATACAATACAATACAATACAATACAATTCAATTCAATTCAATTCAATTCAATTCAATTCAATTCAATTCAATTCAATTCAATTCATGTCCGTAGAGTTATAAAAGTTTAATCGACGGTCAATGTGCTTGATGGTTGTTTATGACAACTGCCAAATGTGATATTTCATGTTGTCTGAAAACTCTCATAGTGCATAGCATCATGACCGCAGAAGCAATATTTCAAACTTTCCATGTGATATTCAACAGTGTTTTGAGAAAGCATTTTACTGTACAGCACCAAAAGAATTTGAGTTTTATCTCGCAGCTTTACTTTGTTAGGGAATAATGCAAGTGCTTTTATCTACAAATTATTTTGTCTACTTCATTTAACCCTTTCCAAATCTGACCAAAGTCCTTAGATGCACTACAGGTTTGTCTCTAATTATAGTATGGACGCTGTGGTTCCGTTCCACTTGATGATAACATGCCGATACGACAATTATTGGAAGCTATATCAGTCTGTAAAAAGTAAAGAATTAGATCCCGTGGAGGCAATAATTTTCAATTATACAAAGGGGGCATGGAACAGCGGTCAGTGAACCAACAGCGAAGGTGGAACACAAAGTCATGCATGAAGGAACGCATTAACCGCTTAAATGTACAGTGTTGAGGGTAAAAAGACAGTTTTATGGGGACACTGCACTCTTCTGATTAAGTTACCCACGCCTTTCCACCGTTAATATTCCCTTTCCTTTCTGCTAAAACAAATGAATAAATAAATAAGACCAAAATAGAGATAATGCTATAAAATCCGATGCCGATGCCGGGAGAACTGGAATGAGAGGTTGCGAGCACATTAAACAGTTGAAAGCACCGCTATCGATGGCTTTTTTTTCAACCAATTTTCTGTATTTCTTTTTGCAACTTGTTTGTTTCTAAAGGAAGTGAGTTGAACAAGATGAAAAGACTCCCTTGGTACTATAGGAGACGGGTTCAAACGAATCGTTCCGGCGTGGAATTCCCATCTTCAAAAGATAGAAGTGGCGGTTGAATTTAATGTTCCCACTTTTCCGCCTTTTCTGTGAAGCGAATATTCTGAAAACGCAGATGTCAACGTCCTGAGCTACTCGTAAACAACTACAGATACTGTACAGACTAAGATATGCCCAGGGAGGTGACTCACCTCCCTGATATGCCTCCCTAAAATGGTGGGTGACGAGTAATGAATAAAATAAGGAGAAAAAATTGAGTGTGAGGTGAGGTGTTGATATATACAGTCAAACCTGTCTACAGCGGCCAACCAAGGGAGACGAAAAAAGTGGCCGTTATAGACAGGTGGTCGCTATAGACAAGTAGCCGCTAAGGCAGGTTTGACTGTATTGTGTTCTACCTCGGGTGATAAGCGTTCATATTATCCCACGCAATGTTTATAATAGCATGGCCCGAGAGTCCGATCTTACTTGACAGAAGAAGGAACATTTACAACAACATTCTCTCCGCAAAACATATCCTCTTCATTCATATACACTACCGTGACGGTAAACTGGGTCCAACAACAATGAAGTTGCCAATTTTCTGCTTGGGCCCCTGCCCTAATAAAGAGTCAAACTAAAGAACAATGACATTTTCTTCATTCGTGATACAATACCACCAAAATGTTGACGCATTGTAATGGATTGTATTGATATACCGATTCACTGTTTTGCTACACATGATTCTTGATGTTATCTCATACAAAATAGGTCCCACGCGCCTCATAGATACTGAATCACTAAAAAAATCATTACATTGTATGTTATTTCATTTTGTATGATTTCATCCATTTCGATTCATTTCATATTATAACTCACCACATCTATGGTTGTGCTGGTATATCAGAAGCATCGAAAGCAAAGTAACATTAAAAGACTGTAATACTATATGGAGCATCACTGCAGTCGTTACATCTGCTGACTGTTGTTGTTTACACGGTTTCTCGATGTAGCACTCTCGACTCTTAATGAGATAATGTGGAGTTTGTACAGGACTTAAAGCCAAAGAGCCTCTTAATCTCGCTGGTGTTTGTCTGGCTAGCGATCCTCCTACTGGAGTAATTGCTAGAGACAGGTGAGTTTTCCTCACTTTGGAGAACGGCCATCTCGGATGTCGTCCCACGATAGATAATGGAGAGGACCGCTGGATCCGAGATTGATCAGTTGACGCATCGAATGAAGTTGACCTTGGTATCTGTAGCAGCTCCTCTTGACGAGGAAACTTGTTCCCTCGGCGAGTTTTGGGGAGATTCGGGACGCCGGTTGGTGGTTGGTGGAGATGTTGGGAACACGTTGGGAGGATTTGGCCCTGATTAGCGAGCAAGGCTCTTGAGACGAAAATGGTAATGGGTACTTGAAAGAATGTCTGAACGTCTTCCACTGTGTCCCCCACTATAACGATGAAGTAAGAATGCATATCTATAAAGATAATTATATAATAAGGGAGATGATAATAAAACAAAAGAATGAGAGAGATTGGGCGACGTTGGGATTAGTTTACGAGTGACTGATGTTAACATCCAATTCATGTTGACCAATAGAGGGTAATGGATGAGCAATTACTGACTGACGAACTTGATAAACTGCATTTCACGGGAACACGCTACGCGCGGCAAACCGCATTTTCCCCCTCTCGAAATACTCTCTCACTCTCCGAGCACGGCACAAACACCGATATTAGCATCAGCCCTCGGATTCTCAAGAGAGGGGTCACCAAACTTCTGTCTGCGATTACACAGCATATTTGCGCTGGAGTCTTTGGGTTTGCGATTTGTCTCCAATTGCACTTGAATCAGTCTCGAGGTATACCTTAGTCTATATCATGTTCTCTAAACCGACACACCGGGGAATTGATGGAATTGGCGAGCTGGCATGAGTTGGAGTGTGTGCGCGTGTGCGTGTGTGTTTGTATCCGTTTGGCGAAATTTCGCTCTTACGAAATGCTTTTTTTTTTTGTTAGATCAGCCCTCGTGATGCGCTACGTCGCCTTAAGTCGGGAGAATAGTTTACACGCAACACGAAGACATCATCATAGATGCAAATATGAAAAGGGAATATATCAAATCGATCATTGAGCCACGATCATACATTGTAGATATGAACATGGAATCTTTGCTTCGTTTAGTTCGATGCACGGTAAGAATGTCGAGGAAGGTACTAGTATACACTTGAGTTTGTTGAGAAGTTTTATGTTGTGAGGTGAAAACGTATGCAAGGAGAATACACTTGAGAATATAAAACATACGAATTGATTGAAATGTGCTTCAGTGACAAATGCCAATAAAGTAAAAATAGACATCAAAATTCCCTCCGGACTGATTGGCACTGAGGAAAGTAGTCCTGCTGTGAAGATTAATTCCAAGGAGGTTTGTTTTGTCGCAAAAAAATCAACAAGCTAGTGTATGATACAGAAAATAGACTACAAATAGAAAGAGAATAGAACTCGAACCTGTCAGTGAAGAAGCCTTAATATAAAATGTCCTGACGTCAAAGATTTTTTTTCCCAATTGAGCCTTGCTGTCTTAATCTTTTCAATTGGGTGGAAAGGCAGTGATAATCTTCCCTCCTCTTTCAACTTGGCCTGGACAGTAATCCTTTCGGTATCGGAAACAGCTGCCCATGATTATTAGGATTACAAGTAGCATGGACGACTTCCATAAACCATTACAGCAGGTATCAAAAATATGTCGGCAAAGAAAGGAAATAACTTTTCGTGTTTTGCTCATCGCCACTTTTTTTTTTTTTGCATTTTCTTCGTATTCAAAATGCAGGTGATACTATTCGGGAAGTTGGCAGCAAGCTTCGTAACATGAAATCGAAAAAAAAAAATGGTTAGTTTGCCTTTGCCTTTGAGAACACAAATGATAATCTCACACTCGATGGAATGATGTTATCCTCCCTAAAACTATGTATGCGGACGTATTGATTTTGAGTTGCCTGCGGTTTACTTCGCAGCGAACAAATAATGTAATATCAAAGACACGTGCGTCGAGAGAATTTTGCTAAGAATTAGAATGTACAATCACGTCAGTGCGCAAGATTTCAATTTCTCCTCTTGTTCGATAGGAGCTACCTTTGATCTTCAGAATTAGTTTCTTTACCCCTCCCTCCCCCCCCCCCTTGTTGCATGTGGTCACAAACGAACAACAACAACAACGGTTTCTTTCTTCGTTAGTCACTAGGGAAAAGTAACGATAACACATATTTCTATCCTTTTCTTACTTTGCATCACTCTCAAAATACAACATTGTGCCAAAAATCAGGTGTTTCTCGAATTGTCTTTGTCAATAAAGAGTGTGTTTGTGATTATGGCCTTGACTTACTGCTGTATAGACATATACTTTACTATTATATTTGCTGAAAGAATTTGTGCTTCCACAGGGTGAAAAAAAAAATCAGTTTTGTTTCATTTACATCTTTTCTCCTCATCCTTGTTCCTCTATCTCTTCTTCTTCTTCTTCTTCTTCTTCTTCTTCTTCTTCTTCATCCTTCTAATTATTCTCCTTCGTCTTCTTCTTCTACTTCTTCCTGTTCTTCTCTTCATGTTTTTCTTCCGCTTCTCTTTTTTCTCTTGTTCTTCTTCTTCTTCATCATCTTCTTTTTTTCTTCTCCCCTTTTTTCTTGTTCTCCTTCATCTTCCTTTTTTTTCTATTTCTGCTTCCTCTCCTCCTCCTCCTTCTTCTCACCTTCGCACCAGATGATGACCATGACCAATTCGCGTCACACGAACCCCTTGTCAATTTATATTCCACTTCACAATGGTCACGCAATGCGGGATGTTTCTATAGGCGTGTTATGAACGATTCTAGAAACCATCCGCTTTCTATTATGTAACCTCCTAAACGAAGTCAAACAAAATATTGCGGAAAAGAAAATGTGAAAATAAATGTCTTCTAGAAAAGAAATTTGATTTTAAAAAAAGAAGAGAGAATTAGGGGAAGGGATGGGTATTGAAAGCTGAACAATATATTTCCTCTTTCGACTTTGCGTCCCCCGGCAATCATTTTGGCGTTGTTATTCTTGTGAGTACAATTATTACCCTCTGTCTGGAAAGCTGAACAGTCATGGCTGGGAGGAACGGAAATTAGCACTCTGCTACGAAAATGCTCGTAGCAAAGAAGAAGGAGGGCCGGGCACGACCGAGCTGCAATCGGAAACACGATATCCCAGGCGGCGGATGTCGCGAAAGGAAGTGCATTGACCACATTATCTGTTCTCAGGTGCAGTTTGCATCAATATTCATGCCTCCAAACATGATACATACACGAAATTCTTTTTTGTTTGCCGTTTTATTATATTTTTTTCACTGACATGAAATCATACACACAAAAAAAACAACACATACACAGATACTACATACATAATACTTGCTTGTACGCAAGAATTGCCAAAAAAAAAATAACACGGCAAATGATTAATATGTCATAACTGGACGAAATTGCTCGAATATAAAAAATGGCCTATATTTTTATAGGAACTAAACATGGCCGCCGCCACGTTTTTAAGAGGGGGGGGGGGGGCAAAACAAAACAAAACAAAAGGCCTTCAAGATTTCATCGGCTGGCAAAAAAACAAACAAACAATAAATAAACCACACACACAAAAAAATCGCTCTGGTACCAAAGTGGTGACACCCTATGTATTTCTATGTATTGTGCAAAAAAAAAAGTGAGGGGGCCCCGAGTCCAAGCCCCGGTTCCGCCAACCTTGCCTAACCTCTCTTTCTCCCGGGTTTGTCCCTTTTGATCGTTTTAACGTGCTGTAGATAAAAGTTATTAGTGTATATACACACACATACACACACACACATATATATTATTCATCGTGTGTGTGTGTGTGTGTGTGTGTGTGTGTGTGTGTTTATGTTTGAGTGTGTGTCTAACGTTGATTGTCTCCGGGGGAAAATTTGATACACAAGTTACTGAATGCAAAGAGAGGACCCAAGGCAAGGAAACACATGATCTAAGGTGGGTGTGAATAATTTTGTTTTTCTTTTCATCTATATCTTAAAGATGGATGTGAGTCCATCTACATAATTATATATGATGAATATTCTGCTTTTTTTTTGATCTGTGACCTTGTCTGTCTTTGGAGAATTTGGCTCTCAAACTTGTATGCGATGTCTTCTTTTTTTTGCATTACATCTTACTGGTATTTATCATTATTTTTCATATACATAGCTGTGAAGATTTTGATTGGCAAACAAATCAAGCGCCATCTTTAATCATTTTACAGTGAGTCCGTCATCAGATAAAGGAAAATAAAACCTCGTCAATGATACCTAATGAAAAGAAATGTTCTGAAGTTATGATAAAAATATCCGATATTTTTTATCATTTGCTTTAATAGTTTTTTATTCTTGTTCCATATTCCACATTTCCTACAAGTTTTATACATGTATTCCAATTGATTAAAGAAATACGACAACCATGACAACAGTCAATTTGAAATAAAGTTGTAAAAATGTATCACTTGATGTGTAATATGAGAAACCTACTATAACTTGTAGGATGTAGGTTACAAAGTTATAATATAAACGTTTACAATATGCCAATGAAGAAAAATGACGAAATATGCACAAACATGCACACACGAGAATATAATGAAGTCTACAAAACGTACAAAATGTAATATTACGTTCATGATTAAACTTAAGGTATCAATGCTAAATAAAGTAGCAATTTGATCAAAAAAAGTAGTCATCCGAGCGAGGCATCATTGTGAGTACGCAAAAATATTTCATGTGATCACGGCAAAATAATTAAACGTAGGATGAAAAAAAAATGGCTTTATTGCTTAAAGAAAGTGAGATAACTTGATTGCTTGAATAAAGATTAAATCGCAACTTGTTTCAAATTAACAAGAATGGAGTTACCTTGTTTTGCGACTAAACTCTTCATATACGCGGAAAGTGCGGAAAGTATATTGTATCGATCAGTAAGAGGCTAATGGGTATCGACGACTCGATATACTACGATTAAGATATACTACTATTACAACTTGCAGCCGAACCACGAGGAGCTTGGGAATGCTGAGGACACGAATTGAATTGCATGAAAGTATTGTAATCAACATTTTGCCTCGAAGACACCAAAAGATGCTCAAAACAACAGAAGCAACAACAGTATACTCGCACACTTACTGCATAATGTCATATAGCCCAAGGAGTCGTTATTTTGCGTTACATTTGACGAATAGTTTCTCTGAAGATATTGCCATCTGATGATAAATTTTGCGGGGCAGCCGGGAAGACTAATCGAACCCTGCAGGCCGCTTGATTATGAAATACGACCTTTTGACGCTCGCTTTGTCACGGCGTACATTCCTGCACGATACTAATGAAACATCAACAAATTGACTGAACAGCGAGAAAATGTATTATGTATACATATAAATCTTGTAACAACCAACAAGTTTCGAAGAAAAAAATAATGACATATCTTTATACCACTGACGCAAAAGAAAATATGTGTATGCGGGTAAGTGTGTGCTTGTATGTGTGTGTGTGTATGTGTGTGTGTGTCCCCCTCCATCCCTTCCACAAAAAGAAAAAAAAAAGAATTAAACATGTCGCAAGGTGAAACAGTAGTTTGATGCAAGTGAATAATGAAGCACTAAATTCGAAGTTATTTCTCAAGAAGTCGCAGTGTCTGTTTGTATTAACATCGACTAGTGGTGTGCATTCAACCAAGCTGGATCTCCAAACAGCTCTTCCGTTGGTTCATACACCAAAATTTCTCTGTTATATAATTCATCAACTTTTACTCCTTCATGATACACAGTTCATAATTTTTCAGAATAGAAAATAATGGACTATAGATACCAAAACAAAGCAAAACAGAGAAGTTAACATCAAGTGGAAAACATACATGGAAAGGAATGGAATAAACTTGAATAAGCATGAAAATTTTGTCAGATTTTGCACACCAAAAGGATGAATAGATAGCTCATCGGGAAGATCGCAATGATTATGCTGAATGTTTCATTTCATTTTATTTTATTTTATTTCATTTTATTTCATGTTGTTTTCTTTTTGCTACTTCTTGATAATGGAAAAGGAGAAGGTGCTCTTATGATTGTACATACATGAATAATTATAATTTCATAGTGAGAGAAAAAATGTCGTCCGTTAAAACCTTTTATCCCTATAGTGTTAATTATTAAGATTGTGGGACGAGTTCAGAGAATGCTATCACAGAAGTTATCCTCTTGTCATGAATATGACTACATACATTGTGTATTCACACATAATTCGGGAAAAACCCAAAGGATGAAAAATCCTTTTGAAAGAATTGAGACAAAGAGGAGATCATGGTACTAGAGTGATAAAGTTTCTTTTTGTTTTATTTATGTGTGATAAAGTTTCTTTTAGATTATCCTCCCAAACGTTTGACGGTGATGCGGCTGTATTATCGTTTGTCTTTAAAAAAAATAAAGGTGCGTTGCAGGGTTTACACTTTGCGTATGAACGATCTTATCTTCAAGCAATGTTTGTCGAGATATTACCAACTTTGAATTTGAGAAACATTAAATGATGGAATTGGTTGAATTCATTAAAAATATATACACGAAATTAGATAATTAACATAATCGTCAATATGAGAGGGATACACTTCAATCTTCTTGTATGTGTTGCTGAAAATAGGGAGTATAGTTACAGATTTGCGGATTCAGTGGCATTTGACAGTTCTGCAACAATTATGCCATACAACGGCTAAAATGTGAGTATCTCTCTTTTTTTACATGCACTACTGTGCGGAACACAAGCAATAAAAAGCAAAACGGTATGTTGAAAACGCACAACACGATCAGGAATGTGGTTTGTCGGTCTCAATGTGTTTTAAGTGTTCCCGTTTGGAGCACTTAATTGAAGTTCGAGACACACATGGTTTGAAAGTACAATGTTTCGGTGCGGTCAACATGAATTTTCTTCTTATAGTAGGCCTATTGGTAGCCTTGATCACGTGTGAGCTGGAAATGAATAGGTTGGGCCAGCACCACTCTTTCAAAGTATAGTAGCCATCTCCCTATTACACAGCCTATACATTATGGGAAGCAAGATATTGACTCTGAGTGTCATTGATTTTACGGTAATCAAAGCGCGAAGATGACAGAAACTATACAGCTCTTCATGGGGTGTGGTCTGGCTCATTGCCTAGGATGAATTAACTGATGAACTGGTGTTGTGACTTCACAGTATAGAGTCTTGGCATAACCCCTCCCCCCCCCCCCCCCCCCCCCCCCCCCCACCCACCGGCCTATTAAATCTACCCATGGGACCAGATATGATGTATTGTAACGTATCTTTCATATTATTTCTTCAAGAGGTATAATTTGCAGGAACTGGACCGGCACAAATGATATTGGGAGTCACATGTACAGTAGCGGCCGACGAACGTATCGGACGCCAGCTCGCTCCTCACGTGATGTCACGTTGAAATACGATGGTGTCCGAGTAACGTGCGACGCTTCCGGGAGCAACGAAAATCTACTCGATCGATTCAGAAGAAGAAGAAAAAAAAAAGCCGGTGAAAAGATATCTTGAAAGGTTGGGTAAAGGTTTCACAACTGCTTCAAAGTATTTGGTAAATTCCCTTCAGCGCTGTATGGATAAAAGTCCATAGGAACACATTCGAGACTCATGAAAAAGAACAGATTTTATTCTATTTATTTCCGCATTCAATCAAATACAATTTGAATACAAATTTCAAAAGCACAAAGGCAAAGGTTAATAAGTGCAGTGATTCAAAACGATAATAAAACATTACACAATGTACACATAGCAATTGCAGTGAGCAGTATACATACAAATTGTATACAGAAACGTAAAATAAGGTATACGGTATAGTATTTTGCAGCAGATAACAGAGATAACTGAATGCAGGAGACCGCCATCGTGAGTAATTAAGTTTGAAATGAATGGGGCCCTCGACTATGATATCAACTATGCCTAATCTTCTTTGCGTACCTTTAAAACTAAAAATTTTATGAAAAAGCTACAAAATATTGTGTATTTTCAACATCATCAGTGCTTTTATCAGTATCAATTTTGAAGTATCGTCCAATATTTCGAAGAATAAGTCCTGGACGATGACGTAAAAAGAAAAGCATTATAGATAATGAAGATGAAGAAGGGCGGACCTAAGCCATGACAATTAAAATCCTGTATGTATCAAATTAATTAAGTCTTCATTGTAAAGAGTGATTGCAAAGATAAAAACAAAGGCATTCAATACGAACTTTGCCCTCCATTTTCAAAGCAGACGTGCCAGTATAAGTAGTGAGTAGTTTGAATTTCTTTGGCGTACTTGGTTTTTCTTATTTCTGCTAGATTTTAATATAAATTGCATGATAGAGGATGTAGGGGAAAAAAATGCAAATCAAAAAACAATTACAGTGAAAGTATTTGCAATATTTGGAGTCTAGTTTGTTTGTTTTTTTTGTAATGTACATCATACATATCACTTTGTGTTGTTGAATGATGTTTTTTTTTTTGGGGGGGGGGGATTTTTCTTATAGATAAAGACTCTTAAACTTCAGCTAGATGTGTAGGATCGTTACAAAAAGCCTAAATGCTACTTTGATACTGTTTTTCTGTTTAATAGACATGTTATCACACTTCATCTACATGAAACTAATATCATGTGGATGGAACAATTGAGGCGAGGTTACGAGACTTAATTATAGATGTAACGATAATAATAAGTCTTATTTACCCAGGGTAGCCTCATCAGTGTTACCACTGCTCTACCAGAGGATCCTGCCATTACTATTACCCTAGCGTTGCCAGGTACTCATTTATACTCCTGGATCGAGAGGGACTTGGTGGTTAAAATGATCTTATCCAAGGGACGTTTTATCGCTGGGCTGGATTCGAACTCGAATCCTCCGATGATAGGCCGTTGTTAGTCGTATCCAGTATGGTATACAGCGCCCCCAAATGTAAACAAGTATTACAAGCAAATGACACAAACTACAGTGTGTCCCCCCCCCCCAAAAAAAAAAAAAAACAAAAACAAAACAAAACAAAACAAAACAAAACAAAACAAAACAAACAAACAAATAATCATCGGATTTTCGCATTGATAACTCCCAAAACTGTCTAAATGCTACTTCAGGGTCTTAAGATATAATATCTTAGCTTTATCTTGCAGAAAACTCCATTCAATTTGGTTAAGTGGTCACAGAGAAAATGGAATTGTTGTAAAGCATGTCATGGGTCTGATTCTTCCAAGTCTAGCACTTGGATGCTCTTGGAACTGCATATCAATGTTTGAACGCAATGGACAGAACTTGCAAGGAGGGACGGGATTCTGACATGCGCTAAAAAAAATCCTCATTTCCTTTTGACCACTGAAGCAAATCGAATGGATTTTTCTGTAAGTTGTAGGCAATGAGGTATAGTTTCATACCTTGAAAGTGTATTTGGATTTTGATTTACTTTTTAAAAGTTATCATTGCAGAGGATTCCGTTGTATTTTTTTTTTGGGGGGGGGGGCGACATACGGTATAAAACTTTCTCTCGTATAATAGCAAGTTTGGGGTTTCTATATTTCTTTCAATAAACCACGTTTAGCAGAAGAGACAAGAAACAGATTTAGGTCTTCGATTTAAAGAAATAAGTATAATGATATCAAATTTCTTGTTGGAGAGAGAACTAATTCGTTTAGAAAATGTCAAGCTTCATAAACTGTCAAATTGACACAGTGGAACCTGGATCAACATTAATATTGTCGTGCAAATGTTTACCACACATGTTGAATGAATTGCATTTGGTTTAAAAAAATGACTTAATGATTTACTATTATATTATAAAGTGAGATTGCTATTTGTTCGAAATACTTGCGCTACTCTGGCAACACTTTCATTTCATACTTTCTTGCTCTTAAGTAGGTTCCATCATATTTCTCTAGCACTTATACTTAGGTTAAAGCTTTCATAGATTGACCATCATGTTCTATATGTTTGCAATACTCTATTGTGCTTCACAGCTGGATATCATGTATCATTTTATTCTGTTTTATTTGATGTATTTTTCATTCAGAAATATGAAAATAAAGCGAAATGGAAAATTGGAACTGATTTTTTTTTTCAATTCTCATTTCTATCATGACTAAGCCTTTTAATTCGCTTTAGTATAAGCTGAACTTTTTCCAGAAAACTCATCAAAATTCTGAGACTGAAAATGTTCATATCTAAAACTGATCTCGTCTTAATCTCCCAGGGAAGATTTCCGTGTCAGTTTTCAGTTTATTTTTGTATATAATCTTTTTGAAAACAAATGTTTACGTTACTTTGGCGATTTACGGCTTATGGCCCTTCACACTTTTCGTGATTTATTCGAGAGCCATACCACGATTATAAGAACAATGAAATGCAAGACAGTGATGTCATGATTTTTATCATGTCGTTTGTTTTACATGTCAGCTAGGTACTACAAAGTTACAACGTTATGTTGCTCGTGCATGAGATAGTGATGGTATCATGTATGCTTCTGAAAAGGTCGTCTTTAATACTCCTCATACGGACACTAAAATCAGCAATGAATGCTCTTCCAAAACGCCACAAAGTGTAGGATGCTTCAAAAACACTTTCCAATATGACGCTAAAGTGTCACATTATAAGATATAGTTAGGACTTAACATTCCAAACGGCTCACCCTCTTCATGCATATACAGAAAACACACGCACAGATGCGCATACACATAATACATATCCATGCTTGCCATTAAAAATAAGAGCTACCTCTGTACCAGCCAATAGAAAATCGAGAATGGTTATCACGCGTTGAAAAAGAGGGTATTGAGAATTAGAGAGAGGGAGAGAGGGGATAGGGAGGGAGGGCGAGAGAGAGGAGAGGGCGGGAGTTAAAAAAGAGCGAATGTTTGCGCGATGGAGTTTTTGTGCCACGATATATGCACTCTCTGAACATCTTCCCACTTTAGTCGATACAAATCGAGCGATCGCTGAGGATCGTGCCAAAGGAGTCGTCTGCGCTCACTACAAGAATCCTCTTTAACTTCGTGAAGTTAATTACGCTTCGTTTGAAACCTACTCTGCGTCAGGATATTAGTTTTGGGGGTTTTTTTTCTCTCACGGAAATCGAGGTTTTCAACTGATGTTTCTAACTTATGGAAATATTATTTTTCCTGTAACGTGCTGTGAACTACGTTTTGAATGTGAACATTATATTGTGTCGGTACGACTTGTTTCATACGAAGTGTTCTGATATCCTGGGTCCTGTTTCATCGAAATTTGGAGCCGGATGTAGTCAGATGAGTAAGTATATGGACTTATCTTGCGGTCTTTTTAGCCCATTTGTTGATTTGATATGATTGACTTAATGGGTCATAGAGATTTTAAGAGTCTTTTCAAACATGTCATGTGTTGAAGTTAGTTTTGTCGGCGACTAAAGATCTAACAGATTAAGATATTTGTGGCTGGGTGAAATGGGATTCTTTGAAGTTGAACTGAGCCAAATCTTTAGTCTGAATGATATTGATATATCACATTCTTATATTTGTCATCATTGTGTCTGATTCCTGAAGAAACCGTAGATTCTAGTTGATTCAACAACGTCAATGACAAACCTTGGTGCGAATCTCAAGTGTCATTTCTGAATTCGTGAATCCTTTCTTCTATTAATGAGAAGTGAACGCACTCTGAATCATGATGTAGAGAATATTTGTTACCTCCGATTTTACTTGAGGTGGGCCACGAGCATTTTACTTGGTTAAATACACCAAAATT
This sequence comes from Diadema antillarum, assembly GCF_040938485.1. Classification (NCBI taxonomy): domain Eukaryota; kingdom Metazoa; phylum Echinodermata; class Echinoidea; order Diadematoida; family Diadematidae; genus Diadema; species Diadema antillarum. The sequence goes on from NW_027272008.1 coordinate 1,093,369, forward strand.
TCTGTTCTCAGTATTACTGTCATTACTTTTTACTGCGTACATGAAACACATAGAAAGCGCATGATTGAGATTGCATTATTTTGAATACCAACACGTCATGGTATAATTAATCCTTAGTCTTCAGACACAATGACAAAAGGGAGAAAGCCTTCTGTAACAGAGATTAAACGACGAAGACTTATCTCCACTGTACTGACAACAATAGTTATCAAGATCGCTGAAAAGATGCATCTGATTGGAATATCAACTGGATAAAAGTGACAAAATGTGACAAAATGAACTTTTATCCAGTTATCAAGATCATTGCGGAGATATTTCCAAGATTGAGGGTCAACTAAAACCGGCACCGAACAACAGTTGATTTATTAATAAATTTCAGCCAAAAATATTTAAAACAGCGAAGGCATGTCGCTCTCTCGCGAATGGCTTCTCTGCTTGTATTGGTGATCAGTAAACGAAGCCTGGATTCGAAATTTCATTGTCTTGCCACGCACTCAAATTGAACTGCTGCAAGAATAAAGATAATTGCAAATGATGCGCCTGCACTGTTTGTGCATGGCACCACAAGCAACGCCGAATAGATGGTATATGCCAGCAAGATAGTGTTGATCAATTAAAACAAATAAATAATTATCTTTAACCCAAATTGAACTTATAAAATCTCCAGTAAAAGCAAAGCAAAAATCAAAACAAAACAAAACAAACAAAACAAATCAAAACAATAAAATAAACTGGGTCAACAATTCAGTAAACGTAAATTTCCGCTTTTCGGTTCCATCAAGAAGAGCTTGCATAGAAAAAAAAAATCTGATATGGAATGAAACAGACTACGTTGTATGGTTTAAAATTTTCTATTCTTAATTAATTCAGTGAGTATAATAAAGTCACCTGCTCCGAAAATGTAGACAATGCCGACATCAATAATTGAAGTAATATTTGTATTCCTCGCGGCTAGATTTTGATATCGAATGCAAATTTAATGCAGGTCAGCTGCCGGACGATCAAAAAGACACCTGGTTGTTAGTTTTTGTTGTTGTTTTTGCTGTGTCTTTTTTTTTTATGGAAGGAAGTAATTTCTGTTTCCAAAAGGATACGGAAAACACGCTCTCTATATCGATTTACTAGCGAAGACGCATTTATCCCGAACAGCACTATTAAAATTGACAAATTGACGACAAATTAATATCTGACCTACCCTACCTGCAACTGCGGTGGGTTCGATTGGCCAGGAAAAGTACACGAAATCATCCATGTATTGGGAAAGGATAGATTCCAAACGCTGAAATTGCTCTCTTTTTGTAGTTTTTGATGACGAGTAAAGTGATGACTATAAAATAAAATATTGCTCCTCCGGAAGAGTTTATTGGTGTTAGCTGAACTGGCGCCGTGGGAAAAGTTCACTACGGGCTGTACTTAACTTACCACCTATAGAGATGACAAGTCCTCTTGGTTTCATACGTGGCACATCGGACTTAAATCAGAGGTTTAAAGGGATAGTATAGATTTTGGTTGAGATAAGACTTCAGGTTACCAACTTCTTTTTAGATAATGAGAAACGTCTTATGAAATATTAGAGAGCATACAATTCTAAGAGAAATTCAAAGTTTATTTAATGGAATTTGAATATGAAATTGCTGAGATATCCAAGAACAAAAGGGTCCTAATATAAGGTGGGGCCCACCTTTTATTGGGACCACTCTGTTTTACTTTGGTTTTTTTTTTTTGATATCTCGTGCCATTTCTTAACCGATTTTTGTATAATAAACTTTGAATTCCTCTTAGAATAATGCTCTTTATTATTTTATATGCTGTTTCTTATTATCTTGCAAAAATTCAAAATCTCAACGACCCGATCTTAACCAAAATGTACCATCCCTTCAAAGGAAAATGGAATAGCTATTCAAGGCTTTATGAAGCAATCTTATAGACACCATATTTCTTTTACGCTCATTTCGTTCCCCCTTTTCTTTTTTCCGTTGCCAGTGAAATTGCCATATTTTCCATCATCATCATTATCACTACCGCCACAATCACATCTAAGATTTCCGTCTGTTCGTCATTTTCTGTTTTTTTTTCTGGGTTTATTATTGTCCTTCTCCCTTCGCTGATTTTCAGAGTCAGGTCACTTCGATCATTTTTATGTGCATTTTTTTTTTTTTGATTAAGGGATTACAAGAATTGTATATAGATTCCCGCTATTCGTTCAGTATAATGTTATAATCCGCGCTGTTTCATAACGAAGAAAACAGTCTGTCGAAAACTCTGAATGCTCACCACTGCGTCGGTTATAGCGCGCATGCTGTTTCTATTCGATGAATATCTTCTATCGCTCTAGACATGATAAGGTGTCTGATTCGCGGGAAAACGCTCTCATTATTGCAATTTCATCATCTCCTCTGGATATACATTACCGTGCAACTATATCTTTAACTTGATCACCTTCCAGTCGTCCTCCCTCTATCACTGGTGCATAGCTGTTTTGGTGTCAATTTTTTTTTTTCTGGGGATACATGAAACTGATTGAAAACAAACAGCGAGCTGAAAAATAAAAGAAATAAACCGAACAGCGAAAGGTTCATAAAAGCAGGAACGTTTTACGCAATTTTGCTTTTGATCCATATACGTCGATTCTATAATGCCAATGTCATGACAAAGGCTGACGTAAGAAAACGCTGAAATCACTCTTTAAAAAAATATAGTAAAACACTCATAAATATTACCAAATCTAATATTAATCTGTCCACGGATCCTGATCGACTTCTCTAGCCCATCTGCACTCTCCCCCCCCCCCCCCCCAGCTAACACGTGGACGTTTCCTGAACGTTCTTGAAACGTTCAAAGTTCGTTATTTGGACGTTTTGTCAAAACGTTTTCAGAACGTCTTTTTGTGGAAGGTTTTCGACGTATCTAAAACGTTTCAAATGGACGTTATAAAAACGTTTTTTAAACGTTTAAAAAAACAATAAAAAACCTTTCGGAATTTTGAAGGACCTGCAGAAAACCTTTTTAACGTTAGAGACGTCAGTACCTTTTAAGAATATTCAAAACGTTCTGTGGACGTTCTGCGGACGTCCAGAAACCTTTAAAAACCGTCTAGAACGTTCGAAAAACGTTTTAAAAACGTCTAAAAAGTCATATGATCCATTCCAGAACGTTTAGAGAACCTTTCATATCCGTCTAGAACGTCCAAAATATGTGTGTCTCTTTCTCCATCTTGTTTGCCTTTAGTATACCTTAAAAGGAATGGTATAGTTTTTGCTGACATGGGGATTCAGATTTAAATTTTTGCACGATGACTACAAACCACCTACATGAAATATTACGAGCATACAGTCCTAAGAGGAATTGAAACTTTCTTGAAACCGGTTTTGAAGTGCCTGAGATTTTCAAAAGTAAAGCAAAGAAAGTGGTTTGTTTGTTTGTTTGTTTGTATTTATTTCCGAATCATATAAAAGCACATACAAAAATAGGTAATACGAATTAAACAAAACAATATTCCAAGGGTGCATTCATGGTTTGAAAACAATCATATTCATGGTGAATAGCAAGAAAATTTGTTTCAAAATTATCAATAAGTAATACTTAAAAAAAACCTGAAAGTTGCAGCATTTTGTATTTCAATAGGTTCACACCTTTGATTAGGACCTCTTTCTTTTCAGATAACTCAGCCATGTCAAACCGATTTTCTTCAAATAAACTCCTACTTCCTCTAAGAGTAGCTTTATAATATTTCATATAAGTGGTTTCTAATTATCTCGCTAAAAGTTAAATCCTGAAACCCCTCTTACTCAAAACTATATACAATCCCTTTAATCATGCTACTCTGTGTCTGAATTATCAGAATGCCCGGTCTCTTACTGATACTAGTGTTCTTCTTTTCCGTTCTTAGTCTCCATCGCGTATTTTTGCATATTGTGTGTGTGTGTGTGTGTGTGTGTGTGTGTGGGTCTGTGTGTGTGCGTGTGTGTGTGTGTGTGTGTGTGTGTGCGTGTCTGTGTGTGTGTGAAACATATAAACATTTATTTTGGGATTGTGTGTATGTTAAGAATTTGTGGCAGGAAGTGATAGATAGGTTTGAGATGGCAGATCTTCGAAATATAGAGTGGAGAGATGTTCATTTTGGTGTTACGGGAAGGGATCCAAAAGTAAAATTTTACAATACAATAATTTTTATTTTGAAATATATCATTTTTAGATCTAGGTCGGAGGGAAAGATTGCTACTTTGGAGGAAATTTGTAAAAGAATAATAAGTTTTCGGGATGAAGAAAAAGAAATTGCTATAAAAAGAAATAAGTTGGGATTACATTTGCTGAAATGGGAAAATGATTCTGAAACGAGAGCTTAAGTATTGTTTTGTTATCTTTTTCTTTTTATTAGTACAGTGTAGTTATCAGTGGTGAAGGCAATATAATGTGTCATTGGCCGCGCGCGGGGAGGGATAAGTTTTTGGTGGTGTAAAAGTTATAGGATTTTGTCCGCAGCTTTGATGAGTTTTGTTTGGTGAATTTGAATGGGTATTTGGAGCGGTATTTGGGTGCGGGCGGACGATGCTTTTCTGCATACGGCCATTACACGCTTGTATGTTGTACGTATCAATCAACATTTGGAAGTCGTTTTTCATTAGGAAGGAAGGTGGTATCCCTTCGGGTGTGTTTTGTGTGTGGGGTGTATGTGTGTATGTGTGTTTTTGGTGTTGGTGTGTATGTGTGTTGGTGTTTGGGGTGTATGTGTGTGGTGGTTGTAGATGTATGTGTTTGGAGTTGTGGTGGGGGTGTGGGAAAGGTTTGAGTGCATCGGGGTTGGTGGGGATGGGGATTTGATTTTCAATGAAATGATTTCATTCTAGTTTTGTATAACGTGTTTTTGTTGTTTTTTAATGTAAATACCCTTGTATATATATACCCTTATATACTCGATTTATAATCGAGTTGTTATGTTGAAGAGAGATGATTGGCAGTATAAGTATATCATAGTCAAAGATATATACATATATTTTTTTGTACATGTCAATACTTTCTCGTGAAGAAATGGTCAGTAGGATTGATTTATAATCGAGTTGTTACGTTTGAAGGGAGATGATTGGCAGTATAAGTTGGTAATGGATTTGTCTTTTGAATGGCATTTGTACCGTTTTTTATGTTCATGTTACACCCAGAATGGGTTGATTTATGATTGATTTGAATGAAATCAATAAAATATCATTGAAAAAAAAAGTGTGCGTGTGTGTGTGTGTGTTTGTGTCTGTGTGTGTGTGATGCTTTGTGAGCATATTTTGTCTGCTTATCCTTATTAAACATACCCTTATAAGCCGGTATCTCACTGAGCGGCGAACGTTTGCGAACGTAGCGAATTTGAGATTCGCCAACTTTTCTGACGAATGTTTGCGAAAAATCAAGGTTCGCTTCTGCCATTAGCGACAGTTAGCGACTTTTAGCGATGTTTAGCGACAATTAGCAACACTTGAGCGAATGCTTGCGAAAGTGTTTGCGAAGCACAGGTGGCGACTATTAGCGACTGTTAGCAAATGTTAGCGACAATTTTGCAAATGTTAGCGACAGTTTTGCAAATATTAGCAACTGTTTTCAAATAAATTTATATTGAAATAGATTTCTGCCAAGAAGAGGCTCAACGTGTTGCTATCCTTGAAGAGCTGCTTTGCCAGGCTGCTGCTATATCGTGCAGCTTATCAGAAAGAAGATAAAGAGAAACAAGAAAGGAAGAAGAAAAGAAATGCTGTTTGGGTCGGAGAGTGATTGTTGTAGAGGACAGACTTTGGTCAATATGAAAAGCTTTTGCAGCAATAACATGATGGAGATGTCAAGAGCTTCAAGAACTTTTTTAGAGTGGAACCTTGCCTGTTTCAGGAGCTTTTATATAGGAACCATACGGTTACTTGTTCGCTAGCAGTGGCGAATCAAATAAAAATGTTAGCGACACCGTATTACGAACGTTTGCGAATTCTTACGAGTGTTTTGCGAATGTTTGCAACTGTTAGCGAAAATACAAATTCGCAAAGGTTCGCAAAGAAATTTTGAACATGTTCAAAATTTCTTTGCGACAAGAAAAACTTTTTGCGACAATAAAAACCGTTTGCGAACTTTCTTGCAACTGTTAACGAACCTTTTGCAACCCTTTACGAACCCTGGCGAAATCCCAAATTCGCTACGTTCGCAAACGTTCGCCGCTCAGTGAGATACCCCCTTTATGATAATAATATAAACATATCGTAACAGTATAGTCTATAGTTATATAACTATAGACTATACTGTTACGAAATCTCTTTGTTCTCGCAATCTTGACTGAATGCACTTTGGTCATGGAAGTGCTACTCCACGAACTATTTCTTTAAGGTTAGTCGATTTATTTATTTTCTTTGCTTGAATAAAGGACAGGAGGTAGGAACGTTATTCAATTCAATGTATTTATTTTCTTCTTTCACAGATTATATCATAATATTCGAAATATTGTAAATGATGTTGAACACATAATAGTTGACTGTACGATGGAAATTTAAGATACTTAAGAATCAAAAGCATGCATACATACTTTCAAACCAAATTTGTTTCATTACTTCTTGTTACATTACGTCCACTGAAAAACAGAGCTTGTACACTATGGACAACTTATACAATTGACCCAAAAGCTTTCAAAAGGAAAATATCAAGTCATTCAAAACCTGACATTAATTGCTTAACGCTATACCCTACCAATCAATGTAACATTGAAGAGTGAATATTGAAGATTATAGTAACCCTTAGAATTAATGACATGATAGAGTATAGACAGAGATATCATACTATACTTGTCTAATGTTTTCCATTTTTCATTTCTTTGCGTGCATCTAGGAGGATAACATTTAATTGAATCTTTCGTAGGCATGATCTACGGTATGTCATGTCAAGAATCTCAACCTAATCTTCACATTCGTCAATAGGGATTACGCAGTGCGGATGCCAGCACACGTTTCAGTGATTTGAATCCGCAAGTGGAGAAGAACTTTTGATAGAAAAACGTGCAAAATGTGCGACATGTGATACCCCCCTCTCATGCCTTATAGATCGCCACAACACTATGTGGTAGCGCAGTTGACTTACTACCACGAAAAAGGGCTCGCAAAACCCGTCATACCGACAACATGAAGTCAGCTTACTAGTATTCTATGGTTTGTAGCATCATCCAGATTACCAAGGACTTTCTGATTTAGGTGTGCACTATACATGGTAACGACTTCTGCGTAAAGCCGCTTACATCGTCTTAACTGCTTTTAGCGCATAAGAAGTGGTTCCCGCGCTATAAGTAAAAAAAAAGCAGAAGGTACACCACGGTCAAGAAAAAGAAAAAAGAAATTGAAGTATGTCTGTGTTGTTACCTTCTTCAGAAAGTCCCTTGGAGTTTTGTTTTGTTTTATTTTTGTTTTAAAATCTACTATTGCATGTGGTGAACTTCTTTAATGCGCACTATGAACGACATTATTATGATCACGCTTTTTTCCATAAGTGCACGGTATGTTATATATCTCAGGGAAAAACAGGGCAAGATTGCATTCTTTTATTTCTATATGTTCTTTTGCTCTGTCACATTTTATCACCCCTTATCATCAAGTCTATTAAGCCAAAATCACCCCGAAAATCTTTGTCTGTTCTACCTTTGAACGGATTGATCCATTCATCTATAAAAGATACGCTTTCATCTTTTTTTTTCTGATTTTTTTTTCCTGTTCATGCAGGGACAGTATTGACCATTGTCGCTGGTATTATGGAAATGATAATCCCTATATCGATTCATATTTGTATAATATGGATCGTCTGCATTTCTGGTATGTTTTTATGCATTGATTATGATATTGTAAAATACAGACAGCAAACCAACCCGAAGCGAACCAACTCAGATATATTCATCATACATATTTAATGATTTGCGTTAAAGAATCATAACGTCTACATCTGTGGCGGCTTTTCATTCTGATTCATGCTGAGACAAGAAATCAAAAACAAAAACGTGAGTGGATGCCTTTGGTATTTGCTACGAGCAGAAACAAACATACCTAACGATTACATAGAGTGGATAAGAAGCGGTATTAATAGCAGGCACCAGACTTCTGTGAGTACTTCCTCGTCAACCGTTAATTGTCCGTTGTCATGTCAACGAGAATTTAGGGATCTCTCCCTTTAATCCGACATTTCGACGGAAAACGCTCGAGTCAAGACTTTAAGCGAAACAAAAGCCAAACTTCACAATTTGACTCGGCGACGTTAGACTGCATTGCCACCCAGTTCGATGGTGAATGAGTTTCACTTTAGAGTCCGGATGGCTGGGAAGCATGTAACACTAGATAGCTCGCCGACAATCAGGCGCGAACAGCTATCAGGGTTACCTTTCTATTCTCGACAATGAGACGGGATTTTCGCCCGCGATGTGTTTATTTCGAGGTGAGAAATAAAAGATTTTAACTGCTTTTTAATTCTCTAAGTTTCAGCCAGGGGTGTAGATAGGGTGGGGGTGAAAGGAGATAGACAGAGGGAGAGAGTTCGAGAGTTCGCTGAGACGAGAAATCATCGTGATGTTCTCAAGAAACCACATGACTTCCCAACATTACTGTCTGAAATTACATATCCGTCGACGTGGGTTTGTTTATGAATATTGTTGGAGCGATTCAAAGGAACACTCCGGTGAAAGTTTCTTATTTTCCATGTAAGAGTCATTTTAACCAACAAAACTCGAAGTAAAGTAAAGAAATATTATCTAGTCGTTATAAGTATATTCTTAATTTTTGATTGGACTTGATTTTTATTCCTTACTTTTCAAAATCCATCTATGTCTCATTCAATGGAATGTATATATATATTTGTACCTCTCTCTATTTCTATCTCTATTTCTGTTTCTATCTCTACCTCTGCGTCTTTGTCTATGTCCGTGTCTATACACGTCTATGTTTGTCTACTAAGTATGTCTATTTCTATGTCTATGCATGTCATATATATATATATATATATATATATATATATATCATCTATGTCTATGTCGATATGTCTGTCGATATGTCTGTGTCTGTCTCTACCTCTACCTTTATCTCTATCTCTCTTGGTGTCAACTTGTCTTGTTGCACATTGTAGCAAAAGTCATGTTTGTGCGAAAGTCAGAAAACATCTCAGGATTGAAATGTCTGCGGATTGGCAAGGGGATCTGTATACCCATCACCTCTCCCTTATATATCTGTCGCTTCGGACGGGACTATTAGGGTTCACATGACTTAAGGTGTTCGCGACGCTTTGTCACCCAGTCTCGTTGGGTTCGTAACTTCACCGGGAAACTCAGAGCCCACCTGGATCTCCGATAATATGAAGCTACGTGATAAAGAGAGTGTAACGTGATAACGAGAACCCTCAATCACAAAACCCAATTCCTGCAGCGCTCAGTTCATCGATGACCAATATATAGCGCTGACATCATACCGTTCAAATGTTGTTTACCGCCCCATACGGAACGAACAATGTAGAAATGAATATGTTCTTTTTTTCTACTCTCTGTGCGCTTTTGAAGGTATTCTTTTAAGTTTCCCCATGAAAAAAAAAAGATAGCGAATGATACAGGCGAATATGACGCCATTTTCAAAGATCTCTTATTGAGTTACGACACCATATTAGACTTAAGGTTAAGGAGACAACCAATACACGAGACTGCGTCTAGACATGTAGACAATACCTTCATGATAGACACTAACAACAGAGGGATGCGCACATCTAAAGAATCATCAATTTGCATCAAGAATACTTCTGCATGGAGACCCAATAAAAAAAGGAGGATTACATTTAAATCGTTGTCCTCACGTCGACAAAACATATACACCATACGTAAACACAATTATTCAAAAAAGAATAAAGAACTGTGAGAGCTAAGAATCTGCAGACTCCAAAGGAAATTGATTACACGATTATAAACTTTCAAGAAAAATAAGATAACATTTAACGTAATAAATCATAAACTTCTTAGTCACCCAAAGCGAGAGCTTATTATAGTTTTATCATAATTAAATTGTTTCGACTATGTGGACAGAGTATGCACCTACAGCCTGTATTTAGAATAATAAACCCCTCGTTCAGATAATCAGTTTAATTTTCGTCATCACTTCTTCATGCGGAGTTCATCGTACATTAGCGCATTTAGACGAGAAAAAAAAGACTTATTAGGTCCACGATGTTTATTTATAGCTATTAATAGCTACTTTGTAAATCAAGAGTCCTGTATCGCCTCCGGTAATTTATTTCTCTTCCTCGACCGGTTACTCACATTCCCTTCATCAAGTGTATGGCAGAACATGAACAACTATATCTTGGTTGTACTAGGTGCAGAGTTTCAGAATTTGTAGTGAATACGAATATTTTCAAAATCTATAATATAGAAATGATGACTGCTATGAGGGGCACAGTTAAAATTATGAGCCCAAGGTGATGTCAAAACCATAACTATGCCCGAAGCGAAGCTGAAGGCATAGTTATGGTTTTCACATCACCGAGGGCCTACATAATTTTAACTGTGCCCCGAATATCAAGCTGTCATTATTTGTTTTATATACCGAAAATATAGATTATTCTTATCTGATAAGCACTCGTAATCAACGCTGATCGACAGCGCGGCGGTCGTATCATTGGTGCGTACATGATGGAGCGATCTATGTATACGGGGTTGCGACTGTCTCCAAAGCTATTTACAGGGCACAGTTGATTCTATGCCCCGGGCACAGTAAATCATGACGTCATTTTGATCAAAAATTTGGCACAGCTATTTCCATGACTCCACTTTTAACCAATCAGATGAGAGGAATCTATATATGAGGCATATAATATGTCACCATAAACAAGGACGATGCCATAGCAGCTTCACCGTAATGATACATGAGTGGGGGCTCAAAGAAGCAGAACAAAAGAAGAAGCATGCATAAATCTACACAGGTGACCTTGTTAAAAGCAAGCGGTATTGTAATGGAATTACATTTCTTCAATTCTGAAATATGTGAGCCTCCGACTTATTTATTCTTGTGGAGAGCCCCACCTGTGCATTCTTATGGTGAAGCTGCTATGTCATCATCCTTGTTCAGTGTAATTTGTTTGGGGTTTTTCAAAAGTATTGGTTTCTCTGCTCAAGGACCACAATTAATTCCACAAATCTAATCATGAAGCTGTCGATTTTACGTACTACATGATATAAAGTTATGAAAATCGTCTGGAATGCCCCTTTAAAGAGAGAGAGAAAGGGGGAGGAGGAGAGCCAGTTGTCTGCTCTTCAAGAAGAGGGCGTGACTATAACCGGAAAATATTCGGTGAACGTCAGTTGGCACTCGAAAAAGCAGATGTCAGACATAAAATGCTTGGGATGTCCTACTAACAGTTTGTGTCACAGAATGCTGCCAAAGATGTTGAGCATGATGAAAACACTTTAAAGGAAACCCAGACCCAAAGAGAAATGTGGATTGAGTGAAAATAGCAACATTGGTAGAACACATCAGTGAAAGTTTTGAGGAAAATCGTCCAGCGGTTCCAACACCAAAACTTTAAAAATTCACAACTTTTGCATCGATTGTCCGATTTTCCTCAAACTTTCATGAATGTGTTCTACTAAATGTTGCTGCTCTCACTCAATCCAGATTTCCCTTTGTCCCGAATTCACGAAGGTGGTACAATATTATCCATGGTTTCAACCATGGACAAAGATTGTACCACCTTCGTGAATTCGGGCCTTTGGGTTTGGGTTTCCTATAATATGACAGACATTGTACCATGCACAATGTCTGGGTCAATGGCATCATGAAATATATTTACGAAACAGCACACTCTTTCACTCTGTGCTTTGGTGATTGTTACCTTCATTACTTACACGTAGTATCGTTGGTTTTCATTGAAAGTTCTCAAACAAATTAATACATCTATGCTATTCACGTATCTTCCTAGATTAAGCATAGGTTTACAATCATATGGGCTATGGCTGGATAGGCCCTCTTATTGCCGTAAGAAGGTTTATGGAAGTGGGAGATTTATATCAATTGGTATTGCACTACTTACATGATTGGAACACAGCACGGGAAATACCTGGGCCTAGTAATTTCTCTACTCCACACGAACACGAATAGAGCATATTTTCCAGTTATCATTATTACTGACTAAGTTTACGGCGCCTTAGACAATCATCAGTGACTACGCATATATATATATATATATATATATATATATATCAATTTCTCTTTTCAATGTACATCTAAAGCAGCTGTGTATTTCTCCCCTGATATAGATTAATGCACATTTTCTGTCACTGCTTTTTTGTTTGAAAAAAAAAATGCAAATACGTCAATACGGTTGCTAGTAGTCTGTTACTCTTCATTTTATATTGTATTTGATAAAGTTTATTCAGTATGACGTAGTAATACACAATAGACTATGACAATCGACTGTGCGGCTGCAAACAAACTAAACGAACAAACCCAATACATACAATTTGCGATCATCATGAAAGCATACCAAAGATGTGTAAAAAAAGTCACATGACGTTAAACTTATCTAGGCTGAAAAATCACACAGTTAAACATAGACACACAAACAAACACACACACATGTGCACACAGACACACACACATTACGTCAGAGTACTCCAAACAAATAAACAAACAAACGTAAAAGGAAACCAGATTAATGTTTCGCAGTTTTGTTCTTCGTAGTCGCAATCAGGTTACCCCAGATAATGGTATTGATGTGACGTTGTACTGGCGACAAGATAGATTGATCCCGAACTTTCCGTTTGGGAGAAAAAGAAATAATAATTTATCTTCTTCTACCTACTTTTCTTTTCGTTACAGATTGATTCATTATTTTCCTTCCCTGTGTGACAATCCGTCTTATCAGCACGGGGGGACTGTTTCTTGCGTGATCACTTTCATCAATCACTGAACGATTCTGTATTGAGCGTTGTTTTCACTTTCTAATGTCAAGGGAGGAAAGGAAGGGGGAAGGAGGAGGAGGAGGAGGAGAAGAAGGAAAGGGGAGGGGAGGAAGGTGGTGGGTCTGACCAAATTATAGTAAATGGTCTTGAATGGTGTCGGGTTTTTTTTTTCATAAGTGGGTCTAGGTGCTCAAACAGTTTACTGCGAGATGTTGAAAGTATGCAGCCGAGACAGCCCGAGGGATAAAGAAAGCCTGAAGGTTAGGGAGGACAGGAAAAAGAAAACAAGAGAAAAACAGGACAAAAACAGGTTTGGGCTGAGAGCAAAGTCACACGTTCTCTATTCAGGGCCAGTAGATTATTTTTTTGAAAGCATAAACTGCAAGCATGAAGAATGGTCGGAAGAGGCCCGAAGAGTCTGTAGTGCTGCCAAAATATCTTCCCTATAGGCCTGACTCAAGGTCCCTATGGTGACTGCCAATCTCACCCAACTAGATTCATAGGGACTGAAATAAGTCGAGACCCCTTCCTCCGTTCAATCCCAAGACACGAGTGTGTAGTTCGCTGTCGCCATCCCCTGGTTCTGCGCGTACTTTGTTCTCATAGGTCGGGCGTGTCTTATCAAAAGTAGATTCAAAGTGTTACTAAATCTGTAGGAAAGAGCTAGATCCATATGTCATTTCAAAGTCTAGCAGAAAGATTTAGCACTCTACGGTGAAACCAGATCTTGTTTTAAATATTCAGTGGCTGGTGGGAAGAAGTTATAGGAGCCTATTCACAAAGTAATCGTGCGTAAGTCCTATTTGTACCCGTGTATTGTATCTCCAAATTAATGAACCCAAGTGATAAAAGTCTTTTTTTCCCCTTCACATGATTATGTCGCGTTATGATGATAACAGAAAAAACAAAAGATTTTATATCGTTTCATGAACATGCTTCCCTAGAAAATCTCTTACATAGATTTCTACGTAAGGTTTTTTAAGTGCCGTTTTTCTTCCCTGTTTATTGGATGTTGTTTTTCTTAAGACAAATACCGGAAAGTGGACCAACCAAGGCAGTCGTTAGGATTAGGAGTACCTGTCATGGTAGATGAAAGCGTTCAACGTGAAGCAATTTCCCTTCGGATAAATCAATTTCGTTTTAAACAACGCACGAGCCACGCGTAATCATTCTCTAAAATGCAATATTTAGAGCCCGTAAAGAAAACAAAATACAACAAATAAACCACTAAGCCGGGGTTAATCAGGGTGCAACATGCAGCATTCGAAAGTCATAATGGACGTTTACAAGACAATAAACGATGACCTTCCCTGCTTTGATTGAATGGAGAAACAAAACAAAACAAAACAAAACAAAACAAAACAAAACAAATCAAATCAAAACAAACTCACCGACATACTCCCTTCACAGCCGCTTTGTGAAAGCACACAGTAGGTGAAAGGCGTTTTCCCTTATGCTTTGTCTTTTATCCACCATTAGGACGTTCTTGTACTATCTCTTTGAGCAGCCACACGAATACTATATTTTGACTAATATAAGGGCACTATGTCAACCAATCTTCCTCCCCCTCCCCCCCCCCCCCCCATGAAAAAAAAAGGGAGGGAGGTAAATCATGACATGAAAGCTCTCACGCGAACATATAAGAGAGTACGGAGCAATTTCCATTTTTCCCTCCGGGCAGTGTCGCATCTTTTGATCAAAAAATTCTGAGAACACCATCCCCCCGTCTTTCGAGATCTGATCATCACGGCAATATGTGTCATTTATACAGACAATTATCTTGCATTCTAGCTGACTGCAGACTCGACTGCCAAGAGTCAGAGTAAGTTCTGCCTGCTCTTTCATTGAGATCCTCGAAAGGTTTTATCATCGCCCCCACCCCCGCACTCCTACTTTGTTGGAGAGGAGAACCAAAAGAAAAAAGAAAGAAAGACAGAAAATAATAATTGTCATTTTCGAGAGCAAAATGCAGACTCAAAGGCGATGTTTATACAGTCCTTTCACAATTATGCCACGGCTCTGCACAGAGTCCGTACAGCTGACTTCACAATAATTGAGTTCTTGAAATGCAACTCTTTTTGGGGCTGGCCTGGATAAATTGAGACCATGGTATTGAAATTTTCAACTGTTTAGATTTTATCCTCCCCCCCCCCCCCAAAAAAAAAAAAAAAAAAAAAAAAAAAAAAAACTAAAGTTGCAACGCTGTCAGATGCAGCGGGTGGCATAGATTATACAGAGGGATTAAAGGGTTATATTAAATGGGTTTATAGTCAAATACCGGTTAGAGAGTGGCTAAATACAGTCACGTGATGGAGGCACATTGGTTATGTTCGCCCATGGGCGAA
This sequence comes from Diadema antillarum, assembly GCF_040938485.1. Classification (NCBI taxonomy): domain Eukaryota; kingdom Metazoa; phylum Echinodermata; class Echinoidea; order Diadematoida; family Diadematidae; genus Diadema; species Diadema antillarum. The sequence continues at coordinate 1,108,642 of NW_027272008.1, forward strand.
CATTCTTGTAATGTTCTCCCATGGGAAAACATTTTCACGTAACAAGTGACAAACGATACCAAACGATTGAACGATCATATTTTCACGCAATCGATAGGATAAATTTGCCTATTCCATACAATGTGAAAAAGCAGATGACCGATTATCGTATAATGCGTAAGAAAGTGCGATAATTTGACTAACCCATATAATATAACAGATGATGACTTCTGTTGTCGGGAACATGTACCAAACGTTCCACCCTCAGGGTTTGAAATGCTATTTCGGGAGGCTATAAGTCCCTCGACTTCGTCTCGGGACTTATAACCTCCCTCAATAGCATTTCAAACCCTTCGGGTGGAACATTCGGTATTCTCCCTCCCCCGCCAGTCATCATCTATATAATGTTGCGACAATAGAGTTAAGGTTAAGTTGTCATGCAGGCTATATTGGTCGGATAGCAGAAAAACCCGTATCAGCTGAATCTATACGGCTTTTCAACGCGATGAGGATGTTTCGATTTTTTTTTTTATTCTTATCGTTAAAGTTCTCTTCTGAAGGTTAAATCAAAAACTCAAGCACACACAAACACAAGCATACACACACACACACAAACACAAACACACGCACACACGCACACACGCACTCACATGCATTTACAGGTACATGGTTTGCAGAGCAGAAAAAATAAGACAGGCGGAATATAAGACAAGAATATGACGAATACAGCAACAGAAATACTTAGTCATCCATCTCAAGATTTTACTTTTAATCTGCCCCTCACATGATTCTACATTCTGTCCTTGCATGATAGCATACAGGTAATTTGGCGGCGTCCTTGTGTGAGCGCAGGTGATATATATTAATTGAATCGATTTTGAAGGTCTCAATGTGTCCTTGCTCTTACAATCTGTCAGCGGTATTCTGTTACCTTGTGACCGAAAGCAAAATGACATAATTCTAAATATAAAGAGCAACGACGGTGACGTTTGTGGTGTAGAATCATGGCGGCATCGGCTCCGATATCTCGGAGTTTTGTAATTCAATCGATATCAAATTAGTCACGATACTGTCATTCGAGAGCGCCGCATTTCGCGAAGCCGTTTATGCAATTATTCGCCAGCGCTTTTAATTTGCGCATGAGCATTGCCATTGTTATATCTGCCTAAAATTTGATTAACATGACAGCTATACCGCCGGCACAGAGAAAAAAAAAAGGAATTCAAAAAATGCAACAGCAACGCCAAAAAAACGCGTCAAAATGTGTGGCAGATAATTTGCAAAAGACGACAGCGCCTCCGGATGCGTTGTACACATGAATAACTACTCACTGCTCCATAATCCATCGTGAAAGAAATACTTTACCTTGTCTTTGATCAAGGAATAAATAGGTTTTTCTTTCTTTCCTTTTTTCCTGTCTACGTAATAAACTCTCGACGCGGCTTTGGGGCATCAAGACAAGGACTCTGAAGATCCTTTCTTGTTGATGGAGCAAAGATAAAAATGTCAGCATTACCTTTAATGGCGCTTATACAAGTCAGTTTTAAGATGGCGATGATGCCTGAAGCAGTTCACTATATGACTTTTGTTGTTGTTGCTGCTGTTTTGTGATTTCCGAAAATTTCAGGAAGATTCTAATCGGATGTTAACGTCAATATTTGGACAGTGATGAATTCTGGAATGGTCAGGTTTGAAATGAAATTGATTCTTTTAATTTCTTCTCGACAGAGGGATGTGCCATCTGTTGTGTGCTACTCCGGTAAACGAAATAATTGTGAGTTTGTTTGTTTGTTTGTTTGTTTGTTTGTTTGTTTGTTTGTTTGTTTTTATTCGTGAAGATATCTGAACATACAGTAGAGAGATGGGAAATTCGGAATTCGGCGGGGCAGGGGAGGGGGGGGGGGGAGAGCAAGGTACATTGTCGGGAAAAAAAATCAAACCAGCTTGATTATGATACATAATTGTACGGCAAGGAAACTACATTTTTAGACAACAAGTGCCACTAACAGAGCAGATGAATGAGTGAAAGCAATCATAAAGTTCTGATGGATCATCTTCACATTGCATCTTTTCCACATAAAATATATGCATTTCATTACCAGTTCTGTAACGAAATGCAATAATATGCATCTTTGCCCGTTTTCCATGTTGTCACAGTATTCATCGGCGTTTAATGTTGACACAGCAAGATGTGTAGTGAATCATAATAGCAGCATTAGAGACGTCTGTTCCGAACTCTTTCGGTTCAAAAATATCATCGAGATATTCTCGTGGTTGTTGCGGCATTTTTTTTCCAAACCATGCAAACTTTTTCTTCCTTATGTAGGAGAAAGCGGTGGCATTGTTGATTTTGCCAGATTTTCTGCATGGTCAGAACACAGTATTGGATCTTTCGTCAATGATTATTTCGCCTTCGGTGGTTCCGCCCGCCCCCTCCCCCCTAATCGAAACATAGATTCGCCGACACTACTATAATCGCTTTTTACGAGTCACGTACTTTCAGAGACATTGGCAATTTCGCGCAGTATACGACCACTGACGACGTTTACAGATAGTGCCTGGAAGCATCGGCCACATCTAACACACGGACTCACAACTTACAGGACATGTATAAATTGGCTTTGATATCTGGTAGTTTTAGGCGCGGGGGGTTGCGACTGGGGTTCGTGCAGGGACAGCGATATATTGATCTATCTAAGTTGCATGAGTGCATCAAGGGATAAAAGAACATGAACCTGGTAAAATATTGCATAAATGTTGGCCCTTTTGTGATGTTGTAAAATATGTTTTTGAGTTGTGCGTGTACCTCATTGATTTGGCAAAAAAGAATGCTCCTGATTGGCTGTACCCGTTAAACTAAGAAAAAATTTTCATGGAAGGTTCAACTTGTCAGCATAGGAGTGCGTGTCTCGTTGAAATTATACATAGGCCTACTCTTAGTATTTTGGTCATATCTATGACATACAGCAATTTAGATTGTCATTCAGATTAGCGTGGAAAAAAATAACATTTAACCATTCGTCTTTTCATTGCAGTTCATCTAGTTTCCTTTTATTCCATTCCAAGTTTAAAGTTTATCAAATCATATGAAATCTAGCAATAGGGTTGGGCGGTAAACTTTTTTTTAAAAATAATGATGCCGAGTAGTTAGATTTGTGGAAGTACAAAAGATATAATCGTCTCCAAAACTTATTTGGTAAAGATGTTTCAACAAAAGGAAATTTAATCCTTATGTAATCAACGTCCGGTGGCTTTACACTGCTGTTTAGAGCAAAAATTTGGACCCCGCAATAGAATAGTTTTATTAATAAAAGCTGGCAAGAAACACATCTGACTATATTATTTTCTTTTTCATCTGCTTTATAACTTCAGAATTTCAATTTTGTATGTCATAAGATGTGCTCGTAATATTGCCTCTAAAGACTGATGCACTCCTACATCATTAACGGGACCATTACTCCATAACTCAACAGACCATAGAATACTAGTACTGTTAATCAGACAATGAGAAGCGTTTATCCACCAACTATCTGAACACTGCGAACCGCTTGGATTAGAAGTGGGGAATGCTTGGCTTTTGCATCCTTTAAACAAAAGTAAACAGTTACACACGATGTCCTTCTTGACCCGGATGAAAAGATAGTAAGCATTTTGGACGACAGGTGCTATAACCGGCAGTTAAGGCTATCTTTGGTAGATATGATCACATTGCCCTGTTGGAAGGAACACCGTATCCCACAGTGTATTCACAGTGTGTACACGTTGTCGCCTTCAGTACTATTATGTGATAACGCTGGAATCTAACAGTATATGTGACAATTATTTCACACTGTTGTGTGGTATTTCACGGAGTGTTCACAATGTTCTGTTTCACACTGTGAATTGATGATTCACAGTGTCAAAACGCTCGAAATCAGCAATGTGAGGAGATTTCACACTGTGTTTCACACTGTGGGACACTGTGTTCTTTCCAACATGGCATCAGCATTATCAATATCGTTATCATTAGCCTCGTTATTGCTTTAGGCCTAATGGTATTATAGGACAATTTGTATCTCAGTGACATTCTGACCGTATGGCGTGACAAAAAAATGGGACATTTCTCAATACGTTTTAGCAACGTAGTTCACACATGGATAATAAATCATGACACTCGAAAGATTGTCAGAAATGTCATATGCGTTATTAACTTGAACAGAAATGCTAGATATGCTCTGTAAAATTGTTAAAAACAATGATATTCATACTTACCCTACAAGACACAGTGAATCCTATCATTTTTCCCATGTTCGTACAGTTTTAGCCCTCAAGACAATAACATCGACCGGCCCTTCTTTCTGGAATGAGTTAGATTCGGTTCGGTTGCAATCAAGTTCTTTAAGTTCCTTTAAGCAAAATCTCAAAGCCCATTTTCTAAAATCCTATGTTTAATTATTTTGCCGTAACCATTTGAAATGTCTGCGTACTCAAATGATGCCTCGCTCGGATGACTTCAGTAGTTTGATTAACTTGCTACTTTTATAGCATTTAAACCATAGGTTTAGTCAAAAACATAATACTATACTTTGTGCATTCCGTAAACTTTATAATATTCTCGATATCTTGTATTTTTGCATGTTACGTCACTTTTGAAATTGATATACTGTACTAAAAGCCTGTTACATTTTTGGAACCCACATCCTACAAGCTTTGCTTTTTAGTGGGTTCCTCATATTACACGCCAATTATACGTCCTTATCCATTTGTGCAATTTTGGTTCAAACTGACCATTGTGTTAAAAACATTTCTTTTTCAAAATCAAATGGAATATATAATTTGTATGAAATGTGGAATATGGAACATGAATTAAAAAAAAAAAAAAGATATGTGAATGAAAAGTCGGAAAAGTTGATAGTTGGAAGTATGCAATTTTAGCTGTCACTTAAACTATATTTCTTGCTGGTGAAATTGGCTTGAATGTCTTCATTTCCTCTGTGCCTGTCACTCAGATCAAGGGCTTAGCCAGTTCCAGATAGCCGGTCACCCGAGAGCGTAATTGGACCGTCGCGGAGGCCGTATCTGCGGTTGGAAAGATCCGTTATGGACGAGTTATGACGCAAGACCTTGTAATCAGTAGTAAAGAATTGAGAGCAATTCAGTCAGTTTCGTGTGTAGTGACAGAATGGACAAAATCATTGATTTAAAGGGATTGTATAGTTTTGGCTGAGATCTAATTTCAGGTTTCTAACATCTTTTGGTGAGATAATGAGAAACCTCTTATAAAATATGAAAGAGCATGTAATTCTACGAGGAATTCAACGTTTATTTGATGAAAATTGGTTTTGAAATGGCTGAGATATCCAAAAAAGACGATTCTAATAAAGTGTGGAAAGTCCAATTCTCATCTCCACCAATACTGTACCATCCCTTTATGAGTAACTACCGTATTGAGCATATGGCGCCTTTCTCCCTTGCATCAGTTTTGAATTTGTTATAGAAATAAGTCATACAAAGACGCAGTTACATATCGTTGATGCCGAAAGAAGGAAAAGTTGATTCCAGTTGCTATGATCAAAGATTTTCTATGGATGTATATGCATACCATTCATTTGGAAATTTCACGAAGGTAACGTTAACATTGTCTAATCTAATTAGCATATGTGACTGTGACGAATGTGTCTGCATATTTACTTCGAAAGAATGTAAAAGCCAAAATTGCTACAATTCTCGGATGTTTGTCGATGTTGTTCTTGTTGTCGTTGTTATTGGTTTTTTTTTTTAGATTGTAAGTCTTCGCTGTTCGGATTTATTTGACTTCGCGGTTACCATCAACTTTGACATAAAGTGGATCTTCCCTTTATGACGTCACGAAAAGAGGAGATGTCTCTGACACGCAGTCCGGGAAACGTCCACTTCTAAGTTGGTGTATCCAACCTGGATAATATTCAGATGACACTTTAACACGATGACGAGGCGAGCAGGGTCATTGTCTCCACCCTCATCGTCTGAGATTGGACGATAAGAGATTGGGATGTGAGACATAAACCTCTGAGGACATCCATTGAACCTTACCAATTGCTCTTAGACAAGCGACTGCTGAAACGGAGAGATGTGTGAAGCTGAGAAGTATAGGAGCCAGCACCATAGAAAAGGGGTAACTTTGGAGGGGAGACAACCGCGAAAAAAACCACACACACACGAATAAACAAACAAACTAAAGCCCAATCCGAGCGAAGATTGCCTTTGTCAGCAACAGTGCATAGACTCAGTTGAATCGATTGAAAATGCGTCGTGCGCGACTCTGCGAATGCTACATTTCCCTGGAGTCGTTCGGGAGAACAGGATCGTATTTCTCGCGCCGATGTATTATTGAAGGGCCAACTATTTAAGAAATCGATAGCACTCGAGATCTTTGCCAGAGTTATTTCGTTCAGCTTTACAGCATTTTTGTTAAATGCTGTTGGTTATCATTTAGCAACGAGAAGTGTGCTGAAATCAATTTACGACTCTCGGTGGTACCAGCCTACAGAGTTGAAGTCAAGGTGACTTGTGGCAAGTGAACCCCGTTTTCGTGACTCTCAACTTGAATATTTTTTTAAAAATATCATTTTGGTCCATCTTGGCTTTCTTTCTACCCCTTTAGCTGGGATCTTTGTCCAAACATGATATAATTTTAGTACGAATAATTTCTTTTTATCCGCGGTGTTTTTAAAACAAATTGCAATATGAATCCGTCTATGAATGTATGTAGGCTATTTAGCCAATAGCATCGGCTTCTACAGAAATCTTTCCGTAAAGTAACTTTAAAGACAAGTAGCCGGCTCCTATCGGATTGAGAGATTTGGGTCCCCTGATACCCGGTTACACGTTAACTTCTGCTGATTTTTATAGATCTACAAATCAAGAAGCCTGGAGCCGAGGTAATCAAAATCATGTCATTTGCCAATTTTGTCTGCACCCATCATATTCCGCCCTTGATAAACATTTTCCTAGGTCTTCGCGAAGTAAGCTCAAATTAGCACCATAAAGTCTCATTATATTTCAATAATGATTTTTATTGATAAAGCGAAAAATGTTCTATTGTTGAACTTACGGCAAAATAAAAGTCTTGAATTGTATCATGTGAACCTGTCTTGCATTGATCAGCTGTTGAGGGTGAGCGGGTGAACCTGATTACAGCAAGGTGAATACCATGAAGTGTTATGTTATTGATGCCACCACGAAAGGCATTAAGAATCTGTTACGGGTAGAGAATTAAATGATTGCGGGCACTTTAGCTCTGCAATATTGTGGTAAATGTAATTATGGCAAATTCCAGTCTCAGACGGCTAACCTGGTATCTCATCTTCAGTAAAACACATTCAGAGAATATACAACGACTTCGAGTGTTGTCCTGTTTTTGAAGGAGCCACCGGGATGGGTCCTTAAGCCATCTTTCGTTGGTTTCCAGGCAAGTTCAGAAGAGCACATTGACTTCCAACCAACGCAGTCACTCTGCAGAAACGAGTCTAAATCCACAAAGAGTAATGTCTTCAGCACAATGTCTACATCTGCTTCTTTCTCTTTCTCTCTTGTTTGAGGAACAAGATCTTCAACTAACACTTTGCAACATAGTCTTAAACTCTCTGCAAGTAAAGACTGGTTATTTTCAATTTATTTTTTTTGTTTTGTTTTGTTTTTTTTTTTGGTTGGGGGTAACTGGTCCCCTAAAAAAAAAGAAGTCCAAAATGTCTGAAAAGGTCGGGTTAAGGCAGTCATGATTTAATATAATACATCAGAAGAAATTATGAAAAAAAACATATTTTAGGAGAGATCTCTGTTTTTCAAAATGAAAAGTCACATTGTGCCCGCAGATGTGAACGACTTCTTTTCACCTGCTTTGTGTCCTGCAGATTATGAGTGTCATGGGAAGTGAGCGATGAATGGCTTTTCTCGGAGTCTCTGACATAAGTCATTTTGATTCGTCAAGTCGGGAGCAGTTTCAATTACTGTCACTGCTCCCTCCATAAGAAGCGCAGTCACCGAGAAACATCTTCAGCATAATGCTCCCTCCCTCTCTCTCTCTCATACACACACACACACACAAAAAAAAAAAAAAAAAAAAAACACACACACACACACACACACACTCACACAAGCAGGAAAAGAAGCGATTTTTTTTTCATTTTGGAAGAGACAAGGGAGGTGAAGTATCGCTGTCACTTCTTCGTCGGAAGGATATGACAGGAAGTATCGCAGATTTGAGAACGGTCTTACACTGCTGCTGTTGACACGCATAAACTCGTTTCACCAATCCGAACGGGGCTTAGTGTTCGAAGAAATGGGGCACATTAACACCCGATAATGGGTTTGAATTCTTACCTTGGGTTTTGTTGTCTCTGCGTTGGTATTTTTTCTTTTTCCTTGTTCTTTAAAGGCGAGTGTCAGCAGACACCCATTTGCAACCAAACTGGGATAGAAAATGTCTTCATGATCGAGCAATTCTAACCGTTCGTTCGTATCTGCCTTACTTTTTCGTTGTTTCCTTTGTGTAGGGACGTTTCACACTTTTCTTCCTTCACATTTTGTGACTTGTTAAAAACATTGATTGAAATGTTAAGGATGAAGAAGAAACCTTTAACGAAAGCCACATCAGTTTAGACTAAAACCCATATATTGCCGTTAGTTCGCGCAAACGCTGCAATCACCGATCTGCCGGATGATCCATAGCGGAAATAACTTGGGAGATGACGTAATTTTTAAAGACCATTTTGGACCTTTAGACCATAGAGAATTTTGAACTTTGAACTTTGACCTGACATCCCATAGTCCCTTTCCTCACCTCCCTGTCACTTTGTTTGGATTGTGTCATTCACTTTTGAAGTTTACAGTTAACGGAATAGGTCTACATCTAAGTGAGATAGAACAATGCCGTACGCGTACATACTTTACAGCAGTCCTATCCATAGTTTTTATGAGTTTGACCATTCTATAGTCCACAGATATCTATCAGGTTCCATTCGATTTTCCTTCATATTTGTAAGCATTACACTCTGTGAGTTATATACCATTGGAAAGCTTACATTATAAAGACTTTAAAAACAATGATCGTCTTTCTGTATATAAACTATTTATATTTTTATAAGTGGTTTAACTATTTATATTCTTATAAGTGGTTTATTTGAATAAACGATATGATTATCCATACACGTGTTTTTCATGGGGAGAATACGTAGAAAATGTGGCTTCGCATAATTCACCAGAGGACTCTGATTTACATGTTATATTAAAGACCATTATTTTCTCTTTAATTTGATATAAAGTTTTCCGTACTTTTCTTCTCATAAGTGTTAGTGACAGCCATAAATTTGATGTTGGAGGAGCACAGTCGAATGCACGTGCGTGAAATAGCCTCTGGCGCCACCAGCTTATAAATTGCGCTACGCGACTGGCGGATATGGGTCAATCGGTCATCCAAGCCATGCTAATTAACAGCTAGATGAAAGCTTTCGAAAGTAAAACTTGTTGATAGAAGCTAGGGTCTAACCTTTAGAAACTTAAACTAATTGATGCTTTATTGCGAGAAAAACAGCTGACTGTTTCGTTAATATCACGCGATCAATTACATAATGACAATGCATCAAATAAGATCAAGATTTAAACATCCGATGGCGCAACACAGCTAGGATGTTTGCACTATTATCAACACAGTTGCATGAAAACTGTGGAACACTTGGCACTTTTTATCGCTGGCATCCAAGAGTATAGTGGTCACTGAGAATGATTACCTCACTAAGGTAGCGATGTGGAGTGGACTTATCTTACGTCACTTGTCGTCCGTCCTCGACCGGACATGAGAGCGGAAGGATGATGGTTGTTGAGGATCGAGATGAAGACGAAAGAGAGGGGAGGTTGAGAGATAAAAGGGGATGGGGTGGAGGGGAGGGATGGATGGAGGGAAGGAGGGAGAGAGAGAGGAAGGGAGTGGGGGTGGGAAGGGTGTGGATAAGTATGCAATAATGGTTCTTCATAGGTCACGTCTGTTCAGGTGACTATTATTTTACTTCAGGGACCTAATGAGGCAATGATAGGGACTTAGGATGACTTTAGGTTGCTGTAATAGCAGTTACAATTGCTCCAGCTGAACTGCCCCCAGCTGACGAGGGGCACTTCTCTTGACAGTCAAGCGAACAAAGAGGAAACTTGCGAAAAAAGGCACACGCAATATGTCATTCACATACACACAAACACAAACACATACACACACGCGCGCTTGCACAGCCCGCACGCAAATTGTAATGTACGTTATACATGTATATGTTATACAAATATAAATGATTTTTATCATTGTGTAATACAATGTCTATATAATCACATATTATACTTAAATATGCCAACATATTCTCAGAAGTGACGATGAAGAGGGAATAACAAACTTCGTAACAAGACGGAACAAAAATGAATGATATAGGCCTACTTAGCAGTTCGTTGACTCTCTGCTTAAACGATAAGGAATGATGATTATGTTAATTTGAAAATCAAGTATCCTTTAGGAAACGTTCTTTGCTATTACACACTATTAAAAACTACAAAAGCAATTTTACTCCAAGTATTCCTACTTCTTCGAGCGCAGCCTCTACAGTATATCTGCCTGCCAAAGTTTTTACTTTTACTATTATTACTAATTCTACTCTTCTTCTCATGATTGCTTATTACGATCTTGAGCATGAGTATGATTGTGAGTCTGTAGCGTATATTGTGCTAAAGATGTAAAATGGGGATCGTTACATTTCATATATAGAAATATATGTATATAACTTGATATATTATTATGCATTTGTACACACATAATATGAATATGCTTCATTTAGACATTGTCTTAAAACACAACGCAAAATGAAACATTAAAGTTAAAATGTGATCACTGTCGTGTGCATTTTCATGAGCACTGAAGACTCCTCGGTGCATTTAAATTTTCTTACTCAAGAAAATTTGGAAAATAATTGAGCGGCGCAGAAAAGGAGACGATATGATGATTTTCTCTGTTTGAAAATGTTACCTTGTGAAGAGTTAGCCTTTAAGTACCAGTGGAATACCAAGCAATTGGAGTGGGAAAGAGGAAAGGGGTACGAGAGGCTGCAGGGCATGCACCCCTTGACTTCACGAGGCAGGGCTTTTTATTCAACACGATATTGGTGAAGAGGGGTTTTGTATGGTGCCAAATGAGGCTAAACGCTTTTCAGACGCTATTTATCACGATAATCGAGGACGTGTTCGAGATAATTTTCGGCATATGCTTGGGCCATGTTCTGATCTGTGAAAACATACCAATGGATCGACTCCTAACTACTTGTAATAAATTACGCTTTGTCAGGAGTACTACTCCAACACATTAATCAGGCGTTCTTTAGATTTATCAAACTTTAAACGAGCGCTTGTTAAGTACTTTGTCCATTAAAATTTGTCGCCACGTGTGAGGGAATGGAGATGTCTGATGGACGAGGCAAAGGGGAGATGTTAGAAACTGTTTTCGTCTTTGAGATAAAAATTACCCTTTTGCGATTTCTCCCTCTCTTTGTTACATGTGGAGAATATCAATACATTAATTGTAAATGAACAATGGATTTTTTTAAAGAGTAACATGCCATGTAACAGCAAATAGGGGGAAAGGCACGAGCAAAATAACTCTTAAAAAATAGGGTTTGCCGAACGAAAGACAATGTGTGGCATCGGAATATTGAATATCATGCTGCAAAACTCTTAATTTTATGTGAGACGCAATATTTATGCAGACACCTGTTGAGTACATGCAGCCACACATTTTAAAATACGGTGGTATATATATGGACATATTTCTGTATCCGCGTTGATTGCTAGTTTCACGTCATGTTCTCACTCATTTTCCCCTCCGGTCCACAGAATTCCATTTCGAATGAGTTTCTCAAAACATTCGCAGCAAAAACTGAAATTTCCTCCTGATAAGTGATGTTTATTCTTTTTTTTCGTATTCAACAGAAGTAAGACAACATCAACTTCTCTGACCAACATGGTGGAATATTTCTTCTTTTCCTTACATCTTCTTCTAATTTTCCTCTTCCTTACATCCTTCCTTCTCCCTCTAACCTCTCCTTTTCCTTTGTCCCATTGTTTGTCCTGTCTATACGTTCTTGTTAACTGTGAGTGTCTTGTACCTGTGTGTGCGTGTTGCGTGTGTGTGTGTGTGTGTGTGTGTGTGTGTGTGTGTGTGTTTCCGTACCTTTACATTTGTTGTATCGTAAGTTGAAAGTATCGAGTGGCCCACATTCATACAAGCTTGTCATTTACGTGGGTCCCTCTTTTCCATTAACGCAATTATTTTGAACAATTAATTTCATGAGTATTTTTGTTGTAATACATTGTACGATTTGTGTTCATTGAATTTGTGCAACAACAAACATGTGTTATAATTATTAGAAATAAAATTTCATTTGAATTGAAAAAAAAATTGAATATCAAACGCATCGCATCAACATTATTTCTGTCACGTGACCGCAATGAACAGCATTACGGTAAGATAAGATCTGAGCGCCTTGAGGGGAGATTGTAGTCGCCAAATCCGAGGTATGATAAGCAAAATGGTTGAAATTGCAAATATTATAGAAAGCTATATATGCATCATAGGGTGGGCGGAACGAGATAGAGAAACAAACCGCAGAGGGGCATCAGTCTGCCCACAGGACACGGTGTTTATTTTTCCTCTAATGAAACGTTTACTTTGCATTCAATTAGATCATTGTATAAACGGATACTATACCGCTCGGATATAATACTTGCATTCAAAATAATAGCTGTGATGTCAGATAGCACTGTATTGCGCGATTACGAACTGGCCTCCGTAGGCGGACGATAAGCAGTTAATCACAAGCAGGGTCTTAAGTGCTATACATTTACCACTCAGTGCCAGCCTTGTGATCGTCTTTCCGTCTTCATGGGAATATCAGCAGATCGATCAACCAAAATGATCGAAATAGTTTATTGACGCCAGTAATAATGTCTAGTATGGCGGTGTGTCTTAGGGGGCCAGTATAGATATTAACTAGTCCGGCCGTCGCCATGGCGACATTTTTTTTTCAAGTCTACGCTTTTGCCGCCAAGAGGATTTCAATGTCATGACGAAATATTCTCACCAGATTCAAGCTCTGTTCCAATCTGTTTTTCTTACCACATTATTAGCATGACGTTAGTCGATTCTTCTTTTTTTTTTTGTTATAGATTTGGCGGTGGGGTTGGTTTGGTGGTTTGCTTCTTTTTTTTTTGGTCATAAATTAAGAAGCTCCTGACGTGTTAGTACAGATATGGACGTAAGTGAAATTCATATGCATTGCTTGTGCCGTGTCATCAAACCGACTGAGCCTCAGCTGAATTGCTTGTGTCCTGGCTCATTTTCTAAATTAAAAGGAAAATTGCATTTATGAATACTCATCCAGGTTTTGAGGAAGCAAAATTAAATCCCCTTTTCTTGACAGTACTTAAGCATGATCTTAATTGGTAGACAAATCTCAGCCTTCAGTGTAGCAGAATAGCTTTTGAAATTGGTGCTAAACTTTTGATCTCAATATAAAATGTTTGCTTCCGATATTATCGGCTGCCAATACTACAGCCTTCATCAGCGGAATGACCAGTCCTCACATTGATCTCGTGAGATCAAAAAGTACTGAGATCAAAAGTATTGAAATCGAAAGATTGACACTAATTTCACTTGAATTTCCAACACAGATGAGCTTCTATTCTGATAATAGACTAGCTTTTATTAACTTTCCACGAACTTCGTACGAAATTCGTAAAATCCTTGAATTACACGCTAAAAGGTAGAAAATGCTACAAAACATAAACCCCAACTGTTTAAGGAAGAATGAAAAGGTCTAAATGTCATGTTTTCTTTGTTCCTCTTCGATCACCTGAGTAGTGCTGTATAAAGCACAAAGCACAAGTGATATCTTGTGAAGATGTTGAATGAGTTCTCATTTCTGAACAAGTTAATATGTCATAATATCGTTACCAGTAGCATGACATTGCGTCCTGCTTAGGAAGACATTTATTTATAGTACGTATTGTCTTAATGATATTACCAAAATGGAAGAAAAATAAAAATAAAAATAGCCTTCCTATGGATATACATCAAACAGGGAATTAATTCTTACATTATCCTTTCACATGCATCTTAGAGTAATCTATTGTGTTGCCGAGCAACGTTTTGGGTGCTGGACAAAAAAAAAATTGTAAAATGCACCACTTCGTTTTATTAATGCGTATGGAGACAAAACTAAGTCAGCAGAAGGCTTTTTCTTTCGTCATTACCTTTAGTACATTGGTTTTTTTTTTTCATACTAATTTCATATATCTTTAACTTTATTTCTACCATTCATATACGTAAGTGAGACATGGTTCGGCATCATAGATGAAACGCAGAGTATAGCAATGAAAAGGATCACATTTTACTTTGATTTTCAAAGTTAAGATCGCAACTAGTGTTTCTTTTTCAGAAAAAGTGTTCATGTAGATTCAATTATTTTCTTCATATCTATTTCGAAAGCAATCATACGGTCATTTGCACGTATATCGTATTCGATTTTTATTGTTCGCCAACTTATTAGCAAGGGGGGGGGGCGGTATCTTAACATCAAAAGAGACTTCATTGAATTGTGCTGAGGGTGAGGGTAATATTTTCCATTGACTATCTTTACCATATTTAGTATCATCGAATTTGTCAAAGTCTAGTCGAGTGAAGCAATGAAGATGGTAATATTTTAATCTCGACATGCCCAGCTTCCGTCACTTTTAAGAGGACAAAAAATCCACATATCATATTAATAGTTGTCCCTGCTTGCATGCGGCCAAGTGAATTCCCATAGTCCCTTACTTCCTTGGATCGCCCTGGGTCAGCAAAGCCCTTGATCATCTGGAATTATTAAACAGTGAAAAACAAAAACCACTGTAGACAGACTCACCCTACGACCTCCGTTGGCTCCCACTGGAGTTACCATTGAGATGAATGAATAATCTGCCTTTAATAGACTCAGCTTCTTTTTTTTTATTATACATGGTCAAGCTTTGTGTTGAAATGTGAGGCTGAAGTTAGATGAATGCCCCTGAAGCCGAAATGTCAGGGGTATGCACCATACTTGAGATCAGGGTGTGTGTATTGTAAAATGGGTTTTAGAATCTCTGCAATCTGATTGGTCAATTATCATGCATTGATTTGTACTGACCCACACTGAGCCATGCAAAATCCGAATGCATGGTTCAAGCTTTGCATAGTGTTGTATGTGTTCCGGACGCGTGATAGGGAAACAGGTTGAATTTCATGAATTTACGGGCCCATCTTATAAAACGAATGATGCACATGCCTATTTCGTGAATCGGCGAGAACTGGATGCTCTCGTTTAACTTTGGAATCAGTCTAAAACTCACTTACTCGCTGCGCTCTGAAAGGGGATGGCTAGTAACCGATCAGTGGGAATCAGTGTGAATGCTGAGGGATGATTGTTCCAATCCTTGTGGGATTCATTTAAGAGTACATTATATATCTACTGTTGTGTGAAAATTATTTGCTTCAGAACGGTCTCATATTCAAGTAATGTGCAGATTAATGTCCCGTCACTGACCAGGGACGCTTACCTGGAAACATTAAACTGCACATTACTTGAATATGAGACCATTCTGAAGCAAATAATTTTCACACAAGAATAGATATATAATGTACTCTTAAATGAATCCCACAAGGATTGGAACAATCATCCCTCAGCATTCACACTGATTCCCACTGATCAATTACTAGCCATCCCCTTTAAACAGGTCCAAAGTTAAACTCATGCAACCAATTCTATTCTCACCGATCCGCTCTGTCCTGTTCGTCATTTATATACTGTACTATGACTGGTTCAGATATTACTTTGAAATAATGATTGTTGTATTCACGATGAGTTATCAACATGTCATAATGCACTGATATGACACGGTTGTGACATGTTATATGAAAGTGGCGGGAAGTGGAGACGAGACAGTTTAAAAAATGAGTATATTTGTCGATAATAAGAGGCGCCTTTAGGATATTTTGTCCTGGAACTGCCATAAGTAGAAACAGTATAATAGTCAAACAATTTGAACAGAGATTTTGCACGGGCATTCGCGAGTACATACCTCTACGGGTGTGAGTGTGTGTGGGTGTGTGGGTGTGTGGGTGAATATGTGTGTGTGAGTGTGTGTGTGGGCACGTGTGTGTATGTTTTTGCGTTGCGTTTATGCATCTATATCATGTTTGTTTCCGCGCATGGTTCTCTTGATAGCTATCATTTAATCATGCTCACACGCTATTACCAGCTCATTAACTAAACAAACCATAATTTAATCATCATCGCACAATGATAATGGGGAGATACAGTCCTCTTCGGGGACAAATTGTGCCTACCATCAACCAGTTGTACATTAATAGTCATAATTTGTCAAGGACATTTCTACTGGTATCAATTGCTATTAGATGATGAATGCCTAAAGGTGGATCTTAATTTTCCTTTTGAATTGATTTTTGAGGAGGTACCTATAACCTAATATTCTACATGAGTTTACGATGAACGCTGGTGAGCTTTAGAATTCATTTCCATAAATCCACAGAGCCCGAAATTGTGATGACTGCAAGGGACGGAAAAATGTCTGTGCAGCATAATTATACAAGAACGGCCTATTACCAAGGGTAGCTTGTCTTGAAATATTTATAAACTTCAGAAGGTCTCTTGTGTAATGACAGCAGCATGCCACTTCAATATTTCGAATGGCTCTTTGGTCTGAATTTGGCCTGTAATCTCCTCAACATTTAAGTGCATCTCAATCTCAAGCCAAGTTTTTTTTCTTTAAAGAATTTATTTTGCTGGCGGATCTTTGAAGGGACGTTGCTTTTCTGGAGCACAGTAGTTCATATACATTTGATGTTTTAAAGGGATTGTGTGCAGAAAATAATGTCATATATGTGTATATTATAAATATAATGGTTCCAGGACAATAACCCCCTGGACAATTACCTAAGACCCTTCCCCTGAACCTAATCCTAACCCTTACCCTAATCTTTACTCTAACCTTATCTCTAAGCAGTATTTAGCCGGGGGTAATTGCCCTTAATATATATATATATATATATATATATATATATATATATATATATATCATTATTATTATTGTTATTATATTGTAAAGAATATATATATTCTTTACAATATAATTATGTTTGTCACTCTTAACAACGATATTTCATCAGTCAACAGTTTTGAAAGTTACCTCTTGTTGTT
Source organism: Diadema antillarum (assembly GCF_040938485.1). Lineage (NCBI taxonomy): Eukaryota > Metazoa > Echinodermata > Echinoidea > Diadematoida > Diadematidae > Diadema > Diadema antillarum. The sequence continues at coordinate 1,125,897 of NW_027272008.1, forward strand.
TTTGTATTAGAGTTAAAACTGAAACCAAACTTACGTTATCGATTTCAGTTTTTGTTTCTCTCTCTCTCTCTTCTTGACAGGGCGTCTTAATCTATGAAGTATGCCTCCAGAGGGGGCACTTCCCCAGACAATCTCTTCAGCGAGCTTCGCACCAACACTGAAATATTAAAGGTATCTTTTAAAAAATTGTCTGTCATATTTTGATTTTCATTTACAGTTAGATCAACAGATACGTTTTCACGAGTGTATATTTTGTTTGGTAAGATGCCACCTCATATCAGTTCAAACATTCCTTCAAAATTTTTACGATAGATATGTGGATGTGAAATGTGAAGGAAAAAAGTCATTTGTCATAGATAAAATAATTATGTAAATTCACATCGGGATTGAGGGTACTGGTATCCAAATATTTTTGTTGTATCTATGTGTATCCACTCCCGCCTGTCTTTACATATTATACTCACTCCTTTTCTTTCTGTTGCCATCTTCTACCCATCTCCTGAGCGATAAAAATTATGTATGAATATTCTCAGTAGGATGTAAATGCACCATCATTTTCCACTTCTACGATTATTGTCATTCAAGTATCTGATCTTTCCTCTTATAAAAATATAGGTTATAATAAGTTCGTGATAGGCATCTCTTTCATTTATCGTCAATTGACGAACTGCGTCACAACGGTTTCTCGTGGTTTTATTTCTGATGGTGGTGGTACTTTTTTTTTTGTCAGTGATCCTAGGGTTAGGGTGTTTTTACTCCAAAGGGGCAGATTGGACACCATCATCCGACACTTAAATGAAAATTTCAGGGATTTGCTCGCCGGTGATAACCTTCGGAATTCAATGTAGTTTGCCGTCGCTGATGTCGAATATACATTTCACTTTTCGCGTCTCTATACTTTGAACAGCCAGTCTCGGCTCACGCAACAGGTTTGTGTTTTCATGTTCATTGTTGTTGTTGCTGTTGTTTATTTCAATCGCCGTGTACGATACTACTTTGCGACAAAGTCTCACAGAGTCAGAGGAAAAACACATCCTCCCGATCTGCCGCGCGAATAATCATCTACTCTAAATGCAAATCACGCGCGGGTCCACCGCACATCCATGCCCAGCTTGCGCCGCACGAGTGAATGTCTGTCAAGGGGGAATACAACGTGGTGCTGGCTTTGGTTTCAAAACCAGATTCTTTGAATTTTGCCAGATTGGCCTATATCTCTATCATCCAATGAGAGAGGAGATAAAGAGAAAAAAAACAGTGTGAAAGAGAGATGGAAGGAAGCGAGACAATTGTGAACCAACTTATATTTCCAGTGAGTCTGTATTCCTAATATTCTATCGGAGAGATTATCTTTAACTCTGCTGTAATTACACACGTCTCATAAAGAGATAAGAACGAAATATATAATCCCCATGTTTTATGCTATAACATGTATAATACCCGGAGAGTATTAATGCTGAATCTTTCCGATTTGTTCTACAGAGGTACATGATTATTTGTGTAAAGAATAGTTTGAGGGATAAATTGAGGGAGTAACTGAAAAACTATCATGAAGTAGATACGTTGAGCAGTTTTATAGTTTCAGCTGCTCGAAATTCCCTGTGTTGTTGAAATTTCATGACTTGTGTAAGTGATTGTATTTATTCAAATAACCTTTCCATGTGTAATGTCATACTTTTTTTAGCATCTGTAACCAAAATTTACAGCTTTTGAAAGGATTGTCCGATTTTTCTCAAACTTTCACTGATAAGTTTTATCAATATTACTGCATTCTCATTCACACGTATGAAAGGTGAATGTGTCCTTTAAGGGGAGGGATTATAGATAGTATAGATACGACTTCTACTGATAATAATAATAATAATAATAATAATAATAATAATGATAATGATAATTATAATGATAATAATAACGATAATAATAATAATAATGATAATAATAATAATAATGATAATAATAATAACAATAATAATAATAATAATAATAATAATAATAATAATAATAATAATGATAACAATAATATCTGGTCTTTGTAAAGCGCAATTTCACATTTCTTAAGTATTTCAATGCGCTTTACAGACTATCAAAAATTAAAGAATAAAACAGATTTAAAAAAAAGCTTAAAAACATGGAAACTTCTAACTGTCCAATTTCATTTTTTACTGAAACATCTAGTATCCAAATTGTTTAATTTTTCTGTTTTTATCGAAGTCAACGGGAAACATTAATAGATATCACTGACTTTGAGAAACGACTGACGTCCAAGAGTCAAACACACATGCGTGCACGTACACACACACACATACACGCACACACGCACACACAAACATTCACATAATACACATATAAACAGGCGCGCACGGACGGAAATACTTGTCGCAATTTCGTGCGAACCTCACGTATACACGCTTGATACAATGCGCACTACCTTGGGGCAGATGACGTGCAGGTGTCGCCCGACAAAAAAAAAGAGAAAGAAACAAAGAAACAAAGAAACAAAGAAAGAAAAGAGAGAGGGGAGAGAGAAAAAGAACGAATTGCAAGGACGAGCGCAATGCAAGAAGACCGCGAAATCTTGTCACGTTTGTTGCTAACCGGACCTCAAATCCCGGGGGTAAGAATCTCATGGAGATTGAGAAAACGCGTCATCGCAAGACTCGCCCAAAATTCAATGGGTCTTCTTCTTTCTCCTTTCTTGGCAGTCTTATCGCCTCTTGAACTTTTCGAAGATTTGAAGCAGACCTCTCTTCCGGCAGACAAAGAAAACTTCGTCACCAAGACTTCAGTTGTGGTTTTGGGGCAAAAAAACTCAATGAAGTAGCATACGTCATTATTAGACAGCTGCTCAGTAAAAACGCTTACGTGTTTACGTTTGTTCAGATGGTGCCTTTTAATGCGGCTGTTCTGTCATAAGTGTATTCTTAGAGAGGGGCATATCAAAGATTACATCAAACCACTTCTGGCTCCAATGATAACAAATCTGGTGGATATTTGGCATTTGAGCTGTGAGTCATCATCATCAACCACAGCGACAATATCTTAAAATTACGTTACAATTTAGATTACATAATAATACATTTATATCAAATCGAATTACATATTGTAAAAAAATAATACCATCTAAATTAAGGTATTAAATCCAAATTCATATGGAATACATTATATATTCCCAAACTTTGTCCTCCTGATTCTAAATGTTGAAAGAGGACTAATCCTGCTTGCAAATAATGCTGCTCTCAAAAAGAAAAATAAATCAATTGTGAATCTTCAGGTCATAGCCAACTATCATTTCATTATACATGTATATGATAAACTCATCTGTGTACATCGTATCACATCATCAGAACAATATAATATCAAAGTTCAGCTCACACTACCTCCCCTTTTCGTAAGGGAAATAACATGGCTCTCTCATATATGCCCTCCACCCCACCCCCCTCCAAAAGGTATTTAACGTTCGCTTCATTACAGATCGTAGATGGTTGAACCATACTCCCTCCTCTTTTTTCTCCTTCCACTATTTCTTGTACGCCACTTGTAATAATTGCCACAGTATGGCGGAACGTCAATACCTCTTGCAGGACAATGGATTGCGTGGTAGGGTCACGTTCTTGAAATAAACCGTGTCAACTTGGTATTTAATAGCGAGGAAAACAAGAGTTTGGATACCCATGAGATGTGTCTGCACTATGGGGCTACAAATTGATTATTCTATACTATATATCAGGTGCAAGCATCAAGGTCTATGGGAAAAGGAAAATGTGAGCATGACTTTAACACCAACACAGAACAAAGAGCAAGACAGTAAAGTGGTACCTTGCTTACAATGAATTTTCAAAATCAATAGAAATGATCTCTATGTTCTCGAATGCAACTAGTAGACCAAAATGTCGAGTATCAATATTTTTTTTTTCAAATGCCGAAAATATACCAAACACCAATATATATAAGTATATATGTATATATTTTTGAAACAAGAAAGGGAAAACTGACCAGAAACAAATAATATATATATATATCCAGGTAATGATACCTTATCAGCAATGCTCTATATGTCATCTAATGGGGTGAACTTCTGTCGTTCATTGTCTGCAGAAGCTATGGTTTCCTTGTTCAAGAAAAGACCAAAGAGAATCAGAGAACTAGGATAGTGTGCCATGAATCAAGGAAAGATACTCTCAGTGCGGTTTAACGGAAGTCCGGAAATTAAACCCATCAAAGAAATACATATCTAAGGGGTAAAGGTCTATCGACATCGACAGAACGCGTGACGTGGCTCCTCCCGAAGGCAGGAAAATCCACATTTCTTCAATAATTAGCCTTTTTTGATATCCCTCTATACTCACATTACTCTTGTAAATGAATTCCCGCAGCGGAATTAACCAGTCCTATTGATAACTTAAAAAGAGATTTTCCTTATGTTTCTCGTTATTCTTTTTTTTAAATACTTTTTTTAATACTGAGTGCTTCACTAGCCTTTCTGTACTTTATTGCAAAATACACATTTTATATTTCGAGAAACTTTTTCCTTCTATACTTAATTCGCTGAAAACGTTGATGTGAGAAAAAGACGGTTATAAAGGTAAAAGGTTATTTGTTTCCCAGCAGTGCCGACGGTGCCCTTGAGGAGGGAACAAACACGTTATGGGGCTGGTCCCCCATCGGTGTTTGGCTCTTCTTTGGGCGGATTTGCCGCTGTTGATAGAGCCTGGAACAAGTGTTTGTAGTGATGAGTGCGTGGGTCCAACGTATACAGTGTGTTGTTGGGAAAGATGGTGATTGGCGACGAGCCGCCTCCGCGATTGATTCTTCAGCTTCCCTTTTGAAAATACGCCCTCTATTTACGGTTAATGTCAAGGGCAGTGGGCAAGATGACTGTTGACAGAGAAGTTAGATAGATAGATAGATAGAAAGATAGATAGATAAATAGATGTGTAAATAAAGAGATAGATAGATAAGTAGGTAGGTAGATAGATAGATAGATAGATAAATGAATATGTACGTATTATAAAGAGATAGGTAAGGTAGTAAGGTAGATAGATATTCAGATAGAAAGATAGATAGATAGATAGATTTTATTATGGTAGGTAGGTAGATAGATGAAATGACAGATAAATAGATAGGTGTGTGAACAAAGAGATATACGGGTAGGTAGGTAAATAGATAGAAAGGTAGATGAATAAATGCATAATAATTATGTATATGAAGAGACAAATAAGGTAAGTAGGTAGGTAGGTAGGTAGATAGATAGAAACATAGATTAAAACAAATAAATGTATGAAGAGATAGACGATTAGGTAGGTAAGTAGACTGATAGAAAAATAAATAGATAAATGTGTGTGTACTACAAAGAGATAGATAAGGTAGTAAGGTAGATAGATATTTAGATAGAAATGTAGATAAATAGACGTGTAAATAAAGGCATAGATGCTTAGTTAGGTAGAATATTGAAAGAAAGATATACCACGAGTACATAGAAAGATATAAGATGTGTAAATAAAGAAGGAGATAGGTAGATATATTATGTAGATAGATAGATGGCTAGATAAATCGATAGATAAAGTGGCATATCATTTCGCATTTTACAGGCATGTCATGCTCCCACAAATCAAAAGTAAGAATGATCAACAGAAAAAGAGGGAGGGGCTAGAGATATCCATGATTATGAACAGGCGAAGGAAGTCGATGAGGGGGGGGGGGACGACGACCATTAAGGGTAATTTTAAGTCAAGGCTCTAGAAAAAAAAGTGGCTTGGTGTCAGATCGCAGATGTATCCTTCTCTCCGTGGAACATCTCTCATTTCCTTATCAGTTTTACATTTCTTTTATACAATAGAAATTAGTATAATAGGCACCCAACCACTGCTAACATAGCATTCTATCGTATCTTCAGTCTCCCCAGTTCTACTGTCCGCACTGACAAATATCATTTTGCAGATAATTGGCGCAATGTGATATACCACTGAATTTCCGGTAATAATTTCATTTGTAAGATGGAAGAATGATGCGCAGAAAGGCTATTTAGAAGAGAGGATAGCAAGCCTAAAGGTAAATATATATACACTCAGCAAAAAAAAAAGTAAACACTTTTTCGAGGTCATATTTTTCATAGAAGATCTTGATGAAAATCAATGTATTATATACCATATCAAAGGTAATTTAATTGGCTATTAAGCTCATTGAAATTGAGAAAACTTTACGCATGAGTGAGCACATTCGTTTTTGTACTCCAAGGCAAAAAATTAAAAGTTGCAAAAATTGACATGTTCTCTTTCATTTGCAAATGCCCTTCACGATAACATTGACAACAAAAGACCAGTTTAACACAATGAGAGACATGAATGAAATAGCAAAAAACAAGTTTTCTTTGTCTTTATCTCTCTATAACCTCTAAGAAAATGAAATGGGAAACTAAAGGGGGAAAATAAGAATTTTCTGTCCAATCAAACTTCAAATGACATAGGGAATAATAAGCACACAGATGATTAAATGAGCAGAATGTTTTTGTTTACTTCTTTTAATCTAGTGTTTTCAGAATTCATGAGACAAATTCAAGAACCAAACAATATTTACAATTTCCTAATTTGAAAAAAAAGCCCTCAAATTTCTACCATTTTTGTTAATTATCACTTCTCTTATTTCATTTGAATTTAGATTTGACATAAGATTGTTTATTTTCCTCCATTATTTTTAGCCTTCATTGATCATTTGGGCTTTAAAGATATCATAAAGATCAAATGTTTATTTTTGCAACTTAATTCATGTTTCGTTTTGTGTGAAATTTGTTGTCTGTTCTCAATGTTCTATGGGAGAGCACATACGCATGAATGACAACTTGTTCAGTTTTGCAATTTTTACTTTTGTGTGCTGGAAGAGAAAAACAAAGGTGTTCACTCATGCATGAAGTTTCCCTTTTTGTTGACCAACCAGGCTGATAGCCAATTAAATTACCTTTAATATGGTATATAATACATTAGCTTTCATCCAAATATTCTATGAGAAATATAATCTTGAAAAAGTGTTTACTTTCTTTTTATTTTGCTGAGAGTACATACACTAGTAAATACACGAAAGAAACAATGATCAAAGGAAGTAGCTAATTATGGAAACATAACTGTTATGAAATCAATAAATCCCTAATATGTTCATCAATTAATTTCACATGGCAAATGTTGGAATAAAAAAGAAACTGATATCAATAACTTAACAAAAAGAGAAGAATGGGTTTGCTTTAATAAAACTCGCTTGAAATACAAGCATTTGCTTGTACTGCTTGTATAGAGATTGCGGTCTCATTTCTTGTACAGGATATGCCTCTTCTATTTCGAGACGTTGTTGTTGTGTTGAAAAAAATAATAATTTGCCCCAGACAATACTGACACCTAATCAAACGATATCATAAACAGGCCAAACATAATCGTTATGACATACACAGTAATTATGCTAATATAATGTCTCCACGAGGGAGCTCATAATAAATGTCTCCACAGGGGAGCTCATAATGGATGTGTCTACGCGGGAGCTCATAACAGTGTTAATGATTACGATCATCATCGATAATAGCAATAATAGTCGTGTCTCCATGAGAGAGAACAAATGTCTCCGCAAGGGAGCTCATATATAATTATGCTCATATGGAATGAAAGGAAGGTAGACATTGCAAGATAAGCCTATATTACTGTGATCAGAAAAGTAGAGAACAAGACTATTGCCTTGGGGAGAGAAACTACATTATGCTTACGGTAATAGTCTTCCTTCGAATGTAGTGAAGCACTGGCACTATCTGACGCATCAAGTTGAAGTATTGCGCCATCGATATCCTATGTGCTAAAGTTAGGCCCAGGGGACCTTCGAGTTTAGCACTTGAAAGTGATAGAAGTTCGCAGGTTTGATACTCTCCACATCACTTGAATGTTCCTAATAAATAATATATTCTTTATGAGCATTTCCAGTCAGATTTGTCATATAAAATAATAAACAACAGCTTCTTCTTCTCCGGTTTCATCCTAGATCTTAAGTGATTTATGATTTGCAAGTTATAGCTTCCTTGTATATATCTGCAGTTGATTTGAAGTATGATACACTGTATTGTATGTGATATGAGATGAAATGTCACACAAATGTTGATTAGCAGACCTATCAGGACGTGATTACCTATTTGTGATATTTTGTTGGTTTTTTTTTATCTGTCGCCTGTTTCTAAGCTTTGTGAAGTATAGATAGCGTAACCATTCTTGTGATCGTTCAATGACTAATAATTGGCACCACATGTCTTAATATCTTTTTATATCTAATATCTTTATATATCTTAATATCTTCAAACGTTTGCTTAAAGAGGTATGCCATACATGACGTTGCATTCATCCCTTTATCATCAATATATACCCAATATCTAAAGGAATATGGCTGGTATTGTATTAACGCTGCTGCCTTGTTTGAGCTTCTCCAAACTTCAAGCGAAGATTTCCAGCGGAACGAAACCACTTTTAATTTTGAAATATTCTGAGCATAGTTGCTACCCGCTGCTCCGTGAACCCACTGTGAAATTCATCCGATTACTTTTGTGCATCTGTTCTACATAAACGAAACCTTTACCGATTTATTTGACTGATTTGTATCTTGCAATAAAGGCGATTCGGAGCAAAGTGCGGAGTGTTCCTTTCAACACTTCATAAAAGTCTAGGTTATGATTCCTTATTCAGACTCTTATTGCGTTTTAGTATTGACCTCCTTTTCTCAAACGCCAATCTATCGCCTTTTTTTTTCGAAACACTGACCTGAAACCCATCTTTTCATTTGATCCATGGGTGATGCCTATTATCAGAGCAAGGGATTAACTCTGGTGCATCCAAAGTTGGGAAGCGCACGTCAGTTGGCGCTCCCACTAAGCATGGACTACATCGGCCATTTTTTTTTTCACACTGAGATGACTACTAGGTCTCTGGCAGCCTCCAGTGGCGCCATCGCGACAAACTCGAGCATGGATCAGGTTGTCTGCGCGATACGGCGTCGAGATTGAAAGCTTACGAAACTCTTGATTCAAAGGTGAGGCATTCTTGCTCTAAACTTTGTATAGCTTAAGTTTGCTAACAATTATCAATTATATATATATATGTATATATATATATATATATATATATATATATACACACATGTATATATATATATATATACATGTATATATATATATATATACATGTATATATATATATATATATATATATATATATATATATATATTTGTATATATATACATATAATTATATAGTGAAAACTTTGAGCAAAGAAAATGGGTTTTCATCGGGATTCGAACCCGAGACCTCTAAAGACTGAGCTATTGAAAGCCCTAGTTCGGTATTGTTTGTCCTAAAACCCTTAATTCTCTTTGCTCGTTTGGTCAGAAGCTATGGTGTGTGTATGTGTGCCACACATTCTGTCTTTGTTTCAATATATATATATATATATATATATATATATATATATATATATATATATATATATATAAATTGCAACAGGGAGGAGAAACCAGCGGACGTAACGTGATAGTTCATAGTTCACTTTCAATGCCTTTACCGACAAGCTTTCGACCGTTTTACCGGTCTCCGTCAGGGTTTTTTGAAATTCAGCAGAACGAAAAGCATCCAATTGCAACGAAATTTGAACAAAATTCTCGTGAAGCAAAAACAGCAGTATGACATGAACTAGCATGCACTGCAACAATTTGCGGTATTAGCAGTAGGATTGCAATACACCAACATACCAGTATCTTTTGTTCTTTCCTTAAGAATTTAACTTTCCTCCGTCACATTTGCTTTATCCATGGTCCTTATTTGGGATATCCATCGTTATTAGTGCGCTAAAGATGCCATGTCAATATCTATTAAAAAAGAGGGTCGGGGAATAATCGTCGGAACACCACACCAGCTGCATATACATACAGAGCACGCACGTGACGAGTGACTCTCGTGTCAAAGTAGATAGCGTATCAATTCGATTCTTTTCACAGGTGCATTAACGGCATTTTGATGGAGCCCACCTCACAAGCCCCTCGGCGCATGCTGCAGAAGAAAGCTTCCATGAAACCTAATCACAGAGCAATTCGAGATTACCCTGACTGTGTGTGTTGTGCAACGCTCCTCAAGCCAGGAAAAACCCAAACTGGCAGAACCTGCAAAAATCCCTGAAGAGCAGTACTCATCGAAGGTGAAGATGGAATATACTGTGCGACGGAAATTACAGAATGAGGGGGGGGGGGGGGGTAGAATAGTGGGTGAAATCTTTTAACCTAATGATGTTGGATTACACTCTTAAAGGATGTCATTTGTGTGGGTTTTTTTTGTCACGCCTGTAATCCAAGTCTGCTGAGACAGATGTTTGAGTCGGAAGATATGAAGAAAAAAAATCATATCAGATCTACGCCTGTGGGGACGATCTGTATATGCCAAGTCGTCATAAAGAGACGTATACTCCCGCTCATTTGGGATCGCAAAGTGGAACTGTCTGCTAACGGCTGGCATTATCTGCTGTTATACAGACATATCATTCCCCATCAAAGATTGCATTTTCGGGGAATAACAGTCATTTCTTGTTTTTAAGAAATTGTTCCTCTGAAATCTGTTGTTTGTTCTTCAATATGCGCTGGATTCTCAGCTGACCTTCGCTCCACTCTTTTTCTTTTTTATAACCGCTGTAAATTAGATTAGATGCCTTAACTTGGCATCACTCTGTAAAGAAATTCAAAGCTAACGGATTTGCAACGACAAGGGCGTATTTTTTCAAGTCACACGAAAAAAAAAAGAAGCACACAACAAAGCTCCCTTCCGTTTCATTCAAGTGTTCCCTTTGGCTATATGATCGGATAAAGCGAGTGCTTGCCAACGCGGCTTTAATCAAGCAGTAGTACTTCCAAGGCGAAGGTATTCATTAAAGCGCAGCACCTTCATTTCTATTTTTTTCCTCTCTGAAGAAACTCTGTAGTGCAGAAATCCGATTACAAAACACCCATCTTTGCTTTTGAGGTAAAGAAAGTATGGTAAACAAATTGACTTTTTTGAGTCCATGAGCAATACAAGAGAAGAACACGAACATCAAAACAACAACAACATCAACAAAAGAAAACGGTGAAAACTTTTGAAGTACTTTTTCCCAAGTGGGATCAACAAAATATCACTTTCTTTTTCACCCCCATGGCGTCAAATTAGGAATAAGTTTGACTTGCAAAATACAGGTGGGTGCAAGTACCTCGTAGGCATGCCTTCATGAAACATGTAACCTATACCAGTAAGTTAAATAATTCTTCAGTAAAAGTTTTCGTTTTACTTTCACCAGAAATCAATCGCAGGGTTCGTGTTTTTACCTAATAAGACTTTTTATCTCTCGTAGGCCCTATCTGTCATTATTATTGCGTTCGTTGTTGCAAAGATAACCTCTGATACTGAAAATGTGCATGATGTATCCTGCAAATCACATCAGCTGCCGAAAAAAACATGACTTCTATAACATAATTTGTGCAATCCAGGAAAGTTATGAAATCACTGCGTCACCTAAAGTACTGTGGTAAGAACGATACAGCAGATTTAAAATACACAAATACACAAATTCAAAATTTTCATTTCTCTTTAATCTCATTTGATATCTTAACGTACTCTCAATTTTTTTTTGCAATATCTAAAGTTAAACTGAACATGAAGTTGAGTTTGATGTATTATAGCTTCAGCACTTGCGCTAAGTGCGTATATTCAAAACGTCATAGCATATGCTCCAGGGAAAGTTATCAAAATTATTCGAAACAAAAACAACAACAGCACAATACTGGTAACGTCACGTACATCATAAAAATGTAACTTTCTTGTAATGTTCAGCGAACACATGATATTGAAGGAAAAAACGGATTTTCGTCCACTCGATGTGATAGGTTGATTCACCGAATCGAGAATATAAAAGCGCAAAAAGCGCAATGAAATCAAAGTGTATGTGATATGGGAACACACTTTGTTCTGAAAGGAACACTAATAGGAACCTCAATTATACATCAACAAAATGATGAAGCGTTTTATCATCGGCTCACAAGAACATCAATGATTAGTACACAAATCATTCCTTGATCCCCTTTTTTTAGGATTTCAAGCTAGTAGGTTAAAGGGATGGTATAGTTTTGGTTGAGATGGGAATTTAGGTATCAACTTTTAGCGAGGTACAGTGTCATTTGAAACCATTTATGATATTAGATATTAAAGAGCATGCAATTGAAGAGTTTGAAAAAAAAAGTCAATTTTTGAAGATTTTGAAGTACGGTCTCTGTCATAAAGTACAAAATAATACCTTTTAAATGATATATCGGTCACTACATATATAGGTACATTTTTGAAGTTATGGTCAAAAGAGGCAAAAATTTTCTTATTATTCTCTTTATTTTTCTTGACCTTTAATCGCAAATATCTCCATTTGGTAAATATGGACTTATCGGTTTTTGCAAATAAACTCTTTAATTCTAAAAGTTTGTTCGCATGAAAATTGGTTTTGACCTGGTTGAGATATCCAAAACAAAACAAAAAAGTAGTTCTAATAAAACGTGGGGCCCACCTTTTATCAGGTCCACTTTGTTTTGGGGGATATCTGTGCCATTTCAAAACCAAATGTCATCAAATAAAAAAAAAATACTTTACACGGAATATAACGGGACTGACGCTATCCAACTTCGACTTTGCCCCACAGTGCAGACATATAGTTTATTACGCAAGTGTAGTGTTTGTGTATAGATGATGTGTGGAGTGTAGCAGCAAGTTGCAAAGAGGAGACAAACATGAAGGAATAAGGGCGTGAAATGGAGAGGGAAGGGGATTATGAAGGATAAAGAATTGAGAGAAGAAAACAAAAAAGATGATAGCAGGAAGATAAATCTCGCCCCAAATCTTTAAAGATGTGCTAAATAACGTACGGACATCCACCTCGCGATAGTCCTATAAGCCGCCATGCTTGACATGTTCAAATATTTTATCAGTACTTGTGAGTTTTCGGATGACTTGACGTGACATCATGATGCTTATCCCCCGTCCCATGGGAGACAGAACTGGGTCTCTTTCTCTCTCCGCGAATCGTAATACCCTCCAACCCTGCCGAAGATCCCCTCAGTTCTCCGGACAATTTTCCTTTTGTTCCGTTTCTTTTCGTTGCGTTGGCATCCTCAAGGGGTAACGTACTTCAGGCGCCTTCGCCCCCACTGAAGAGCCTTCCAGAGATCACGTGATCATGTATATGCTGGGGGAAGGGAAGGGGGCTCACCCAGATGACAAAGTAAAATAATAGTCAAAATGAATAACAATGAAAGTGAAGAATGCATCGTTTATGACTTGGTGGAGTCAAAGGTGCATGGCCTTTAGTGATAAAGTTTTACTACGTTTTTGGGAAAATTTCCACTCACGGAGTATTTTTGTTTGTTTGTCATCTCATGAGGTAGTGAAAAACATATCCCGGGTCCATACATACACATTTGCTTATATGTGACAAAAAAAGAAGATAAAAACAGACATACGGAAACACAAGGTTACAGTATGTTATTACAAAGGTTTGTTAACTCAAAACTGAAACAAGAGTCGTAATTCCGAAGGTTCGTTGGTACGCATTTTTTTCCCGTGTCATACTACTGAAGTTTTGGACTTACGAATCTTATTTTATTTTGAAGAAAGTGCAAACTATAAGTTTTTTTTTTATTTGCTTGATGAATATAAATTAGAGCAATACAGGGAAGGTAGGTGTAAAATGCATTTCAGAGATTTTTAATAATAATAATGATAATGATAGTGTCTTCTTATTAAGCGCCGAAGTCCGTCAAAAATGATGCTCATGGGCGTAGCCTCTTTAGAGACTCAGTATCCATGTTTGGTTTCTTTAGTGTCGGACGAACAATGGTTCTCTTCAGATCCTCAGAAACGACTTCCGTATCAAGACTGGTATCACTGATTGTCATGGCAGGAAAAATGAATGACGTACACTTCTTCACCATAGACGCTGGGATTTTTATCTTTGTTTTGTTTGTTTGTTTGTTTGTTTATTTGCTTGCTTGCTTGCTTTTGTTCACGAACAAAATTAATAGCCGGTAAGTGTGTGATGTAATGATTGATATAACATGCTCTGCAGGGGAAAACAAAATAAACTGTTATGTCAGTGGCAAAGGAGACTGGTATTAATATCTGATAGACATAAATGACTGTATAGAAAAAAAATACAATTTTTATTTCTTTTGAGAGCATCATGCACTTACTATGTCATCAATGAAATCACTGAAAGCACTGTGCCCTTGTAATAGATGTTCCAAAACATGAAAGCATTTTATATTGAAAAGCGTTTTAAGTCAGTTTTCTTGTTTTACGAAAAACGGCAGCATAATTTTCAATCATCCTGATTATTGTGATGCCATTCCAGCTGCAGACTTATAAAGCAATGATAATCAATGTTGATGCCGTGTCACCCCCCCCCCCCCCCACCGAAGCAAACGAGTGCATGCAGTACACATTGCTTGCTGAGATAAAAGACTTATCATGACCTTATTTTTTTAAGCAATACAGTCACGTCACAAGGAAGTGGTCAGAGTTCTTGAATATTTTCAAGGGAAGCAATGACAGTATTTCTTCCAGGATTATTTAGAAAACAACACCGCTATTTCCTCTCTTCTCAAATGGTTGTATAGGATTGTAATCTTGAGTGGAAATAAAAAGAACATTGCTCCAAGACATCCCAGGCGAGTGTAAATTGCGCAACGAGAAGACGTCGATTCGGCTCAGAGAGTGAGTTCAGGCAGAGGTTGATCAGCGAGCTGTCTATCTCCGATTATATAACGAAAGAGGAACAAAAAACAACACCCAGCAACACCATAATACTCCCAATACACTGACCAGCAGTGTTCTGAAAGTTGCACCGACCTGTGCCGAATCTCTGCGAGGATTTTCAGCGGATAGAGTAATCTAATTTTTCGCGCCGTCACCTGGGAGCGACAACCGCATTCAACGCCGACGTGAATTAGGGAATCATGTGTCTTTGACTACAGCACTGCAAACATCGCTACGGAGTGGTACAGATAGTCAAACACCGCCGCCGGTGGCGCTTGCCTGACACCGTTCAGTCTATACTATTCTACATTATCATTCTGAGGATTTCCTTGTTTTTGTTCCCCTGTATGATATGAAACCTGATCGCCGCCAGGTCCTCTAGTCTGAAGGAGGGTAAACAACAGGTTGACATGACGACAGCGAAAATTGAAAGAAAATATCAGAGGGTCACGTGACCCCTTCAAGTAGCTATAATGACAACTTGTTTTGCGAAGTGTAGAAGGAGACCAACACCTGTGTTCCAGAAAGGAACCTATCCTAACCCCTTGGTATAACGATTATTATACATGTATGCACACATGGCAATTTCAAACTTCAGTTAGATAAATTGGGACGCAAGGCGGGATCCTTTTGGCAATCCTTTGTTAGTGAAGAAATGTTGGCGAATTTAGTCCATCGCTACTGCCCCGATTTCATCGGTTTTGCAACGCCAATCTAAAACTTCTACCTGGTTTGAAGTTGTATTGAATAGACTGCTTCTGTATTAAAATGTATTAAATTTCATGGATGTTTCTTTTTCTACAGCTTAGTAAAGAAGCATTCCATTTACTTGCATTACATTTACCATTTTCGTTAAGTTTCATAGGCAGGGATTCACTTACTAGTAGTTGTTGCTAGGTCGGGCAAGCCTCGGGCAAGCTTTGTGGTGTTTACGGACAACTTGTGTAAACGAAGCATGCGTAAATTTTGAATACGTATACAGAACCGGTCTATTAAATCCTACTCTTGATTAAACACACTTAAAGTTGTGAAAATGCATGTCAATGCACGGGCGCCACCTCTCCTTAAAAAAACTTCTTCAAAGCAAACATTTTGGGCAGATATTTAGCATTCAAATCACCTGCGGTGTGTTACGCCACCCTTCTCATCCTTCTGCTAAGCACTATTGTACCTGTGCCAGTGACCATTGTGCTTAGCTCCTCCTCATGTTTCTTTTTCTACCTTGTCTTTTCTTTTCTCATTTCGTCATCTCAATATCACCCCTCCCCCTCCCCCTCCCCCTCCCCCCTCCCAGAAAAATACAAGTTGATAATCTTAGGGACCCATGTACAGTAAACAGAGGGTTTCTCTTCTTTCCCAGAAACATCTGAATTCTAATTGAACGAAATTGAAAATCCTGTCAAAATGATGTATTAGCACTTGATTGCTCTGGGCCCCGTTTTATCAAAATAGTATAATTGTTATTATTATCTATTCGGCAATTCAATATACAATACAAGCTCACATAAAATACAAACAGAAAATCGTATTACATGATATAAAAATTGTGGTGATTCCAGGTGCATGCTGCTGTTTATTATAGATTTCCTTATGCCATACACTTACCATGGAAATCGACTATATAATCAATTATAACTCTTCATAAAACAAGGCCCTGACCATTATATGATTATTTTAGATTCTCAGCTGTGTGTTAGAAACTGAGATAGCATCGTCTTCGACCACCCAGGTTAGCTTCGACAATGTTAGCACACTCCCTTAGAGAGTATTCATTATCCTATATGGGTATCCATGTTAATGGACGAATTAAGTTGAATATAATAAAAGCAGCAAAACTATGGGCCCTGTTTCATAAAGCTATTCGTAAACAGGGGCGGATCCAGGAATTCTGGAAGGGGGGGATGGGCGTAACTATTATTTTTGGTGCCACTTCCGGGTTTCATTTCATTTTTTTCTTTTTATTTCTTTTATTTTTACCGATAAAAAAAGGGGGCGTGCGCCTCTTGCGCCCCCCTCTGGATCCGCCACTGGTAAAGTTACGTATGACTTTACGAACGACTGGAATATGAAGTGCCAATATGTGTGCCCATCTTTTTTTCCTTACGTTTTAACAAAGTACGATTGCATGTCGATATTTCATCTATATTGGGGCAAACATACAATCTCGACTAAAAAAGTGTATGAAAATGCAAGAATAGTCATTATCATCTGCAAATTTCAACTTTAACTATCTAAATTAATAATGATTAGGAAACCGAATTGGCTTGCCATATTTTTAGTCCTTCGTAAAGTCGTTCGTAACTTTGCAAACAGCTTTATGACCCCCCCCCCCCCTCGACACATTTTGTTCTTATTCGCGGTCTCGGACATATTGTCTACTATGGTGTTTCTGCTCTAGATATCTCATTGCTTAACTATCTAGCGCGTGTCACCAAAGACCCAAACTGCAGACATCTCTATAACCACAGAGATTTGTTGTTTCGTTACTTTGGGTATATAGGCGATGGAATTCGTCGCTGCTCGAAGTGGTTTCCCAACTCAGCGGGCACGCTCCACAGAGAGTGCGCTTTTGTGTACACTGTGATGTGGAGCGGCAAAGGGGTTACACTATTACGTTTGCACCGTCGGCTGCATGCATAAATGATACTCGACACAGGTATCTTTGTTTGTTGTTGATGCTGTTGCTTTATTCCACTTTTGTTCGTCATACTAATGCCAACACTTCACTCATTGTTACAAACACACAAGCTCAGTTGTAAGACAATTTAATCAGACCTTATATACAGAGAGCGGTTTATGCAAGTTGACTATTGTTACTCGCCAGTGTAACCGCAAGGTATTTCTGTGTGTAGATCGCATATAACGTGGCATGAATATTTAACTGTACAAAAACAAACCAACCAAACTGACAACCAGAGCACACACCACAGGTAATCATAAAAAAGCAACAACGAGCGTTAACGAATCTAGGATTTGACGAAAAAAAAAACCGCTACATCTGAACAATGTCTCTCCTGCAGATCGCCTTTGCTCACCCTGCGGTACTTGTTCGACTTTTGCAAAGTTGCATTATCTGTGTCCTCTATTAAAATCATTACGATTTTTCCGGCCTAGTCCGTAAAGAGAATATATGCAATAACAACAAACAAAGCTACTTACCAAGTAACCCTGATAAGGAAAGAAAAATGACACCTTTTCGCATAAAAAGGGAGATGGGCTTTACATAATTCATTTATCTTGGTTCAAGCCGAACGTTTGAAATTCTATTTCCTCTCGGAAAATTTGAATTTGAAATTTGAAACCGTCCATATTTTATGGAACATTTAATATTCCATGAAGCATGGACACTTTCGGAGGTTTTTTTTTTCTAAGTATAGAAGCATGTATTCTTAATGTTTTTGGCTTGTTTCAGTTTGACCCATTAGGTTTTAATGCAATACCCATATAGGAACTGACAGCACCGAGACTTTAGAACCGTTTTTTTTTTTTTTGATTCTCAAAACTTTTTTTCTTTTATTTTTCGGATGGCATAATGACTGTTCTATTGGTAGGCTTCAATAATACCCTACCAGACAATTCAATACGTGTTTGCCCAACAATTTGTAATCATATAGGCCTATATATGAAAAATGAATTCGCTTGTACATTTAAAACGTAAGAAGTAAGTTTATCTGGGTTGTCCTCTTTGTTTTAACTGTTATCTGTGTCCCCATTTGGACATTCCATAATGTATTCATTAATGATCATTTTGTATCTATTTAAGTTTCCTTACTTTTGTTAAGGCTTTATAGGGGCCTTATTTTGCACGTTTATTTGCCATTTAGTTTGCAGTCTATTTCACCGTACAATTTTAAATGTTGATATCATGTAAAGTTATATGCAATTTAACCCCTGGGCTATGTATGACTTAAGTACATAAATCTTTCAATAAACTTGTCGATAAAAGTCTCAAAATTTGCATTCGGCGGTTTCCATTTATGTGGTTGCAGGTAAAATCTTCCTGTCACGCTTGGAGTTGGTCAACCTTTCACTCAATATCCAAAGCTTCAGAAAAGTAATATTGAGAGATCTTCTGGATAGCTGATTACTGAACAAAATGTTGGTACATTCAAGTGATACGAGATTGTGTGGTTCGGCAAGAAGTCTGGCAGTCAAGCGGAAAATTGAAAGCGATGGCTAGCTGATAACGTTTACACCCGTGGAAAATGTAACACATTGAGATTTACGCTTTGAAAAATATGCGCTTATTGCGAGAAGAATTTACTCACTAATTATTTTGTTGTTGCTGCGGGGGAAGAAAAGTTGCTGAAGCCTTAATTTTTCGAGTTTCTCCTGTTTAGGTTTATGTGTGGTTGTGTGTTTGTAGATTTCGATGATTGTTGCGTTTTTCTAGGCTGTGACCTAATTATAGCAAGTCCTGAACGCGCTCTGCGATCTGCAGATATTGTCGAAAGCTGCCAAAACTCGATTAGCTCTTGAAAACGTGCATATCAACAAAAAGCATACGATTTCTGATATACGTGTGTGGGGTTCTGTGGAACAAATTACATGAAGTAAACAGTGACAGCTGCAATAACGGTAAAACAGAAGAAAAATCTTTAAAATTAGCAATAAAACATGTTAGAAATATCAAAAGTCAAATGTCATCTGAAACTATGTGTACATCATCACTTTATTGAGGATTGTCAAGCAATAAGAAAGGAATACATTGAAAGACGTAATAACACAATAGATATAGCAATATTATCACAGCAATACACATTCAAATGTGTAAGTGATTTCTTCAGAATCTGGATGGCAAACATGTGAAATACTTAAAAACAACCGTATGGATCTTTTCCAGAATGAGTTAACATTCACGTTTCCTTCTCTTGGCTCCGTCTCGCCGCATTTCAAATTGACCTAGCCATCGCCCACAGCTCTCTCTTTTTTCTCAATACCTTCCTCCCTCCTCTCCCCGTTATTACTCTTCTTCCCCTTAACTCCCCAACTCATCATCTTTCTGACGAGTCAGAGGTGCGTGATCGGGGTACCAAGTAGAGCTCATCGTTGTGAGGAGCCAAAATGACATGCCTTACTACTTTGGTTGCTTTTGACCCCATTTAAAAACAGGAATGGATTCTTTGTCCATCGGAGAAGGAGAGCGAAAATTAAGCCAACCGTTGTCTAATGTGCGATGATGATGTACATGATGTGCGCTATGAAAGAATAATCGTTTTTATTTTCGGACAGAAATTGATTTCACCGGAAGGGCGCATGATCCCATTTCCCCCAAACGACCCAATTTCGAGGAAGGTTGTACCTCCAGCCAGGCATTGTCGGCCCCTTGTGGCTTACCGTGACTATCCGTCCTCGGCGGCGTTCTTCTCGGGGCAGCAGCGGAACACTAACGGGAGTGTGCTAAAGAATGCAGCACCTGCGTCCCTCGCGAACACCAACGAAATTCAAGAAATCTATTATCAATGACTGGTGTACCTTGGGCGCCGAATTATAAAGCACCGCCGTTGGTATTTCGGCAAGACGAGGCGAGCGAACTTTTGAACGCAGTTACTACGTACATTTATGTTTACACCCTGAGTCGTTTCCGTCCTCCTGAGAACAACAGCGACAACAAACAAGCAAAAAACAAACAAACAAACAAACAAACAAATAAAAAAAGACGACCTCGTTTCCCACAGAGATGAATGTGTATCGATTCCCACAAAAACCCTGATAACAGCATGGGATACACTTGTGAAAAAAAAGAGTAGCAAAGCATTATTCTGCAATGCATTTGGTTCATCGACAATTTTGCTACACTAAGTTCATATCTGCTGTAGATATGTGGTACAAAAGCTATCAAGGTAGTAAAGTAGTGAATATCTTTTTTTTTTTCATTTCGGTTTCCTGTATTCCAGTTTCCTGTTTGAGATTAGATGAACAGCCAACCTCGCAACCTAGAAAACGACTGTTAAACACCTAACCCTCAAACATGCCGAAGTCACTCTCCTGTAAAGCAGGGAATCGGTCACACTCTTTGCAGGCAAAATGGACAGCGAGTTCCTCCAGAAATCGATGCAATAAGAGGGGGGAAACAGTACCCTGTTGAAACAAACCCCAAACCACTATGCCATCCGACATGTGGTGTGGACTTTCCTGGCATGCCTCTGACTAAAAAGAAGAAGAAAAAAAACAAGAAAAAAAGAGAGTTCAACTTGGAGGCCGGAGAAGAGTTCGACAGAGCGACTTCCTTACCGTGTGCGGTTGCATCCATAACCACCAGGTCGGTGAGGAATGCGAGCGTACTTTCAGCTGCCACTCCAAGACGGCAGGTCACACAGGTATCAATACTCTGCATCTGTGTAATGCCAGACAAGAATCGGTACGTCGCAAAATACAGCGCTTCTTTGAGGACCAAATATTATCTTGTTGATTGTACATTGATTTTGTCTTGAAGATGTGATTAGAAATGAGTTTTGCATTCGTGCCTAAAATGTCGTAGTAGTCACAATGATGAAGCAATAGGCATTTTATTATTGTCGTCAGTATATTTGCTGAAACTCTTACTTTACCGCATGGAAGTCTACACGCACACGCACGCACACACACACATACACACACACACACACACACACACACACACACACACACACACACACACACACTCACTCATGAGTGTACATTAAATGATGAGCTACCATAGTGTATGGAAGAGATCGCACGGCTGGTATATTCTGAAGGTCGGTCGAACACAAAGCGGGTGCTAACGATGCAGTATTCTTGATGAGGATCCCTTCAACATCTGGAAAGTGTGGGTTTTTTTTTTTTAATTCCTGAAATGTTATTGATCATGTTAGCGCTGTGAGTTGACTTTTGAGGACGTTTTCCGCTGCTGCCCTTCTGGAATTTAGAAAAGAAAAAAAGGAAACTGCTGCGGATTTTTGGGACGCTTTATCGGTATCGCATCCTATATAAATCACTGCAGTAGATATTTCTCAGGGCATTGCTGGGGTAAGCTGTGGTTAAAGTGTGCACACATACTCTCAACAGGCGCTTACTTGAGCCCTTTTGGTTTCTCTTCGTAGGCGTACTTATTCAACATGGTCTTATTTAGCCTATCCAGTGTTGCAAGTGTTTTACCACAATGCCCTTTTACTAAATTATCGCTACGCTAGCAATTGCAGGTACCCACGTCAACACCTGGGTTGAGAGGAATATCATGGGCAAAAACATCTTACCCAAGGACGTAAGCCTCTGGCGGGATTTGAACTCGGGACATCTGATGGAAAGTCAAGAGCCTTTTCCACCATACCACAGTGCCTCCACTGTTCCCTTGCTTTTCATTATCATATTGAAAGGTATTATACTCTGATAAAAGTGGTACGGTCATAAATCTTTCAGAGTTTGGTGACGAATGAATGATTCTACATGCAGGAGGACATGAATCACTGGGTGGACAGAATAATATACTGTCGCGCGTGAGCGGGGAGTAGGGACCCTAATAGATTTGGGCATCACTACAACAACTCAGGGAGGTGAGACGATCTCACCTCCCTAACGGCCTAACAGTTATGATGAATTATGTGCACTGTAATATGAGTGATGATGGAGGGCGATTAAGATGTGATCTTGCAAACAGCTTTACCTTGATCTTCACACGTTATGATTGAATAAATCATAGCGTATCGCAAAGAGCACAAATTAAATGACGTGAGTGTAAGCACTTGATTTCAGAACAATGAGTTTTGCAGGTGTGTATTAGTCAATAAATTGATTAATGATTGACTTTGAATGGGGGGACAGATAGCGCCCCTTTTTATTTTTTTATCAATGAACATAACCAACAGCTCCCAGTGTGCTACAAATATCACCCTACTTTACATGTTTTACAGTCATGTTTATCTAGATTAATTAGTGTAATTTGTATAGACATAACGCCAAGGGAAGAGCAAGTGTTATATCTGGGACCGGTTTCATAAATATTTGAGTGTAAGTTTAAACTTACGCTCAATCTTTATATGAAACAGACTTACGATTAAGATTGAACTTTATACGCTCGATTCACCGAGTAACGCTTGATAAATTAAGCGTATAAGATCAATGGCAACTCTTTATGAAACAGGTCCCAGGCCACACAAATTATTATAATTATAACGTGAAGGTGGCACGTCCGCTGGCCTGTGTTATGTAAAACCTCGTTGTGTGGGTGATGTAGAATTCCTGGGTATGCAATGGCAGTTTTCATTGATTGGGTCTGCACTGAATTCATGTAGGCCTACACAATGATTCTCATGTGGCGGCGATTCATGACAGGAATAACTTGCGTTCACTTTATTCTACAGTACATTGCATGTGTCATGTTCTTCGTCGGGCGTCTTATGTTTTCCTCGAATCGATGATACGGATCACTTACTGCTGAGAGACGTTGAAGCGTGACCAGACATCTGTATGGATTGCATGTCACGATCTCTCCGCCCCAGCAAGTGAAATGTGATGAAGTCCAATCATTCTGCGACCTCTCTCTAGATAACCTATATGTAAAGTGTGAAAGCATAAACATGCAGAATTTTCTCATGTTTGGTAATTGTCTGAAATAACCTTTGCAGCATTCGCGTACGCCTATATCAACCTCCCATTAAAGAATAATGGATGTTGGTAATAATAAATGTTGGTATAATATATATATATATATATATATATATATATATATATATATGTGTGTGTGTGTGTGTGTGTGTGTGTGCGTGCGTGTGTGTATGAGTTTGTTTCTTTGTGTATCTGTGTGTGTGAATGTATAACTACACACATAAACGTTAACACCACTTAGAATTTTGTACAACGAGAGCAAGTTGTTTTTCTTTTCGGTGAGAATGTTGTATGATAGTGTGATCTAGGCTGTGTTTCTGTCCCTTCCCCCCCCCCCCCCATAGATTCACTTTTACCTTCAACAAAAAGAGATCTGGTGGTTATAAAACTTTTTCTCACATTTCCGCCCCTTCAAATCCCCACTGGACCGCCCTCCCACAACAACTCTTGCATCATCACGCCCCTGTAAATATCCTGTGAGGGTGATGAGCATGACTGTATTTGATCAGGTTGAAAAGAACAGCAATGCTGAGGGGCCCGGTTGGAAGGGATTAGTAGTCCCACCGGCCCATCCTGTACAGAAGCTTTTTGATTCCAGCCGGATTTGATGTCTCCATCAAGTTCCCGTCTGCATGAGAAACGTGATTTAATTCTTTGTCATGTTGATATCATGAGGCATCGCCTCAAACGAGGGCGACAAGGTTGCCTCAATTTGAAAAAGAGAGCTCAATGTCAAGTTTGTCCAGAGACAGAAATTAATCCGCCTTATCCGACCCGTCTGCAGTTTTGACATTAAGACACAGACTGTTCTTTGATAAGTTAGTCTTGATATCTCTCCTTCCCTTCCTCCCTTCCCTCGTCCCTCCCCTTCTCTCTTGTAGCGTAGAGTGGGATGTAGCGTAAGAAAATGATTCAGACACATAATCACATTTCAAAGGAATACATAATCATCCAACAGGAAACATCCAGTCGCATATCTTTTTCAGTCTCTTCAATGTCACTTTTTTTTTCTTTCAATGCCGTTTGCGCAACGCAACCTTCTGTATATGGTCAGATGCTAATCAAGTGCTAATAATAAGGTGATTCATTCAATTTCAGCGCCCTGTATGTTTGAAGATAGGTACTATTTTCTTTTTGATTACGTGAAGCCAGTCTTATTAAAGGGATCGTACAGTTTTGGTTGACATGAAATTTCAGGTTTCTAACATTTTTTTTGGGTGTGAAATAATAAGAAACCTCTTATGAAATATGAAGAAGCATGTAATTTTATGAAGAATTCAACGTTTATTTGATGAAAATTGGTTTTGAAATGGCTGAGATATCCAAAAAAGAGTGACTCTTATAAAGTGTGGGACCCACACTTTATTATGATTGCTTTGTTTTTCTTTGTTTTTCGATGTTTCAGTCATTCCAAACCCGATTTTCATCCAATAAACTTTGAATTCCTCTTAAAATGGTATGCTCTGTACTGTACCATAAGTGTTTTCTTGGTATCTCGCAAAAAGTTGAAAGCTCAATTCTCATCTCCACCAAAACTGTACTATGCCTTTAAAGTCTCAGCATTTCAGTTTGCATCGATCTCGTCAATGCGAAATAGCCATTCGTTTGAGGGCGGACTAACTGATAAAAAAAAGTATTTCTGATTGAGAGGTCAATGTGAATATGGGGAAGAAATAGTGACAATAGGGTACATTTTTACTGGAATTGACTGCTGATCTAAAAGTTTCCAATCCACACGTTATTGTGCTTACCTACCTTCAAATTAAAGCCAGAACACTCGAGAATACCTATCCCATCTTTTCCCATTCTGCAAATAAATGTAAAAAGAGAAACGTAGATAAAAAAATAGTCCATCAAGAGCAAACGGGTGATGACAGTAGCATTTTATGAATGCCAGACGGACTTTCTACAGATTAACTCTCGAAACCCGGAGGTAATATAAAGACCGTATTGACTTTCATATCATTGAAAAAAAGGCATCAACAAATGAATAAACAAACAAACAAGCAAACAAACAAACAAACGGCACGGGCCAATCTAGACCTTCCCGGCGGCTGTTATCCAGAAATGAGTTTAGTCCATTCGTCCAAGGTCGTCGCTCTCAAAATAGAATTTTGAGCGACCCTGAAACTTCAAAGAGTTGGTTTTTTTTTTGCTTTTGTTTGTTTGATTTATACGTTTAAGTTGCCGTCGATTTTGAATCAGACTTTATGAAAATCTGTCAAAAAAGATTTTCGTTAGACCGTTATACGTTTTTGTTTTTGAATATCTTGATTTTGTGCTTCGTTCGGGGATGATATCAAGGACTACAAAAGAGATAAAGGATCCACTTGCTATGTCCGCGAGAAAATGCATGAACAATTTGTTGGCTAATCGAATCCTTTCTTGTTGTGCTGCTTTTTACGACGCCCCGGGGATTCGGTTTCGTGAAAAGAGAATTGCTTTTGTAACCTTACCTATCTCACGTTATCTTCCACGTTGCAACAGAACCCCTTTCAGGAGGCAGCTCCTGGAGATCCCTCCATCGATTCAATGACTTGAAATAACAGAGTGCACTTCGCCCAAACTACAAAGGCTAATTTGATTGCGTGAACATGTCCAAACACTGTGATGATCGATATGCCAGGTAGGTGGAAAGATAACTGTCCACCATCATGAATATACCTTTTGCGGGCTTCATCCCTGAGATTTATCGGCAGCGATAGTCTAGATCAGAATGGAGTGCGAAGTGTTAATTTGATGCAGAAATAGATGCAATTATATATTGAATAAAAACACAACTGTCATGTTGGTTTATTGCTAGTATTTGCCGAGAAGGGGTGGGGTGGGGGGGGGGGGGGGTAGGGTGGCAGATATAACATTAGGTAGATCTTATTGAGGGATCAAAGCAACCGAGCAAACAAAGTGTGCGGAGTGCGTGCGAGCGTATTCGAGAAGGAGTAACACCCTCATCCCACCCCACCCCTATACCATGCTTGCCCCGACGGCTAGGCTCAATATTTCATAGAAAAGAAATTACATTCGAGCTTTATTTTCTGTCCAATACGCATTAATGTTTCTAACTAACTAAGCGGATTTCATATTGGTGCTGTAGGGAATGGAGTAGGGTGTGCGGGGGGAGGGGGAACGCAGGCCGTCACCCCCTTGCCACAGATCTCAGAATCCAGCCGACAGTTAAAACACTACATGAAAATTGGTATATATATCATATTACATGCAGCACTTCTAGTGCAAGTTCAAGCAGCCAATTGTGTAATTATGTTTCATGTTGAGGAGAAACATTCATTCCCTCCCTTTTTTTTTTCTCAGCCCCATGGTCTGTGATCTCCCTCATTCGAAAGCACCATCGAAAACCAAGCTTCTTTCTCACTTATAAACAGCGCATCAGCACTAAGAGCAGCTTTCCATGTTGCAGGTTAGGCAGAGTAAAGAAAGACAACACCCCCAACCCCCCCCCCCCCCCAAAAAAAAAAGGAAAAGGAATCCAGCCGTTCTTTAAGACGCTACTTAAAAGATGGTATTCCTATCATGTTACAGCAACTATCTAGCAAGTTCACGCTGTCACTTATGTAATTAAGATTCATGTTGTCAAGAAACTTTTTTTTTCCTCTCCCTGATCTGTATAGTCTCCATTATTCACAACGTACCATCTACAATCAAGCTATATTTCAAGCTTACAGGACATCAGCACTATAAGCGGCTTTTCTTGTTGATGCGCCTTTAGTTTTCTAAGCCTTCCGAGCACTCTGGACTGTTGAGGCATAGTAAGAAAAGACAACAGTCCCACCCCCTCAAAAAAGAAAACTAAAAGAAAGAAAGAAAATAGTTAGGATCACTAACACTAGTCTTTGAAAGGAAGTTCCTCCCACATTTCAACAACACTTCTAAGTTTCCGTTCTTCCTCACCATGTAAGGAAATCACATTGTTTAGGAATATCCAGTGCCTCCTGCCTGGACATCAAATCCCTTCTTCTTCTGCACCATCTCCCCCTCCCCCTCCCCCACCCCTCCCCTTTCTCTCTCTCTCTCTCTCTGGCTCAGTCAGCCTCTCCTTCCAGTCAGCGTCTGATCTCCTGGTTTAGGATTTAAGAGTTAGATTCATTCAAACAGTGAGGGGACATCTACTCATTTTGATTTACATTATACATTTATTTGCGACCATTTTTACATGCTTCATGAAAATCAAGTGAAAAAGCAATATTTCGCACCTTTCTCATTCTGTAGTCCGACTTTAATAGATTTTCCATAAGCACTTTTCTCAGCATGTATTCTATTCACTAGAAAAGGATCTTTAAATAGCTATGAAATAACACACACAATAACAAGCCCTTCACGTTCAGGCAAAGAAAATGAGCCTTTTGCTGAATGTTCACATTGATACATTTTTCAATAAATAGGAGTCCAGGATTATATCAAAGCGTCATCTCACTTTGCCAGGGATGATTTTCAACGGCCAAAATTAGCGCTATGCCACAAAGTGCCACCGCCCATTTAAAATGCATCTTGAAATTTAGCGACCCTATTTGAATTTGTAGAACTATTTAACGTTCATGGTGGCATGCGACGATCTTGAATCCGATAGTCTCGATTTTCCTGAATGTCGGGAGTATCGATGGACAAGACAGATTCCGGTAAATGCGTTCATGTCAACTTCCTGCATTGTTGAGAGCAGGGAGGTGGGGCTCTTCCCACCTCCCTGTTGAGAGTAACTTAGATTAAGAATGAAATAACCGCCACAAAGCAAGAAAAGCTTTCCGCAGGATCACCACCACCAACAACAATAGAAAGAAAATGGAACACTGGAACGAGTCTAATCTCGTCTGTTTCGGGATGCAGTTATTTCCGCTCGTCTGTTGGCAAAATACATTTCATTTATCACATTTTTTTTTCTTTTTACTGAAACGTCAAGAGCTTTTTGATCTAGGTCACATGACGCAGACGCACTACTAACACTTTTATTTCCGTAAATCGCTTACAGCAATTAATTTCATCAATCCATTTTAGCTGCTGGTAACTTGGTACTGCGTCTCATATCTCAACAAAGGTAATGCTACGTGCGAAATCGACCCCCCCCCCCTTGCCTGGTAGCAACAATAGGAACAAAGCAGCAATTTCTAGCGATAAAGTAGAATATTGCATATCGAGAGTAGAGGGTTTGTTGACAATGTGGTTCCTATATCGAGTCAAGCATTGGATCAGAGGACGAAATGACGACGAAAATAGCTAAAGAAAAAGAGACAATAGATTAAGCAAAATAATGTTAATGGAAACGTCAGCGTCTCTATCTGGTGACTGCGCTTGCCACTGCACCCTGTGGATGCTACTGTCGTCATACTACTACATGTACCATGACTACTGGTCCATTTCGGCAAGCCTGTGCGCCGTTGCATTGTCATCATGGAAAATTAACGGGTGTTGCGCATCGCAAAAAAAAACAAACTAACAAAACAACAACAACGACAACAACAGCAACAACCAAACCAGACAAAACAAAACAAAATCTACTTAATTGAAGTAAGTGAGAGTCCAGAATTCCTCGATCTTGTTGCGTTATCCATGTCGGCTACAACAACGAGATCGCCGACTTCATAGATGCCGACGCAACGCCAGACCATGTGCAGATAGGAATCGGGTCATACGAGCCTTACACGTGAGGTACGGCTCTTCACAAATCGTGGTCTTTCTACCTCTGCCAGATCCTGGTCGCTTGTCACAATTATTATCTGCTTCCTCGTGGCGTCTACACACGCTGTACACTGTTTGACAGCATGCCCGGAAGCGTTAGGAGATCTGAGCCACTGTAACCCCCCTTTCTCTCTCAGGGCGACGATTTGTCAGCGTCGCTCGTTAGATGAATTAATAAGGTGTCTTGACTATCGTGTGTGCTTGAGGGACCCGGTAGCCTTGACTGAGAAAGTCAAATTGGTGCATCTTCCTTTTATACCAGAATGTCGGTCACTTCCGGAGACGTGTCACAATATTATACTTTGGTATCACTTCTCAATGATTTAGAAGAAAGCAACGCTACTACATAATACGCAGAAAAAAAAAACACTTTAAAGTTTGATTTGAAAATGTTGAAAGAGGAAGACAGCACTGTGATGAAGTGGCCAGTGATTAAAGAATACTTTTACAGTCTTGGTGGTTCTTTGAAATGGAATTGAGCTGTGGGAACGTACTTTTGTGATTTCTATACCACGCGATACCTGACGCAAGAAGAAGACAAAGAACACATGACGATTTTATTTCTCACGTTAATCTTGCGCTCCCTGAAATGGAAAAAAAAAATAGAAAAATGCTAACCTAGCATCAGCAAAAGGAACGTGAAGTATCAGGAAGTTGAAGGGACATGCTCTTATTGTCGCGATGCTATTACAATGAACTTTTGGCATAGGCGTAAAACATTTCAAATTTGCCGATGCCTTAATGGAGAATATGCCTGGTTACCATGGTGACTCAGAAAGAGGATGAAAAATGGGAACTTAAGGCAATTCTGGCTTTCCAATATTTGTTCATTCTTCATAGCTGTTTTAGGCTATAGCTTGCCCGAGACAATCAAAATAGTGTAAAGAGGCTTAGCTAATCTTTACAGGTATTAACAGCTTTTTGTTGACAGGCTTTGCTTTACGCTCTTCGTAAATCTCGTAATCTGTTTCTGGTTTCAAATTTCAGATTCTTCTTTCTCCTAAAGCCCCCGAGATGAGATGAGATAAGATGAGACGAATCGCAAATCTTCACCGTTTTGGGTCTGGCGTGGACGCACTAGGCTCTGTGTATCCCGGTGGGTGTTGACCGGGGGAAGGAGCTACCGCAGTTTTATCGGAGTGAGAAAACATCGACGCGAGTACCACAGAGTGACGCTGGAGAACTAGGCGTTGAAAGTTTATGTGGATTAACCAGAGGATGCTTGATTTACAACACCCTGCAAAACTCACACGGACAACAGCAGCCATGTCGTACTTTGCCGAAAGCGGCGCCTACAATGGTTCCCCGAACGTCACCACGGCCCCCGAGACCAGCACCGGGGATATCTTCGCCGAGTCCCTGTTTCGCATCACCACGCTCACCCTCATCTTCCTCATCTCCGTCCCGCTCAACATCACCGTGCTCGTCATCGTCTTCAGGCAGCGACGGCACAAATCCCGCGTCAACATCCTCGTCATGCACCTGACCCTCGCCGACCTCTTCGTTGCCTTCATCAACATTCCCACCGACATCGTGTGGTTCTTCACGGTGCGGTGGCTGGCGGGGAACGCGGCGTGCAAAATCATCATGTTCATCGAATCATTCAACATGTACGGCTCGTCGTTCATTCTCATCGTCATCAGTCTCGACCGCTATGCGGCGATCGTTCATCCGCTGAGCATTCACCAAGCCGACCGAAGGTGTAAAATCATGCTTAGAGCAGCGTGGGCTTGTAGCGCCCTCTGTAGTCTGCCACAGGTAAGTCCTGTTATTATTATCATAAATTACATTTTGGGCTAGTCTTCGTTTGTTTATTTATTTATTTATTTATTTATTCATTCATTTATTCATTTATTCATTCATTTATTTATTTATTCATTCATTCATTCATTTATTTATCTATTCATTCATTTATTCATTTATTTATTTATTTATTCATTCATTCATTCATTCATTCGTTTATTTATTTCTTCATTTACACTGGATAAGCGCTGAAACTTGTTCTCTTTACATACTATGGCAACTTAATTTAGAACAAGATAAAAATCAAAATCAAGATAAGCTACATATAAAGCGATAAAACGCATGTATGGGATCGTACAAGTGGTCTATCCTAAGACCATGAATTCTTGACAACGTTATCATTTAAAAAAAATGTAACTAAAATGGATTTCGGAAATATGATTTCAACGATAAAGATTAATGCATAATTAGGCTCAAACGTGATTCAGCAACCACCATGTTTTAGTAAAGCAGCCATTCTGGACAATTTCTTAAAGCATATCTTCTTTTTTTTTTGGGGGGGGGGGGTGGGGTGGGATGGCAAACAATTTCTGTCTTCTAAAAGAAATCGTAATTTAATATCTAATCTGTAGACATCATTCCGTTACTGAACGATATCGAATGTCAATCTAGCCCGGCTGCAAAAGTACAAGCTGCTCCGGGTTCGAAATGGTCGTCGACGTAGCACTCGACGGCGAGACGGAGCATCTTGCAGTGGCGAGGCTTCACTTTCTATGGACAGGAAGAAAATGAGAGACGAGGGAAAATCAAACCATTACAAACGCCTGGTGTCGCTCTGCCGATAAGTTTCCCAGGCGCCATAAAAAATTGATCATCTTGTGCTCAGTGGGATATACGCGATATACGTCATAACGGGGTATTTAGAGACCGAGTCAAAAGCGGGATATATCGGGTATAATGCTACCACAAATAATACTTCGTTTAATTCACATCACGTTCATTGTGCTTCGCATGGGCGTAAGGAAGGAATCGTAAATTGCCCGCTACCTCCTCACGGAGTGGATGAATAACGTGCTGGTAATACACGTCACCGTCAGAGTCAGTACGATTAATCTTTTTTTTTTCTTCGTTTGTATGATATGCCAATGAATTCAGGGACAAATTTTAAGCCTAATTCGATATCCAGAATGCGATTTACGATAATGTGGGTGTTTCATCGCGGCTCCGCCGAAGCGAAACACAAATAATCAAATTTCGGTTTGCGGAATAATGACGAAAATAAGCCAACCGGGAAATGAAAGATTTCTTAAAGCTATTATAGAAAGATTTATAAAGGCAAACCGCTGAACTGCTAAGAATACATTGGTAAAAGGTTTGCGATAAACAAATGATTTTGAAAACACATTCAAAATGGGAATAGCTTTTGCACAAAAAGAAAAGATAAATTTGGAAATGAAAAAAAGCAAATTAGGTGCCCTTATATCAGTTCAACTGTCCAAAATGACCGTTGGAAAACATTGCACCTATCATTCTTCTTCTTGCATTGACCCCCCCCCCCCGGAAATATCTGTAAAAAAAAGAAGAGAGGGAATAAACACTGCGTAAAAATTGAATAGGCTTTGGGGGGGGGGGGGAGAGATGAGAAGATATCCTTTCCAAAAACCCAATACTCGCATTATCAAAGCCCTTTCCATATCATCACCCAAGTGTTTGAAATACCAGAAATGCATTTAAAGAAAAATGCGGGGGCCTTTCCTCAATTTTCGTTCTATTTGTTGATATCGCTGTAGTTTGTGAAATTCATTTTGACGCGATGACTTATCTGTAGATTTACCCTATAGATGGCGCTGTACAGAATTTGTCTTTCGAGATATCTCGACATTCTGATGAACTCGTCCATCCGGGTTGCTGTAGGGCCGATACGATCGGTCACAAGGATACTATGAATGATTATTGCATGTTGACGCGGAGGAAACGTATTAACTCGATTCGACATGAACTCTCATTTTTGTTCTTAAATGCACATACATGCCTCTTTATCATTTTAACTTCGATACAGAAAATAATAATCTCAATGCTTAAAGGTGGAAAGAAGATACATTTTTGTGATAATCACAAACAAATGAAAAAACAGGAGATGTCAGGTAGTTTGCATGAGTACACTCATAGAAACTATCACACAAATATAATCTATTCATGATTTCCCGCTTATGTTTAATAACTACGGGAATGTAGACTATTTTTTTTTCTATCGCGCTGTTGCTGAGATGAAGACAACTTAAACTTTTCGCTCACGGCGTTTTGTCCTTCATTTTGTCTGTATGTCGATTACAATTTGTATATTTTATGCCATGAACCCAATAACTGAACTAACCAAACTCTGCTCACATACATGGACGAACATACAAAGCATGCGTACACACTGGCACGTACCAATAAAGGTGACTTGTGTGTGACTCAAGAACAATAATATTATGACGTCATAGCAAGGGTTCGACATTCCTTGTGGATCAAATTTTGATCGATGAAGAAGGGACGCCAAGTTTTTTTTTTTCAAATTATAACAAACATTCATCTCTCTCTCCCTTTCTTTCCCGGGGACCCGACCTCGCCACCATCAAAATGTAGTTCCTGGTCCATGAAGTCTTGTGGCCCTTAGAGGCACCGCAGTTCACCCAGTGCGTCGACTACCGCTTCGCCTACGATCACCCTACTCTGTGGTGGCTCTACCACGTGTTCGTCACCCTCGCCATGTACATAGTGCCTCTGATAACTATATTCACTTGCTACGCTGCAATCATCTGCAAGATATGCCGGAAAACTAGGCAAGGTATGTACCCACTTAACGATTGATTTGTTTTGTTTTGATTTGATTTGATTTGATTTGATTTGATTTGATTCGATTCGATTTGATTTGTTATCATGTGATTTGGTTTGATTTGATTGATTTGATTGATTTGATTGATTTGATATGTTACCATATGAGTTTATTTGGATTTAACTACTTATCCACACACGGTGATTTCAAACTAAGGCAGTTTGAATTGCGGTCAGGATGGTGTTTTTTTAACCTTCTGTTTACCAGGTCATAGGGAAATTCTATAAACCAGATTTCCGTAATTGTATTGCTATAAAATATTGTAGAAGTTGTTGTTACCAAAACTAATGGTGAAGCATCAACTTCAACGTCAACAGCACAAAAACAAAGAAAAAGGTGTATATTTTTACTCAAATATTTATAATCTGGTTGTTTCTTGTAATTACTCTATGCAATTTCGCACTCAAACAAAATGTCGAGTAGATTTCTTTTATAATAACTTAGTGATAACTTGGATAACCTATCAAATCAGATTGATCAATGAATATTAATGTGATTATTCTGCCGTGTGATTCAATAGGACATCTGCTCAACGAACTGCATGTGTCATTTCTCCCTTTGATCTCATCTCTTGGTCAGTAATATGAATGATATCAGTATGTTTCTTCTCCTCAATCCACACAAATCAAACAAACCAACAAAGCTCGACGTTCAGTCAACAACAACGAAAGTAGCGTCCTCAGGCGGTCGTGTTCGAACAGTCTCCCCCGAGCCCGTATGAAGGCACTTCGCCTCACCGCCACCATCGTCACAGCTTTTATCCTGTGTTGGGGGCCATACTACGTCCTTAGTACATGGTAGGCATCTCTCTGAATTTAAAGAGAAATTGAACACATTAATAAAGCGAAACAGTCAACAGGACAATCTGTTCAAAACGCATGAAATTTTGACAATTTTGCTTAATTTAATTCCCTGTGCCGCCTTTTTAAGTTCACCACGCTACCCCCCCCCCCCCCCCCCCCCCCGGCTCGGTCACTTCCTTCACTCGGACGGATCTGACGCGCTTCAAAATCTGATCCTTTGTGAAAGTTTAAAACCTTCTTCTAAATCTGACTTACCTAAGAAAAAGAAATCTAATTAATGTTGGATTTGTGATGCAGGGAGTAGATTCGTCTGTCCTGTGTATTTCAGCATAAGTTGACACACGATAAATAAGTTTGACCCACTATCATGACAGGTGACAAAGGCCGAAATAGTGGCATGCTGTGTAAATCGAACCGTGTGAACTTTGAGAGCTCCTAACTATAATTATGATGAACAAGCAATAAAGGGTGATCTTTTTATGCTGTTTTATCTCCAGGTACCACTTCGACAGCACGTGGCAGACGGGGGCGGGTCTGCCCAACCCCGACTGGGTGATACACACCATGATGGCGCTGGGTTACTCCAATATCTGTCTGGATCCCATCATTTACGGCATTTTCGTCACCCGATTCCGATTCTGCCGCGGTCGCGACAAGGCCAAGGTGCGGAACCCATTGGCCCCGATGCGCCTCTCGACCATGATCTCGAACTTTGTCACCACCAACGGGCATACGTCTTCTGTCCGCTTCAACCATGCGATCTCGTCGGGCCGGACCAGCGGTAGTAACAGCGCCGGGATGGACGCCACGAATTCGAACAGCGACGGCGAAAATAAACGCACGACTTTGACGTATCGCCGAGAAACCTCAACGGCATAGTACACCTATGTCGTCTACATAGGACTGAAAAGCACAATCGGAATAGCACGAAAAAACAAACAAGCAAACAAACATTTTTTTTCTCTCTCTCACAACTTTGTGTGGGACTTGGCGGAACAGAAATGTGAAGCAGGTTAGCTTCGCTTTTATTGTGGTATGCTTATCGAGAGATAAAGTTTCTGCTTCGACTAAAAGTTGTAATTTGTATGAATTAGAAAGTAACAACAGCCTTTGTTATCTAAATCCTTTCCGACTTTCAGAACATTGCGTCTGATTCTAAGAGGAGATATTATGATTGGTTTCATTTATGCACAAAAAGGCTTTGTAGTGAAGACAGAGTATGTACGGTATAACAGAATACTTAACTTTTAAAGGTGACATCAGCATTCAAAGCTTTTGAAAATTCAATCTTCTGAAATGTCTCTTAGAAAACATATAGGAGGTATGACAAAAACATTCTTATAAGTAGCTATAGAATGTCATCACAAATAGATAATAATAAATCTTAAACTCATAGTCTATTTTCTTAATCCTCCCAACTCTTCATTTAAAGGAAATAAACTGTTTTCAAGATTCACGCAGGGCTCTAAGCTGAGATGTTGCAGGCCCTCATTGAATTCTTTCCACACGAATTCACGATGAAGACTCATAAGATTGCGATCAGTATTGAACCAGTACAAGGCTAATATCTTCAACAGCGTGCCATGATATACGCTGAACAGGCGGCCGTTTCTCACAAGGTCTTTAGAATGACTTTTCTTGAAGGGGATTTATTTTTCAGTTGCCGCATATGGCAGGTTGCCACTATGGACAGGTGGCCGCTTAGGCAGGATTGACTGTACCGCATTGTTTTATATGATCTGTAGCTAAATTAATCATCTATGTTTTTTATGGGGGGGGGGGGGGAGTTAATGGTTACTGTGGTCGACATTAAATCACCATAAGACAACTGTTGAAATAATAATGTAGTACCTAACAAACCTAATAAGCTTTTTTATGTTATACGAATTCCGGTAGTTTATCAAAGTTTGCTAATTTGAAAGTCGTTTTTTTTTAAGTCCTGTATTGCCAATAAATTCTTTATATCATTTTTGTTTTCATGAAAATTATGAAACATTTTTGGTTGAGTATTTCTGTGCGTGATAGTATGATACTCTGGACGTAGCTATAAAAGCGGAAACGTCCCTGGACGGATTATTGACGACTGTAACAAGATATTAAAGCGTTTGCTGTGATTATAAGCGTGTTAGTTTGTATCAAGTGCCGTGGGTGTGCAGCGTAAATGTAATGAGGTGTGCTTGCATTCTATCACAGGAACATGCATGTTATAGACAGCATGTGCTTCGTAGGAAGTCATGCAGAATGAATTTAATATGAATTAAGGAGAAGAATTCTATTGTCGGGATGGGGGATATAACTCAGAATTGAGTATCTTTATTTCACTCTGAAAAGCCCCCGTCTTGATTTGATAACTTTCGATGTATTGAATGTAACGAATGAATGATGATCATGATTAATAATGAAAATCATATAATCATCATGATATTGATAAAAAGGGGTTACCCTACGGGTGACGTTTTTTAAGTCCCATGACCAAGAATGTCATCTGGGAAATGCGACAATTCTTATTCATATAATGATATCCTAGGATCTGGGTCATTGACGCAACAATAGCTTCTTTCATGTGAATCGTGTCTTTACAATCGTTTTGTGTGGATTACATTGTTTCAAAATTGTTGTGTTACTTCGTACTAAAAGTACCTACCCACCTTTGTCTGATATCATGCAGTTAAGAAGAATGGAATTACTTGTAATCAAAATAATTCAATAGGTTTGCTGATATTTTGTGTTTATTTTGCTGTTTCATTAACCAGCTTGACGTGCTTTTCTGCAAACCTATGAAAAAGTGGAACGAAAGATGATTTACCGAATGACAAGGTAATTGGAGCAGCATACCAGGACAAATAGCAAAAATGACAACTGCAACAAAGACTGACTCGCCGGAAATGAATTTGCAGTGATTGAAGATTAGATTTTCAACATTAGATTTCAACAGTAGAACATGATAAACATGATAAATGGGTTAATTCGTTTAATTTTGCCAGCTTTGAGTGCAGATTGGCAGAACAAAAAACAAGCAAAAAAAAAAAAAAAAAAAACCAGACATCGCAAAAAACTTTCCAGGGTCCCGTGTGAGAAAAGAGTTTGGTTCCTGCTTTGTGGTATTCTTTTCTCAAACTCTTGGGCGTCATGAAGAGGCCGAGAACACAAACCTCTGAATAAAAGGCCACAATGTCATTATGCCTTTGTAATTCTGAATTACCGAAATGCACTTCGTTTTGATCGAATCAAACAATGTAAACTAAATCATTTTGCCGAATGGAAAGAGAATGTGCAACCGTGCACAAAGACATATAAATATTCAATTATGTATATAATTATATATCATAATTGTATAAATACCACCATGTATTCTACAAGATTACTGCTTATGTTTTCTATTGTGTCCAACAGGTGTGAGATAATTACATTTTTCTCCTCTTGGTCGACGTCTCAAAAGAGTGTTTTGTCTGTTGTTCGAATCGCTGTTTATCTGAAATTACACATCTCCATTCTCAATATTGTGTGTAGTGGCGCGTGATATTCTGTTCTATGACTTCCTTACATGCGTGAAACTCAAATTCACGCTCCTGATGGCTTTAAAAGGTTAAGTCACACAAATAGATCAATGACAATACATAATAATCGAGAACAAACAAACAAACACACACATAATGTCTGTACAGCAGTGACAAAGATAACATCCCTGATAACAATCATGAGAAATAACAGCAAATATATGACATAATATGCCCAAACATCAGTGAAACCTTGTTTACTTCATCCCAAAAACTCTACTCACAAATTATTGATGTTGATAGAAGAAGGATATACAAAATTTAATTCCTTTTTCCTGTTCCTTTTTTATTTCCACTGAACACTTCAAATTGGAAAATTGCCAAATTCATAATTTTCAGAGCTTCAGGCATCTAAAGGCATCTCGTAAAACCAGACACACATCGCATGTAGGGCTTCTCATTCTGCATGAATGAGGCCACTGAATCAAAGTAGGCATTAATGGTTTCATGACATACCAATGCATGTTGATTTGAGTTGATTCATAATACCCTCAACGTCACTTCTGCGGTGAAACGAATATCTAGGAACATTCCATATATTTTTGATATTTTTTCTTCTTTTTTTTTTCTTTACTTAGATACGACCACAAAAAACAACAACTTCCAAACCAATATTCCTGTTGTGACCTCATCTGTCAATCATTGCTAAAGTACTAATATGATTAACAAAAGACATTGGAATGCACCTTCCCCCCGACTCAGCATAACTTCCATGTTCCCTCGCCATGTCTTTTGTTCGTCACATGAATATCACAGAAACATGCAAGTTATGCTGTGTCGAGGGGAAGGTGCATTCTAATATCTTTTGTTAAACATATCACAACTTTAGCAATGATTGAAAGATGAGGTCACAACAGGAATATTGGTTTGGAAGTTGTTGTTTTTTGTGGGCGTATCCAAGTAAAGAAAAAAAGAAGAAAAAATATTAAAAATAATATATGGAATGTTTCTAGATATTCGTTTCACCGCAAAAGTGATGATGAGGGTATCATGAATCAATACAAATCAACATGCATTTGTATGTCATGAAACCTTTAAATAACAGTAACACTTAATTGACTTCATCAATATCATACAAATACACACACAAATACACACAAATCGAGTATTATGTGATTCTATGATCACAGGTTAAAAAACAACAACAACAAAACGTTCACACTTATGTGCGCAAAAAGAGTGACATAACCTCACAACTCATCCATTGGTATGCACACGAACACTACAAAACCTGTACCAGACTACTTTCCTGAGAGAAATTGAATTCCTTCTTTTGAGGTCTAATTTTAATAGGAAGGCTTATTACATCATAACCTCATCGAGTTTTCATGTAACTATGACCAAAATCAATATTTCTGTGACAAACGTGCAACCTTTAAATTTAAAACCTTCATTTTCTGTCTGATTTTGATTTGATGGTAAATTGGCACCTCGTCTACACCCACCCTGTCCACTGTCCACCTAGTCTAATGCCATCTCGTCTAAACCCACTTCGTCTACTACCAACTCGTCTACCAACCATTTTGTCTATATGCCAATTAGTCTAATTGTCATTTCGTCTACTAGCCATTTTATCTATAGTCCAATTTGTCTAAGTCACATTTCGTCTAACACCCATTATGTCTATTGACCATTTCGTCTATTAATCATTAGGTCTATGAATAAAATAGTCTACAGTTCATTTTGTCTAATAGCCAATTAGTCTACAACCACCTTGTCTAATAGTCAATTAGTCTAATAACCAGTCAGTCTACTCCCAACTCGTCTACTCCCAATTGGTC
Organism: Diadema antillarum; assembly: GCF_040938485.1. Classification (NCBI taxonomy): domain Eukaryota; kingdom Metazoa; phylum Echinodermata; class Echinoidea; order Diadematoida; family Diadematidae; genus Diadema; species Diadema antillarum. The sequence continues at coordinate 1,165,731 of NW_027272008.1, forward strand.
TACTCCCAACTCGTCTACACCCAACTCGTCTACTCCCAATTGGTCTACTCCCAACTCGTCTACTCCCAATTGGTCTACTCCCAACTCGTCTACTCCCAATTGGTCTACTCCCAACTCGTCTACTCCCAACTAGTCTACACCCAACTCGTCTACACCCAACTCGTCTACTGCCAACTCGTCTACTACCAACTAGTCTACTCCCAACTGGTCTACTACTAGTTATAGTTTTTTTTTTACTTCATCCAGTTTCTTTTTTCCCAGTGAAATAGGTTGAACACTCTTGGTGCCCCATTTGAATTTTAAATTTTTATGTTCTAATTATGACACTTTTTTAGGAAAAAAAGATAATGTCACAGTGTGAAAAACTTGCTGTGTTATTTTTGTGGTGGATGTGTAATTTATATCAGAAGCAATCATGCAGCATTTATATGTCCAAACTCCAACACTCCATCCATTCAACTTTGATACACAATCATAAGTATGGTAAAAATGAAAATGAACACTTTAGAAGTACATTATCAGTATTCTTTATTCTGTCTGCCACGTACTGATGTATGTAAACGGTTAAATGCACAAAATAGGTTGAAACATATGCACAAAAATATGATTCATGTACAATATATAGATACTACTGAGATGAATTATTTACTAGCCTGCAATGTACTCAATACACGTTTCGCGAGGAACCTAACGAAGTCCACGCGCATGCGTACAAAAACCAGCCAGCACACTGATAGTCTTTGCTCAAGTGACACAATTGGCAATTTCAAAAAAAAAAATCGCATCCCGCCAAGATCGCTGCATGCATGCATGCACGCGCATGGAGGTTAGTTTGCAGGCACAAACCCTTGTTGGTCGTAATAGGAGTCTGCATGTGCCAAGACTAATTATACACGTACCACTGCACTGCAGCCTCTCCCAACAAGGGTTTGTACAGACTTCTAAAATCAGTTTCTCACGGTGAAAATCAAACTCCACCCATGTGATTGGTTGCTTTCCAATGTCCATCACCATCTCTTGGGACTTGTCTGGCAGCACCCAGTAACTGGATAATTAGAAAGGCAGATTAGGCAGATATCACCAGTCCATGGGTGAAATAAAAACAACACTGGTCAGACCAGGGAGGTGACCTCCCTGGTCAGACAACCCTTATACCAGTGCACCAAATTCCAACGGGGGTATCAGGTGACCTTTTCTTCCTACTCTGCACAGTAGTCCGTATTGTCATCTTTCCCCCTTAATCTGGCTCTTCTGTAAACCATGGAGTAACATATTATGCAGATATATGTGGATTCATTCACGTGTAAACCATGAAATGCCTAAAATGTAATGAGATATTTTGGGGGCATTATTTACTATTCTGAACAAGATTTCAAGGCATGTTGTAACTTTTTGCAACAATTCATGAGATTCCCCTTATCAAAAGAGCATACATATTATTCTAAGAGACGAAAATCAAATTTGAGATGGTCGAGATATCCCAAAACAGAGTGGTCCTAATGAAATGTGGGAAATTTCTTTTATATGGACCACCTTGCTTTACTTTGTTTTTGGATATTTCCAAATCCGACTTTCATCAAATAGAATTTTAACTTCTGTTTGATAATAATATCTCGAGTAGTTTCTATCTTGCAAAATGTCAAAAGCTGAATCATCATCTCAACCAAAATTACCATCCTTTAACACCTACTTGTTTTCTTTTTCTCGCTGGTATACTGTGTACTCATGGGCCCTAACACAAACCTAGGTTCATTGTAAGTGTATACCAACCTAGTGTATATGACAATCTAAAATTGATACCCTTGAATTTCATTATGTGTAGGTTCTGAATGAAACCTTAATTTTGAGAAAATCAATGCTGAAAAGCAAAGAACAGTTCTTGTGCCTATACAGGAACCAGACCCAGAAAAACATTTTACTTCTAAGAGGTTTTCTACTTCCAGGAGGAATTTTTAATAAGTGGAGTCAGAGATGGTCTTCTGTATAACTTCTCTCCCTAGTTTGATCTCTCTCCTAGTAAGTTCCGACAGTGTTTCAAATTCACTGTAAATTCCTCCCTATTCATTGGTCTGATAAAACAATACATTTCCAGAGTGAATGTATGTATCCATACATCTTTTAAAACTTGTGATACTGATAGATATCAATGTAAAATCTCCTGGATGCTGCAGTTGATCATAACTTGCAATTGATTGCAATTCTCTATTCTATACTAGTTAAAATCATTTGCTGGTTGCCATCAATTTTTTTCCATCTTTATTAATTGCAAAACACTGAAAGAGCTAATACTTAGTTGTTATGTGTTCACTCAAAATGAGTTGAATCTACTGTGTCATAGCTGTAATAATCTAATTAAGTGCTTTTTGGAAATGAACCTGCAGTATGTTGGCAACAACGTAATATTTGTCACTGTCGTCCAATGTTTTGCCATGATTTACAACATCATTCATATTTTTTTGAATCATTTACAATTTTGTGGATCAAACTTTTTGCTCAGTTGTATTTTTGGATTTGAGTTGCAATTTGGGAATTATGACCACTCTGTAGTTGGCCTAATGTTATTTGTTTTGTTTGTTTGATAGATACTTTATTTTCTGCAAATCAATATACATAAACTGAATAATCGTGAACATGGGAAATATACAAAGTATATTTGAAACAGAGTCGTTTGACTTGCATAAACAATGATATAAAAGGAAATTAATGATATTACAGTATGCATGTCTATGCAGCTGGGATTACAATAACAATATTATATTTAGGAAATGATAATGGAGAGGGCCGCCATTGTAAGCATTGCTTGAAAAGATGGCCGGCCCGAGGAAAAGGTAGGTAGGTAAATTGGTAAACAATACAAATTCTGCTGCGAGGATAGCAGGGGAAAAGAAACTCTGATGTGTGAAGGTGGTGAATGTGCGTGCGAGTGCTTGAGAGTGCACAGGGGCAGATAGGCTGGGATTTGGAATGATAAAATTGGTTTGCTGGAAGAGGGAATGACTTACGATGTTGCTACTATCGGGAGACCAACATAAGTCATATAAATTATTCGGGCTTAATTCGTATTTGAAGTATACTGTGATAAAATATGCTTCTTTAAGTTTGCTTTGAATGAAAACAAGGAGGCACACTGTTTCAACTCTTCAGGAAGAGTGTTCCATGTATCCGGACCGTGATGTCTAATCGACTTTTGACAACACTTAGATATGATACATATAGAATTTTCAATATGCCTCTTTCCATTAAACAATATTTTTATGGATAAATACAAAATCACATGAACTGACCTACACTTTGTATCTCCCTCGATTTTTGAGCATTAGACTTGAAATTTGGCACATGACATTGAGGCCGCCATTGTAGAATTTTAGCTTTTGTCATTGTCAACAGTGTTTGCCATGGTAGCAGCATTTTCATTAAAAAAAACATACAAAATTTTGTGGAACAAACTGCTCACTTTTTGAACAATTGATTTGCAAGTTGAGAGACTATAATGATCACTCTTGCATGTTAAAGGACAAGTTCACCTTCATAAACATAAGGATTGAGAAAATGCAACAATATTAGTAGAACACATCAGTGAAAGTTTGAGGAAAATTGGACAATCGATGCAAAAGTTATGAATTTTTTGAAATTTTTGTGTTGGAACCGCTGGATGAGGAGACTACTACAGCTTGTGAGTCATATGCGTACAACAGTATAAAGAAAATATAAAAGAAAATTCAACATATTTTCACTTTTTTCGCATAATAAAAGAGCAATTGACTTGCCTCTTTCTAAAGGCAGGGGGAATAATATTACCCATAACATTTATCGGTAACGAGGTAGGGGAATGTGTACTTTTTTCAAAAGATGGAATTTTGTGAAATTCTCTTTATATTTTCCTTATATTGTTGTACGCATGTGACATCTAATATTCATACACTGCAGTAGTCTTCTCATCCAGCGGGTACTGCAAAAAAACTTCAACAATTCATAACTTTTGAACGGATTGTCTGATTTTCCTCAAACTTTCAATGATGTGTTCTACTAATATTGCTACATTCTCTCAATCCTTATGTTTATGAAGGTGAACTTGTCCTTTAATAGGGCCTACTATTTCATTTTAGCAAGACAGTGTGTGTGTGTGTGTGTGTGTGTGTGTGTGGTTTTCAGTCTGTCTGTTGCCATGACATGAGTATTATCTTACAATTACAGAATTATGTGGATTGATCTAACTCCCTCACTTATTGAGCATTAGAATTGAAATGTCGCATATATGTGGCCGCTACTGTAAAGTGAAGACATGCAAACTTCATCTCTTGTCATTGCTGGTCAATGTATTGACGTGATAACAGCATTTTTTTTAAATTAAACATCATACAAATTGTTAGTTGATTTTTAATAGCTAAACCCAGCAGTTTGTAGGATTTGACTTGAGATTTGACACATAATACCAATACAAATTCAATTGCTCAAAGTATTTCTTTCGTCAATATCAAACAATGGGATCCCATGGCAACATCCTTTTTCTATATTATAATTATATATAATTATATATATATATATAAAGAAAAGTAACAAAGCTGCAACAAAGTTCATGCTGTATTCACCAACGGTTTATTTCTTCACACAAATTTTCGAGCGTCTCGCCGTCCTTTCTCAAGTGTTGATACTGTTGAAGAAATAAACCGTTGGTGAATACAGCATGAACTTTGTTGCAGCTTTGTTACTTTTCTTTTTATCTTGCCAACACGTGGACTACCTTATCAACACACACACACACACACACACACACATATATATATATATATATATATATATATATATATATATATATATGTATATATATATATATTAGAGCTTACTCCCTCAGTCTTTGAACATTTGATTTGATATTCGGTACATGTGACCACTATATAGCATGTTGATACTTAAATTCAATCTTTGGAGTATGGAAAATCCGTGTTGCCATTGTAACGGCATTTTTCATTAAAAAATATTCACTTCTTTCGTCAGGGACAGACAGTATTTGCCACAGAAATAATTAACTTTTTGAATAAAAATCAATCAAACAAAAACATTGCTTACGCTATTTTCCTCAGTTTTGAGAATGTTGTTATAGCTTTAGATTTAGCACATTTTGGTAAACCATTATAGATTTTAGATATGCATATTGAAAAACACATCTTTGTCAATGTTAAATAACGCATTGCCATGGTAGCAACTTTTTTATTTCTGATAAAAAGCATACAGAAGCATTGTGTATTGACCTAACTCCCTCAGTTTGAGGTCCATGGGGTATTAATCACATTTAGTGATAGTTCTAGTCTGTATTGCATGTATTGTTGCTGCCAGTCCTCTGTGGTACATTCTTATTATTTTCTGAGCAACACATTTTTGCTTGTTTGTTTACATTTCAATGAACTTCTGTTGTTGTTTTTGAAAGAAATGTAGGTAGGCTATTGTTCTTTAAACTGTAATATTCTCTGTTAAAAAAAAAAAAAAATGGGCGTATATTCCTTGGCAATGTAGCCCACATTATGTGTGGGACCTTGATATTTTGACCTGGCTATAGAAACTTCAAAAATTCATAACTTTTTCTTTTTCTAATTTTGCTCAAACTGTCACTGATATGTTCTAATAATGTTGCTGAATTCTCTCAATCCACATGATTTCAACGTGAACTTGCGCAGTACTTACTTTTACGATATCATCAAAACATATCTAATCTCTTTTCTGTTACTCCCCAAATTAGCCAAAAGCATTACAACATATATAATACTACAGTTATCAGGGTCATGGCTTTATGACAACATAAAACTGTTTAATTGAAATATCAAACAATCGCAAAAAATATTTTGATGATATCGTAAAAGTCAAGTTCACATTGAAATACATGTGGATTGAGAGAATTCAGCAACATTATTAGAACAATAAACACATCAGTGACCGTTTGAGGAAAGTTAGATAAAGAGCAAGTTATAACTTCAAAAATTCATAACTTTGTTATTAGGCTCTATAATATTATCCACATTATTCGTAAGATACATGAACGCCTATATTTATTGACTAATTCAGCTAAAACAGTTTGAATGCATGACAATTATAAATTTGACATTGGTGTCAGATTTTTACTTGAATGGATTGATCCAGGTTATAGCTAATCTTATATCTCAGCTCCTATGGGCCTATTGGCAAACTATTTCGTTGAGATTTTGCTTTGGTACATGTACAACGCATTAGCAATAGCACGACAAGACATTACGTAGGCCTGAAGGGAAAAGTCACCAAATCATTAAGTATAGTAATCTATTACTGTAGATGAATAAGCCTTAGTAGATTTATCTCAAACTTCCAAGAAGGCGAATTTGATAAAATGCATGATAAGCAGGCACCATGCATAAATAGGTGAATTAACTTGGGTTTTTATATATATGTAAACTCGCATTCACAATTAAATCAGAATGTCACATACAATGTAAAAGCTTATTATAGCTATTATCTTTTTTTTTCTTAAACAGATAAAGGTTAGGCTCGTATAGACATATCAGTAGTTTTGTACAATCTTGTATAGCCCTTCATGAAATATTATAGAAATATGAAAGAAGGAGTTATATGACACATTGGATAAGTATGTCGGCCAGAGGCCAAGAAAACTATACATGTAAGGTAGACTGATATAAAAAAAAAACACAACAAAAACCTACAAACTTGTTCAGCTATTAATGCAAATGGGGAGTGAATTTTCAATGTACAAAAACAGAGAATGATTTAGGCCTTTTGTAGTATTTCTTTCATAAAGAGATTTATTGAGAGAAAGGTGAAAATAGAGGGAAAAATCATGTTGGTCTTGACATGATTCAGTAATTATGAAGAGTAGACAGACGGACAGAAAGAAAAAAGATCTAGTGAAAGCTTGAAAAGAGAGAAAAGAAGAAAACGAATAAATAGAAAGGGAATGGCTGGGATAGTTCCTTGGTTCCTCATGCAAGGAGGTCTCTCATTGCAGACAGCATTTCTTGCTCTAGAAAGTACATTCCGAGGTGTTACATAACAGTTCAAACCACCATCTGGCTTTCTACTCAGGTTGACCTTTATCTCAGTGGGGGTTAGCCAGACAGGCCCCCATAGGACATGTCAATCACGGTTACCATGACAATCCTCTCAGAATGAAGCTCTGCCTAATAAACATGAAAAGGTGTTTCTGGACTCAAAGGCTGTTAGGAGAAGCTACAACACAGGGCCTATGGGACAGTGCCGAAGTGGTGCATATAGTAGTCTTGGCGCAGACTCCTCTACGACCAACAAGGGTTTGTGCCTGCAAACTACATGGAGGTACGGGTGGACTGGGGTGGTCGGTCGAAATGTAATTCTGTTACGTATGACTGACAATTCGTTTGTGATGGAGGATTATAACTGAGCTAGTTTATCATTATTTAGTTATTTTACGGCCAGAATGTAGACTGGATAGTCATGTCTCACCATTGATTAGTATGTCTTTATATTCAGCATGTGCGGAATAATTAACAACTAGAATAGTCTAATAGTAATATTGATTTTTGTGCTAATCAAGGGCAGGTTTAAAGGACAAGTTCACCTTCATAAACATAAGGAAATGGGAGAATGCAACAATATTATTAGAAGTTTGAGGAAAAATGGACGATCGATGCAAAAGTTATGAATTTTTAAAATTTTTGTGTTGGAACCGCTGGATGAGGAGACTACTACAGCTTGTGAGTCATATGCGTACAACAGTATAAAGAAAATGTAAAAGAAAATTCAACATATTTTCACTTTTTTTCGCATAATAAAAGAGCTCTTGACTTGCCTCTTTCTAAAGGCAGGGGGAATAATATTGCCCATAACATTTGTCGGTAGCGAGTCAGGGGAATGTGTACTTTTTTCAAAAGATGGAATTTTGTGAAATTCTCTTTATATTTTCCTTATATTGTTGTACGCAAGTTATTCATACGCTGCAGTAGTCTTCTCATCCAGCGGTTGCTGCACAAAAATTTTAAAAATTCATAACTTTTGAACGGATTGTCTGATTTTCCTCACTTTCAATGATGTGTTCTACTAATATTGCTACAATCTCTCAATCCTTATGTTTATAAAGGTGAACTTGTCCTTTAATATGAATAGTTCATGACAGTGAGACGGACTGGACACTAGACAAAGTGGTATATTCATTATAAGCATGACCAGATGGAAATGATCAGTTTGGGTAAATTGTTGAGAGTAAAACTATATCAGTTGGGAGTACACCAATTGGGAGTAGACGAGTTGCTGGGAGTAGACCAATTGGGAGGAGACGAGTTGGGAGTAGACGAGTTGGGAGTAGACCAATTGGGAGTAGACCAGTTGGGAGTAGACAAGTAGAGAGTAGACCAATTGGGAGTAGACCAGTTGGGAGTAGACCAATTGGGAGTAGACCAATTGGGAGTAGACGAGTTGGGAGTAGACCAATTGGGAGTAGACCAGTTGGAAGTAGACCAGTTGGGAGTAGACCAGTTGGGAGTAGACCAATTGGGAGTAGACCAATTGGGAGTAGACGAGTTGGGAGTAGACCAATTGGGAGAAGACGAGTTGGAAGTAGACCAGTTGGGAGTAGACCAGTTGGGAGTAGACCAATTGGGAGTAGACGAGTTAGGAGTAGACCAGATGGGTATAGACCATATTGGGTATGGACAAACTAGGGTTGGACGATATGATAACTAGACAAAGTGAATGTAGACTGAATGACTTGTAGACGAGGTGGGAGTAGACTAACTAGTAGTAGACAAAATAAATATTAGACGACATGGCAAATAGACATTGTGAGTGTAGACGATTTGGCTATTAGATCAATTGATTTGTAGACGAAATGCTCCTTAGACGAGTTGGGTATTAGACAATACGGGTAGTGGGCAAAGTGGCTATTAGACAATATGGGTACTGGACAAAACGAGATGTAGACCAAATGGGTATTAGACTAATCGGTAATAGACGATATGCCAGTAGACCAATTGGAAAATAGACGAAGTGGCTGTAGACGAGGTGACAATAAACCGATTTGATTTATAATACGTGACCGTGCATCACAAATCCAACAAAACGTCACAAGCACTGTTTTCACGTGCGGACTCAAATAAGGTGATATTGATTTTGTTAACGTAATCAATCTTAAGTTATTTATTTTCTCTGAAAGAGCAAATCTTCTACACAATTCCGCTGTTTGGGATCAAGAAACGAATGGGGAAGTGTGTGTGTGTGTGTGTGTGGGGGGGGGTGCAGCTTTCTTTTTCTAGAACATTTTCCTTTTGTAGAATAGTGTATGTGATTAAGACCCAGTTCCATATCTTTAAAACCCTTTGCACACTCGTCATTTTCAACTCTGGTAACTTTTAAAGGATGACGCCACTTCTTTGAAAGTTAGTAATCAGTCATGAACACAATGTGCTTTAATGAATGCGAAAATTTTCAGCTTAATCTGATAATCCCTATATTATTAAACGGCCAGAGAGTAATACATCTTGTCCTCCCCCTCCCAGCCTTTTAACTGCACAGAGTGCGGCTTGGTGAGATTAGCACTTGAATAGACCCAAGATAAACTTCAAGGTCTCTTTTCTAAATAACCACTTTCTCCAGAGTGTATATTTTCTTTCCAAATCTAGATTAGAATTTTAGGTTAGAGTTAGAATCTGCTGTTTCAGCTTCTGCCTTTGACTAAAAATCCGTCTTGCAACTTTTTGGTAGTTTTGTCATGCATGGATCACATAGTTGTTTGCTGCCCATCCAAATGCTATACTACCAAAGCCGAGCACGAGTAGAGGGAGTTTTACTATAGAAAAGTCTGCACATTATCGATGAAGTAAGATGTCTTGCTGTGGTGTCCAAAGCAATACACACACGCATACACCCTCCCCGATCATATTGGCATATACACGTACACACACATGTATGTAAGTGCATATGTATATGGGCGTGTATATGTGTATGTATTCATATATATAAGTATATATAATGTTCCATTATTCTTGTAATTACAGCGGGAGCCAAAGAGAAATTTAAAAGAAACCATCAGCTGTACAGCTGATGTTGCTGTGCAATTTGGCAAATGGAAGAGGACACAATCATAATACATGTAGGTTGTACATTTATTTTGTAGGGCAGAATTTGCCCTACAAACAACAGTACAAGAACACAAAATCATCAAGACTGGGTCATTGTCACGATATCGCTTTCTCTCCCCCCCCCCCCCCCCCCATCTGCCGCATCGTTCATCGAAATCCTGAAACCTATCGCGCGTAATACCTTCTTGAAACCCTACACGTCTTCAAACAAAATACATTGTATGTCGTCACAACACATATCACGCTCCGCACATGTTTCAATCAGTAGATGAACACCAGTCCTCCACATACAGCTCACAACATAAAATAAGTTATCCATACTCATCTGTACTCATTTGTCCGTGCTTCTTAATTTATTGAACTTAAAGCTCGCTCGTGTGAAAAAGGAAGTCATGTATACAATCGCATGTCATTCTCTCGAAATTCACACAAAAGAAAGACTATCAATAAAATTACTTTCACAAAGAAAACCAGTCATCCACGAAAAATGAACTCGTGGTTACCGAAAGGCTGTGCACCACATATTTGATTAAGCTGTAAGAAAATATATAGATAACATCTTGCATTAAATTTCGGAAAAAGGCGAATTTCTTAAAACGCATTACAGTTTGTCTCCATGCTCACTGTAGCTTCGAATTACAGCTTACACGAAATGTAGACCAAACAAAACTAAAATAGACGACACAAATAAAAGAAGTATGCGGTCTAATCAAGGAGGTACCTCCTTGGTCTAATGCAGAAACGAAAGAAAACATTGAGATAATAGAGAAAGTTTCGTATTTCATGTTTCTTTCGTTATTTTTACCAATAACCCACATAGATGTCTGTTATTGTTGTTGCTGTTGTTGCTTTTTTGTTTTAGTGGTAAGCAAACAATCCATCAGCTACTACAATGTACAAAGTATACGACAATTTTATAGTATTTATATGAGTTAAGTGCAACCTCTTCTGGTAAATGAGCTCATGTGTACGTTTGGACAAATTACCTGTCTTTTTTCTCATATGGCAAGGCCTTTCAGTCTTTGTCAAAGAGACATACGTGTATGTGAATAACCTTGCCAATTTTATGGAGTTCATGATCAAACAAAGAATGAACCTGGGTAAAGCAGGTGACTAGAATAGTCCGTGAATCAACACGTGGAGAAGCATCTTTTTCATTGTTTTGCATGAATGCGTTATCAAACAATTTCTATCAATATTGCTAAATGCCAGGCTTGCTGTCAGGCTCACACTTTATGATAAATTACGGATTGCATAAATAATCATTATATCACAGATGCTTATATCTGTGAATTCAAAATTCCTGCTATTACAAATTATCATCTTCTGCTCATGCGCAAAGTGGAACTACGAACTGGCTTGTACAATTATCATAATTCTACTCACTTTCTTTACACAAAGCATATCCATCTTTGACAGCAGATTTATTGAATCAATCGCGACATCCTAAACACCATAAATCCGCCGTAACAGTATCATGATTGTGATTGCCTATGGTTATAGAATGTTGCAACTACGCAATACGCATGCTCTGAATAGATGTGATGACGAACATGGCTAATTTTCATGGCATTTTAATGTCAGTAGCATGCGTGATGTTTATTGGAGAAATGATTTTATCTCTGGAGATATGTCTCGAAGTAAGTGCCGCAGTGTTCATAATAACTGTCCGCGTTCTTCCCCTTGTTCGCTTTTTAAAAGTAAGCAGCAGTAATTTCGCTCTCGCTCTTCGAAGACCCCTTTGCCCATCGCTCTGCCAAGATTTACCTGGGACGACAAACCTCACTCACATCCTCCGGGGCGAAGGATATCAATAGCATCACGAGCATTCTGTAAAGCACCAGTACTTATCGTTGTTATTGTTTGGTAACTTAGCTAAGGCGCCTTGGCAGATTACAAGCTCCAGGAAAACAGCGGCGCTCCCGCTCAGCGGTCTTCTATTGTTTCGCCGCGTTCTTTTAAATCCTCCCATTCAAAAGCCCGCTGCGCGGCGCTTTTAGCATTTGGCCCGTGCGGCGCTTTTTTCAAGGAGCCGACCATTCACAAAATCTGGGCGTCAGAGTGCGTACGTTTCGTTTTAGCAATATAGCGCCCTCTCCGTTAGAATATGAATAACACCTCGGAACAGAAAACCTGTTTAATCTCATGGTGTCCACCTATTCTACGACTTCAGTCCACTCTGACAACCGGGAAACTCAACAACTATTATAAAAGCAAAATATACACAAAACATACGCATTCTATCCAACATTTTCGTGACTTTCAGTTACTGTGTTGTGTCATATACAGGTTTGTACATTCTTCCCCATCATCTTGATCTATGGAGTTGCAAGTTTTTTTTTTTTGTGCGTGTGTTTTGTGTGTGTGTGTGTGTGTGTGCCTTTTTCTCTCCTTTTCTCTTACATTATTGGAGTGAGTCATTCCAAAAACAAAAAATCTCTCCTCTTCTCCTGCAGCCTTGCAGTGAATCTATGTTGACTATGAATAGTGAAATAAATGTCGTCTTAATCCACATCGTATTTTTTTCCCACCGTCATGCTTCTACATCAATAATTCTCAAGACTCCAAGCTACAGTATCATGACGCTGAAATTATTTCAATCAGTATTTCCTTTGAACAACACCAAAGTCAATCCTACGCGTTTTAAAACACCCAATGTCAAAAAGCAATTTCAAGTCCATACCAGCTGTCGAACTATCATTCGTCTTTGAATATCAACACGGCAGTTTAAACATCCACAGCCACATCACGCACGTATGTATTGATACACACCATAGAACGCGGTTACCCGTCGTTTTCTTTTTATCACTCTTTTACTGTTATATGGCAAAGCGGCTGTACTTTGTGTAAAATTATGTACGAAATCATTACAAAAGTATAAAGATATACTACTGGTGTAGAAAATGAACAACAACAACAACAACATACATGCATGGGACGTGATGGATGAAGGCACTAATTTCACCTTGTAAACATTTACACATGGAAACCAGGTTATACTACCGGTATATAGTATAGATATATATATATATATATATATATATATATATATATATATATATATATATATATAATATATATATATCTATATATATATTGTTTTGTTTGTTTGTTTGTTTGTTTTTGCTGCTGCTACATGCATGGTATCTCCTAAAATTTGAATCCGACTCTTTCGGTCAGCTAGCGAACTGATGTATATTAATTGTGTGACTATTAAAGACTGTTAAATTGGACATGTCAAGTATTAAATAATTTATTAATCTCTTTATTTATTCATTCAATTATTCAATGTACTTATATATTTATTCATTTATTCATTCATTTATCTATTTATTTATTAAATTATTCATTAATATATTCATTTAGTTAGTTAGTCATTCAAACGTTTATCTAGGAAGAAAGAATATATTAACAGCTGTTTTCATCGAAGTCCTATATGAACTTATTTTGGGCAGTCAGAGACTACAGCCAAAAGATAGTGATAGAGAAGTTTGCCGCCAAACGATTGGGAAAGCTCGATCCAAGAGTGGAAAGGGCTGCTGCAAAATGATCAAAAGGGCTGCGAGATTATGACTGAAAAGGCCGCAGCCAAACCCACCAAAGGGCCGCGGGAAGAGCGCCAAGGGGAATAGAATGTAATGTCAACCAAACGCCTATAGAATTCGGCGTATACAAAGTTGGTGGTACAGGGAATAGATTTCAGACACCCCGACCTGTCCATTGTGAGATCTCCGATCCCATTGTTATGTCCGGAGAAGATGGACACTTCCGCGATGGGCACCGTGAATCGATCATCACCCATTGTCTTTTCCAAAACAAACCTTTGTTGTGATAGCAACGGAGGCTGAAACTGCGTGATTGGTCAGCTCCGTGTTGCATTTCCAGCAACATGCATACTAATTCACAACCTCTATTTATTATAGAAGTATTAAAGCTCAATAAATACCCGAAAAAAGTTTCTTCTCCTCGGAATGACGAATGACAGGTATAAACTCTAGATAGTCCGGAAGATCAATTTCGTTGCAGGTATATTTGATAATCACAGGCCTGCGAAAGGCCGGAAAATATTACGTCGCTGATGTATTAAAATGTAAAAAAAAACAAAAACAAAAAACAAAAAAAAAAACAAACAAACAAACACGCATGCATTGCATGTGAAGAACACATACACCAAAATGGTCGCGGAAAGAATGATGGGAATAGAATACAAACTTTCCAAAACATCTTTCTTCTTGAGGGACAGGTCTGTGGATATGTTGCGTGCGTGTGTTTGTGTGTGTTTGTTTGTGTATGAAAGAGCTGACTTGTTTGTCATTTATACTATTAAAAAGTAATTAGTTGAACGTCCATATGTATTGATATTGATATGCATACTGCAATCTCAATGAGATCAGGCTGTTATATATATATATATATATATATATATATATATATATATATATATATACAAATATGTATATATATATATATATATATATATATATATATATATATATATATATATATATATATGTATATATATATATATATATTATGTACCATGTGTGTGTGTGTGTGTGTGTGTGTGTATTTACTGGCGGTTTGTCTCTCATTAGGTATGCATTGTAGCCCTGTGTATAGTTTTGTATGATCTAAGATTCCATGATTATTTTTTCTCCTCCATGATCGCTCTATGACTTTTTATAATAAGTATCTCTCGAAATCTTTCCCACTGTCTAACTTTTTTATTCCCCGTCATGCTTCGATGTGATAAACTCCCAAGTTTGCAAACGACAGGTGTAATGTCGTGGAAATGATTTCAATCAGTGATTTCTTTAAATCCAGGAAGAAAGAATATTAGCAGCTGTTTTCATTGAAGTCCTGTATGAAGTTTGGGCAGCCAGAGACTGCAGCCAAAAGATAGTGATCGAGAAGGCTAGAGCCAAACGATTGGGAAAGCTCGATCAAAGAGTGGAAAGGGCTGCTGCAAAATGACCAAAAGGGCTGCGAGATTATGACTGAAAAGGCCGCAGCCAAACCCACCAAAGGGCCACGGGAAGAGCGCCATGGGGTATAGAATGTAATGCCAACCAAACGCCTATAGAATTCGGCATAATACAAAGTGGGTGGTACAGGTACAATAGATTTCAGACACCCCGACCTGTCCATAGTGAGATTTCCGATCCCATTGTTATGTCCGGAGAAGATGGCTGATCTTGGAATTATGAACACAGCCATTGCATACGACTTGGAAGGAAGGTATTCCTGACATGCTCTCATACAAAGATCCCCTTTCTCTTCATTACCACAAAGTCAAATTGGATGATATTTCCTGTATCGTGTATAAAGATGGGGGTAATAGTTATAGTTTTGTTCCTTGAAATTGATTTTGGATTGATTCACTACTTTTACACAATTATTGCGGAAGGTCCGATTGTTTTTCTTTTTCTGGGGGAGACATACGGTCGAACTTTGTTTACCTCAGGTAAAATGATATTTTAATGGCTATTCTCGAGGGTAACTGACCAACGTCTGATAGTACAATAACAGTTCAGGGAAAAACCACCCTTATCATACCATGAAGACTTCCTAGACTCTGACAGTAGAGCGCCGAAGGTTGCTCAATTTTGTTTATTTTTTTCCGCATGATTCAACGTATTCAATACCACTTCCATATCGAGCTACAGCCTTGTCCATTTATAAGCAAATGCCGAATTGCTCTCTATCAATTGATAGGTTTCATCGGCAGACAACATGGGTAAAGGGGGGGGGGGGAGAACAACAGTTGAGTAGTGTTCATGGTAGATTTTATATTGACTATAATCAATAATCAATGTACATGTATGAGTCTCATTGGTCCAGTTTTGTCTGTTTTGCTGTAATAAGCGAAAATGCAAGTGTTGCACAGTGTGCGTATTTGCTGAATTTGCTTGGAATAAGTTCGTCTTCATGTGATTGCGAGCATTTCTCCGCTTCGATTTATATCTCATGATTATGTGTTTTGTATTGTACGGGGATGGTTAAAAAAAAGAACTGTACGCATCCATATCTCCCTATGAGTGAATGAGTGGTGCAGTGCCGACGAGGGTCCTACGCACGCTTTTGGAAATAATTAGAAGCAAGTCGTCCAGTCTCGTGAGATTTTAGCTTTGTATCTAACAACGGCATGGATTTGAAAGTCCACGAAAAAGAGCAGCCTGTAACCCTAATATTGGCAATGACATGGCGTGATGAGACTTGCATACACCATGCCATACAAGAAGCTGCTCCAGTGGAATGCAAAAAAACAAACAAACAAACAAACAAACAAACAAACAAACAAACTACACATTGCACAGACACTGCAGAGAACTCGCACAAATTAGGGAGGGGTCACCTCTCTGCACCGATGCATAAATGGAGATCATTCACATGCACACATATTCAAGCATAAATTTATATGCGATAACCAGGTGCATGTGCTATATTAGAATATCTTACCCTATTTTACCCTTTCTATTACTCTTTCTGTGCTCATTCAGGCTTAATGCAAGAATTAAACGTTTAAAAGGAATGACACCTTAATTCATGTTTCCCACTGATAATCGCATTATCAGTACAAGCCACATGTTATCCACGGACTGATTGTCAGACGATTGAAAGAGCAAGTTTCAATTTGTCTTACAAATGTGAATATTAATAATATTTACATTAGAACCGT